>NC_137065.1:26964104-27356604 GCF_032717465.1 Coenobita brevimanus | reverse complement strand
TTCCCTCTCATTTGGCATTCCATCTCCTAAAACTCTCCTCTCGTTTCCTCGTTCAGTAGCTTCTCGAAATACTCTTTCCATCTTCCTTTTATGCCCTCCTCTGCACTGAGTACGCTACAATCACCATTCTATATCTTCTTTAAATGCTTAAGTTCTTTTGTCACCTTGTTCCTTCTTTTTCCCAACGCAAAGGTCTGTTGTCTTTCCGATGTTTCCAGTTCCTCGTAGGGCTGATCCACTGCTATTGTCTTTGACCTTGCCACCGCTTTTTTGGCTGCTTTATTTGTTGTTTTAGGTCTCGCATTATCTTCTTCATTCCCAATTTATCAAATTTATTCCGCGCTTCTTTCTTCTCTTTTACCTTTTGCTATATCCTGTCACTCCACCACCATGTTTCCTTATATTGTTAGGGGGGGGGGTCCTGATGTTTTGCCCAGCAGTTCTTCCCCCACCTACTTAATTATCCTGCTGTTTTTCTCCCACCACTCATTTACATTCTCTTCTGGCGTTCTCTTACAAGGCTAGTCCTAAACTAGCTCTTTAACTCCTCCTTTTTTGAACTTCCACCATTTATCTTTAGCAATTCCCTGTTATTTCCCTTTCCTCATGCTTATTACTTTGCAATCCACCACCACCAGCCGATGTTGTGCCTCTACACTTTTGCCGTTATCACTTTACAGTTCACAATTTCTTTCAAGTGATTCCACCTACATGGCAGAAAATCAAATTGACTCTCTTTTGGTTCACTTTTGTAGGCGAAAATTGATTTGCAGGCTTTTTAAAGAAAGTATTTAGAATAGCCATGTCTGCTGCCAGTGCGAAGTCAGTTATGCCCTCTCTTCCTGGATTCATCACTCCTCTTCCGAAACCATTATGTACTCTAGGAAACACACCTCTCTCCCTACCCACATGGTTATTCAGATCTCCGGTGAAAACTCTTTCTCCTTCTGGAACCCCTACCAGTACTTCATCCAGATGTTGCCAGAATTCCTTTTTCTCCCTCACTATACCCGACCTGCAGTGGATAGGCGCAAACCACAGTTTGCACCAAGCCGCCATGTTCCAGTTCACACTCATTATCCTATTACTTTTCCTTCCCATACCCACCAGCCCCTGCTTCCAGTTCTTATCCATGAGGATTCCAACACTGTTTCTTCCTTGTGCATTTACTCCACTATAGATTAGCTTACATCTTGTGCCGATGTCACACACCCTGTTTCCTTTCCACCTTGTTTCTTGCACACACAGCACTCCAATTTTATTTTTGGCCATCGTGTGAGCCAGCTCCCTACCTCTCCCAGTCATGCTCCCCACATTCAACGTCCCCACCCTCAAAGCTCGCTTCTTCAGCCACACCAGCTAATGACGCAGTAGCCTTTGCTCACTTGTCACAGGGGTCAGATGAGGCCCCTGCACATCGCTTCTGGTGGACGCCCTAGCGGCCAGTTCTGAGACCAATGACAGAAGACTGCTCATAGGTTTGAGTTGAGTTTTACGGCCGGATACCTTTCCTGCCATCAAGCCTTCCTGTTTCCCTGAACTTGGGACTAACACTACGTTGGGCCGGCTTGCCCCTGCAGTGGCTAGGTTACATGGAAGGAGAGTGGGTGTATAGAATTATTAACAGAACAGGAAGCCATTGTGATAACTGAAAAATGTACCAGTACTGTTACACAAATATTGTGGGCTTCAATAGTCAGCGGACATAGGAAAATTTCTGATGCTTTCAGCGTCATCTCAAGACTCTCATAAGGATTCACAACTAGATGGCCCTAGTGACATTCCAGGTAAGGTCACAGGCTTAGTTCACTGTGGTGTGGCGGAGAACAGGGACTGGATGACAAAGGATGAAGATGTTGACAGCTTGTAGACGTAGACATTTTGAAAACATAGACATAGACAGACAGGAACAAAAGTAAAGCCAGTATGAGTACAAACGTACAAACCTCAAACACACTTACCACACTTACTAGAACTACGTCCGACTGAGGAAAATTACTCCCACCAACAAAGGATAATGTGACTACAAAAACAGACAGTGGGAGTGTGATACAGTAAGGTGATTGTTGGGGGATGCGAAAAAATAACTGGAAAAAGGGAGTATAAAGGAACACATCTGTGAGGCGGGGAGATGCAGACGAGGGACGTTGAATGAATAAGTGAGAGATGAGTACTTAAGAAATGAATGAGACTGATGACTAGATGCGATAATGGGCAATGAGTGATTTTCATTAGTAGTAGTAGTAATAGTAGTAGTAGTGGTAGTAGCAGTAGTAACGGTAGTAGTATTTATTATTATTATTATTATTATTATTATTATTATTATTACTATGATGATGATTATGATGATGATTACTGAGAAGAAAAAGAAAAATAATAAGTAAAAGCCAAATTAAGAGTACCTATAAAATGCCTCTTATGGAGCAAGCTGAAAGAAAAGAAAGTGTTGGAGGGAGTCAGCGACGAAGAAAGAATATGAAGGAATTAACAGTATGAACAATATTCTGTATGTGGATAGGAAACCAGAAATCGATGACTGATTCTGATAGGGCAAAGGTAAGTATTTCAGCCATAGGAAATGTAAATAACATTACCGTCGTATCTTACAACAATAGCAAGTTTAATTACATAATGCTAGAACAACATCCATTTAATGGAAATAAGTTAAATGCATGTTGAAAAAATTATAGGAGAATATCAGTAGCTGTTTCTCTGCTCTTAAGGTATCATATATTCGAATCAATCTCTGATGTCACTATTAAATGAGTTTGCAATCTATTGCTGTTGTTGGTGGACTTACGCACCGGTATTTTGTTCGACGTAATTCCAAACGATTTATTTCAGTTGAAAGTAATCCGGGCAGTTAAAGACTCCATATCTTTCTAAAGTGTCTATATCACTACTGTTAGTACAAATAAAAACTTTACTTAGACTAACAGTACTGAGTCAGATCTAAGCACCGAGAGGCTGAACAACAGGGATGTGGAGAAAAGATAGTATGGGAAAATCTTTTGGGAAAGATTGGAATGCAAAACAAATTGTTGATAATACAGCCTGGTATGTTTAGTAAATGTGTGCGAGAATGAGAAAAAAAAAACAGACTGAGAAAATTTTGGCGAAATAATGGCTTGGTGCTCTTGATGAATGCACAAGGACGTAAATGAATAAAAACAATAACTAAACAAATAAATAAAAACTTGCATAAGAATGGTTGTTTTTTATGACAGATAAATATTTGCGAATTGAATAACTAATCAACAAGTGTCCCAGGCACAACAAACCTCGCCCGCCAGCAGTTATTGTATTGCTGTTAAATACCGACTCATTTCTGCCATTTACTGTCATTGCACAGTTAACCCATTAGCGTCCAGCGTCCTCACTATAGGACAGAACTGGGTATTTTCAAAAGTTAATAAAGGAGGGAACCTCGGAGAGGGTACCTATGAGCTTCGCGGCTATGAGCCGATAGATGGAGGACAGTACGCTTAGTACCCTTCCAGCAAAATTCCTCACCCAGGAACCCTGAGAGTTATGGATTAAAGTCTAAGGTAATGGCTCATTTATTTTCAAGTTACTCCCCCAGAAAATCGGTGATCTTGCGTTTGATCTTTCAAGGTCACTCAAGGTCAAAGGTCATGCTGCCAAATGAAAGCCCATATGAGACTTCCTATTTCTTGGTAATAGTAAATATTTTCATCTTCAGCGAGTTTCGAGTTATAACCTTCTGAATATCCGAGACTTTGAATTTGACTTTTCAAGGTCACTTATGGTCAAAGGTCAAGGTACCAATTAAAAACCCATATGGAATTTCCTATACGTTGATAATAGTAATTATCTATCTATCTTCAGTTTCGAGTTATAGCTCCCTGAATATCCGTTACCTTGAGTTTGACCTTTCAAGATCATTCAAGGTCAAAGATCTTGGTGCCAAATAAAAGCTCATATTACAGGTATGAGTTCCTGTATGTATCTCATAGTAAATATCTTTATCTTCAACCGTTTTCAAGTTATAGTTCTCTGGAAATCCGTGACCTTGATATTGATCTTTCAGGGTCACTCGATTACCTCCGAAATTTAATCACTTTCTTTGAGAACCAATGCCCAGAAATCCTGAAAGTTTCCTGGAATTTTATTCAGCCGTTTTTTTCGTAATGTTGGTAACAAACAAACGAATGAACAAACGACCAAAAACAATACCTCGCGGACTCTGTCCGGGCGAGGTAAAACAGAGAGCTCGAGATGATGGATGACTGTATAACAGAAAGAATTCTTGTGAAAGAAATAGCAAATTATGATAGATGAGTATCTTAGAATGCGAAATATAAACTTGCTTAAAGTATGGCTTGACTGGATAAAAAGATGTGCCAGAGTAAAAAAAAAAAAAAAAAAAAGCAGGTAGCAATGCATAATTTAGTGAACTCCGTTTCCATAATCAAATTTACCCAGCCGAGACTATGACCCTGTTTCGATTCCAGCCAGTAAAATATTCAGGAAATATTTACCCTGGTTCCAGTGTCCCGAGTTTTATGGGACATTTATTACACTGTTATTATTGGATGAATGAGGGAGGCCTGCAGATGGCTTGATTATATGAGTGATATTAATGGCCTTGGTAGAATTTTTTTGTTTTTTGTTTTTAGTATTATCCTTATTTTTAAAATAATAATAATAGTACTCCTCCTCCTCCTCCTCCTCCTCCTCCTCCTACTACTACTACTACTACTGCTGCTGCTGCTGCTGCTGCTGCTGCTACTACTTAATTATAAATCACCTCCCTCCAGTTGGGAATTACATTGTGAAGATCAGAACCATTCTTCACAACATAGTTCACCATATGGAGTTGTAGTGTGAAGATTAACACTAACCCTCATAATACAGTTCGTTGGCCCCAAGCACGCCAACGGCTGTGGTTACCAATCAGTTAATGCTACTTTTATTACTTTTTTTCATTAACATTACGGAACTGATAAGGACATTTATTTATTGGAGCCACTGGTCTATGCAACTCTCGACCACAGTAGCTTCGTAATCCATACTCGCTAGAGAGACTGGCTTCAGGGCTGATGATCTTGTGCTCCTGAGGCATAGGAGAGTAGACTTCACTGTGGAGAAAGACAGTTGACATTTCATCCAGGCTATAGCAGAACTCCGTGGTTGGCGCCTCGTTTCAGAAAGAACCTCTGCCAGTCTTGAGAAGAATCTCTCCTCCGCTGGACCCATCCCACTGGTGATGTGAATACAAGGGGAGTGAATCGACCATGGTCCGCATATTGGATCCTTTCTTGATAGTTGCCGTTTTTTTCTTGTTCATTTCTTTTCGATGCAGCCTCGAGGGGCAGTTTATGATGACATGCTGCCACAGGATCAAATATCCTGATGCTGAAGAAGGCCCACTGCTCATGTGTCCGGGATCCTCGAGCACTGACATCCACTCTTGCATTATTTGATGTATTTGCTGTTCTATGGATAATGTACTGGCCATCTAGAGGTAACAGAGCTGGCTCTTTGGTGACATTGTGGCATAATTCCTGCAGCATTTTAATGAGGTCACATACTTCATCATGGAATACATACAAAACCTCCCTTCTTGCAAACCATGGCATGGTTTGCTTCAAAGTCAGTGCTACAGGCACAGTGTTGAGGTAAGTTCTCTATTGGCCACTCATTTCTCAAGGCTATGGCGTCAAAAAGTTCTTGTTTCTTGAAATGGAAACATTTCCCTTGAGAGGCCGGGTTGTCAGTCAAATTGATGCCCGAACCTCCAGAGCCATTTTAACTATTCTGAACTGGTCTGCTGTAAGTTGTTCGGTTATGTGCTGCAGCTGGTCCTTTTGTCTTGCTTCTCACTCTTTGCTTATCTGTTTCTTTATATCTTTCTCCCATTGTTGGTCAATTTCACTCATCTCGACCTGGGAGCTAATCTTCTGTGACAGGGATTTTGTGAGCCTAAGTGGATTTCTATGTTTGTAGTTTGCCATGGCTGCTGGATTTATAATGCCAAGGCCTCCTATCCTGGATGGGATCCCTCTTTTGTGGTGTGAGGATGTGGCCATTTTTCAGTGATGGAAGGAATAATTCCCTGATAGCATCCTCAAGTGGTTGTAGCAGCAACTCGATGTCAGGGATGGTCGGCAACAGGAAGATCCATTTGTGTTTTACACAATATGTAAATACGCTGTATGCTGCTTTTTTTTTTTTTTTTTTTTTGCATGGCTGGAGAATACCTGTATTTCTACTACCCATGTATTTATCTTATCACTCACTTATTGGTCTTTGAATTCCTTAGCTCCTGTCACAGCACCTAAATGCTTCTGCCTTCTTTATTCACAATCACGTTTGTGTTACCAAAATCCTCCTGTGCTTCTTGATAGTAAACTGGTTTCACAATCAAGGTGGACTTACTTGCATTGGGGTAGTAACCTATTTCAGGGTCATTAGATGTTACAAGATACCACCATTTCCTCACGTCTTCCACCCTGGCAGCACCTGTGAGATCATCTGCTTAGGCTACTTGTTTTTCATTTGCGGACTCGTATTTGATCTAATGTTACAGTACGGTCATAACCAGAGCATATATAGCCATGGCAATGGGTAGTTCCTTCTGTGAACTGGATTACACCTACATCGTGAGCAGCTGTCTTACGCACAATATAGAGGTCTGCTGGTTCTTTGTAGGCGTTTTCAACATATTGGACAAATGCTGGGCACTTAACCTTGATGTTGGGTAGCATTACCTCTCGGTTGATGGAATTAAATGATTTTGAGGCATCAATGAGCAATATTAGCTGACAGTCCTCATCCTCATATATTTTCGTCATGGCGTGAACTGCTACCTCACCTCCTTCCTTCTGGCCTGCACACATTTAGAGGTTGCCAACTGCCAGCTTAACACCATTTTTCATTACCTCCATTATGCATTTTCCTATACTCTGTCTTAAGACTTCACCCACTCCAATGGGCCTACTTCCCGGATTCTAATCAAGGGGAATTAGCTTACAAGCCTTCAGTGCTTCAGTGTTGTTGCACTTACACTGAAGCCAGCTTCCTTACAAGTGAGGCAATGGTGTTACCCAGGTCTGTTGCTGCCTCCCCAAACATGATTGTCACGGGGGGGTTTCAAGGATTATATAAATCAATGACCAATTTAATGGTTATTAAATGACTAAAATATATATCTGTCAGTGGATCGCCACTGACACGAGGGCTATCAACTTATGGATAAAGTAGGTTTTACTTTATGCTGGCTTACTTTGCCAATTCTCTGAAGATGAGAATTTTATAAACTTTCTCAACAGTACACAGTGGAAACTAATCACTCACGATTGCTGTATTGTTAGTACTGTTTTGGCCTCTGAGAAAGTGTCCTTACCCCCTGACAATCATTAATAATAATAATAAAGACAGGTTCTTGCTGGTGCAAACTCCTGGCTGGCACAACGGATTTAAAAACTGATATGAAAGAACTGGCTTAACTACCAGTTGCGATTAATATAATTAGTTTTTGCTAACTGGGAGTACCAGACTACAGTAAGCTCAATGTGGAGAAATCAAACAAGATTATTACATATAACTGAGCTCAAAGAGAACTGTAAATTTATTAATTACAAGAAAATAAATTTACGTTACAGGAATCTCAAACCAAATTCACTCAATCAGTCACGCTAGCTAATGATCTTAACCCACCCCATCCTGACCACTTTTCCACCACTGACTCCCCCCAATCCCGACCATTTTTGGAAAAAAAATTTTGGGCTCAAACCTTCGCTTTTGGTGAGAAACATCGAAAATTCATAGAGAAATCGCTCACCTGAGGTTTAAAATACTCGATCCAGGTAGGAGTTCCTCCTTACCTTATAGGGTTTTCTGTCAGGCTGGCTGCAAAGAAAACGAGTTCTATGGGAGGATAACTATTCCACACAACTCATGAACGGTATTTTTTTATTTATTTGGTACGAATTTATATGTAGTACGAGAGTATATTGGTTTTCAAACGGTAATATAGGCATTATAAGCATTGTTTCACTCACTAATTCATCACCGTTCCTGACCTTTTTTGCCACATTACCTGATCATCATTTCTGACTGTTTCTTCCTCTAATGTTTGTCCTTCACATTGTCATCGATTGGGGAATCACTCTGGCCCCGAATTTCGTACCATGGCATGACATGGCTTTACTGGCCAGGTCACCGATAACAGGTGAATTGCTGAGAAAAGGGCATACAGGGGGGGGAGGAGGTCATGCTGGGTAAGGCATTGTCCCTGCCTGGCATCTTGTAGAGGACAGGTGTCCCGTGTATACGTGCCAAAAATCACTCGCGAAAATTGAAAATGGTGCAAATTAGGGACCTTGCAATTGATTTCGCATTTATGTAAGTCGACGGGATTGGCAGTGACAAAACGTGTGGATGTTAATTCACGTCGACGGGACGCCGCGGGTTAAGCCTAGAAAACAGGAAAAAAGATACTGTTAACTGGAACTGTGGAGTCACGGGGCTGCAGATCGGAGTCGTCACTAAGACACTGCAAGACGACCTTCATGTCTGCTCCTCCACAGCTACAACCACACGCCCTGGGCTGCCGATGGAGAGATGGGCGATCTCCGGCGGGAATCACAGATGACCCACAGCTCAAGACATGCGCTCACCCTCAGCCGACCATCAGTAACTGCTATCTCTATGAGTGGACGGGAGTGGCGTCACCAAACTAAAAGGCCCACAGCTCGGGAGTAGTCAAATCCCCGGGAATCCTCGCTGCGGCGCACACCTATCCTTTAAGACCGCCACGCTTGGCACAGAGGCATGAGAAATGGGCATGTTTCCCGGAAGTGGGCGTGGCCTAACTTCAACGGCCAACGGAAAGAGAGCGAACGACATAGAATCGTGTAAAATCACTCAGTGGAGGCACTAATGTCGTGCATAAGAACAGTCACTTTTGAAGCAGTGACAAATGTTTTGAAAAACTATCCCAGTCGAAGTGCATAGGAGGATGGTTGAACTGAGTGATGCCCAGTGGGAAATTCACTAGAGCTCGTGGTTTTCTCATTAAAGTACAATGTCACGAATTTATATAAATACGCTCGCGCGAATTCGTGACATTACGCCCCACCAAAATCAAATTTGTCTTCAGAAAAATTTTCGATATACATACACATAAATCCTAACCCAGTCACAAAAGATTCACACTGTGGTGTGTGTACTATCCTGCTAAAGGAGAAAATCACAGTCGTCCATGAGCATAAAAACCTCGTATTTACATTAATAGGAGCAAGCTTGAGGAAAAAAAAACTCCATGACGATGGTGAAAAATCCTGTACTCAGGTCAAACTGAGCGAAAAGTTTGCTACATTTACATTAACAACTAACTGTTATGTAGCATGATGTATGTGATACACGGTGTAGGTGTGACAGTTGTGGTGTAACTGTGCCTACGTGTAAAATTATATAAAATCAATAGCAAATAGAGACAACGAGGCAGAAGAGAAGAGGCAGCAGCATGCGGCAGACGATCAGGTGATCTGCACGACAAAACTGCTACACCCGCCAGCTGCACCTGCGAAAGCAGTCAAGGTGGAACATCAAAAGTGTCAGTGCGACAATTTTTATTAAATTACAATTTCCGTCTCTCTCTGCCTAGCAGTCAGTATATATACTACAAAGAGTAGACTATTATTTTGTTAATGGATACGTTATTAGCCAGGAAACGTAATCCTTGGATTGCTCAAATCTCTGAGGACCTCTGTAGTTTACTGGTTAAATCTGCAATACTAATCAGGGAACGTGCCAGTCCTTGGATTGCCCAAATCTCTGCGAATGGGCAGTTTACTGGTTAAACCTACATAATTAACCAGGGAACGTGCCAGTCCTTGGATTGCCCAAATCTCTGAGAACAGGCAGTTTACTGGTTAAACCTAACACTACACTTACGATTAATAATGGCAAGTTGAGAATCTCTACGCAATCTCGGGCAGGTCACATTTTAACACCCAACGTGGGTGTGAACACTCATGTGAATAATGTGCATTCGCCGGGAATCCTCGGAGAGGCCCACAGCTTGAGATGCTCCACAAGGTAATTCGGACAGAGCCTCGGATTGCCTCTGCAGGGTTCTCGAACTTCCCCCTTAACCTATGGTACACATGTATATACAGGTCCTGGACGTAATGTGTCCTGTGGGACCAACGGGCGAGACATCAGGTCTTACTGGTACACTATTACCTGGGAACCAAGTTGGTCCTTGGATTGCATAAACCTCTGAGGACGCCTGTCTTGCAGAACCCAGCAGACAACAGTTGCCCGTGTTAGTCATCAGTTAGCAGGTGAGACATCAGGTCTGCACCTACATTGTCACTGCCTTCTCTTTCAAGTGGCTCAGAGATTATGGGCAAGGATTCCAGTGGCACAGGACAGACACGTCTCTGTTTAGTGGTACATCGACAAACATCAAAAGAATGCACACTTATTTCATGTCCCATTCCTGGCCAGAAAAAGTCATCGTGGATATGGCCAAGGGTTTTCTTTTTGCCCATGTGACCTCCCATCACTGAACAGTGACCCAATTGAGACACAGCTCGGCGATTATTTGCGGGAACGATAAACTGCGGTCAAACCTCACCTTAGGGTGTTTGTGACTCACGGTACAGCCGTCCTTGTTTACAAAGGAACCTGGCTTGACCTTCCCATGAATACTTAACTACATTACCCTCAAGTTTCTTACGCACTATAGCAAGTGTCGGGTCAGACTGTTGCTCTTGGACAACACCTTGAGTAAGATTACAGTGCAGCTATGCATAGTGCCACTACCCTCATAATCAGGTTAAACAAAGGTAAAACTGTTGCTCTTAGACAACATCCTAAGATTATGGTGGAACTGTGCTTAGCACCACTTACATTCCTTATAACTAGGTTAAACAAAGGTCAGACTGTTGCTATTAGACAACATTCTGACTGAGATTAGGGTGCAACTGTGCTTAGCACCACTAATATTCCCTATTATTAAATCAAACAAACATCAGACTGTTGCTCTTAGACAACATCCTGACTAAGATTAGGGTGCAACTATGCTTAGCACCATTAACATTCCCTATTATTAGGTCAAACAAACATCAGCCTGTTGCTCTTAGACAACATCCTGACCACAACCACGGTGCAACTATGCTTAGCATTTAGTATATGACCTATAATTAGGTCAGAGGTTCTGGCATAACAACTGCCACTGTTGAACCTGCTTAGAAAGGAGATGCAACCAAAATACGTGCAGGAAACAATCGCACTTTCCTGGGGATCATTAAACCCCATACCTTTGGCTTCCTGTTAACCATGGGACTATCTCAGACTGAGTGAACTTAAACTAATGTTACCTATAATTAGGTCAAAGGTTCTGGGATAACAACTGCCACTGCTGAACCTTTATTGGAAGGAGATGCTATCCGAATACATGCAGGAGACAATCTCACTTTCCTGGGGATTATTAAACACCATACCCTTGGCTTCCTGTATGGAAAGGTTAAAAGCCTTGGGACTAACTCAGTCTGACTGAACTAAAACTAACGTTTGAACTGTGCAATTTCCCAGTCGAATATTAATAATTCTAATTTAAGGATATAGGCACAGGCTGGTGGTATCCAGTTTCATCTGGTAAAACTGGTAAACAAGCAAAAGAAATCCACTAACTAACTGGGGAGAGATTCGCAATAATTAAGGCGTTGGGAACCGGTGGTTTCCCAAGGGCGAATAAAATCATCTGGCGTTACCAAGAGTGAAATACTAAAATCGAGTTAAGTACTCTATGGGTTAATGAAGCAGAAATTGACCTGCTAAGCTAACGGTAAACACAAGTAAGCTAGTGCCTATAACCTTCGGTTATTATAACTAATAACTGAGTGAGTGAGTTTATTACTACTACGTTAATAACTTTGCTTTAAAGTTTGGAGTTATTATCCTGGTATGAGATCGTGCCAGGAGTTATATCCTGCTATGAGGTTGTGCCAGGAGTTATATCCTGGGGAGGTCACCAAATGTCATGGGGGGTTTCAAGGATTATATAAATCAATGACCAATTTCATGGTTATTAAATTACTAAAATATATATCTGTCAGTGGATCGCCACTGGCACGAGGGCTATTGACTTATGGATAAAGTAGGTTTTACTTTATTCTGGCTTACTTCGCCGATTCTCTGAACATGAGAATTCTATAAACTTTCTCAACAGTACACAGCGAAGACTAATCACTCACGAATGCTGTATTGTTAGTACTGTTTTGGCCTCTGAGAAAGTGTCCTTACCCCCTGACAGTCATTAATAATAATAATAAAGACATAGGTCCTTGCTGGTGCAAACTCCTGGCTGGCACAACGGATTTAAAAACTGATATGAAAGAACTGGCTTAACTACCAGTCGCGATTAATATAATAAGTTTGTGCTAACTGGGAGTACCAGACTACAGTAAGCTCAATGTGGAGAAATCAAACAAGATTATTACATATAACTGAGCTCAAAGAGAATTGTAAATTCATTAATTACAAGAAAATAAATTTACGTTAGAGGAATCTCAAAGCAAATTCACTCACTCAATCAGTCATGTTAGCTAATGATCTTAAGCCTAGAAAACAGGAAAAAAGATACTGTTAATTGGAGCTGTGGAGTCACGGGGCTGCAGATCGGAGTTGTCACTAAGACACTGCAAGACGACCTTCCTGTCTGCTCCTCTGCAGCTACGACCACACTCCCCTGGCTGCTGACGGAGAGATGGGTGATCTCCGGGAATCACAGACGACCCACAGCTCGAAACACGCGCTATCCTTCTCACACTCGGCCGACCATCAGTAACTGCTAACTCTAGTGAGTGGACGGGAGTGGCGTCACCGAGCTAAAAGGCCCACAGCTCGGGAGTAGTCAAATCCCCGGGAATCCTCGCTGCAGCGCACACCTATCCTTTATGAAGGTCCCTCTCCAACTGCCACACTTGGCACAGAGGCATGAGAAATGGGCATGTTTGCCGGAAGTGGGCGTGGCCTAACTTCAACGGCCAACGGAAAGAGAGTGAACGATATAGAATCGTGTAAAATCACTCAGTGGAGGCACCAATGTCGTGCATAAGAACAGTCACTTTTGAAGCAGTGACAAATGTTTTGAAAAACTATCCCAGTCGAAGTGCACACGAGGACAGTTGAACTGAGTGATGCCTAGTGGGAAATCCACTAGAGTTCATGGTTTTCTCATTAAAGTACAATGTCACGAATTTTTATAAATACACTCTCACGAATTCGTGACAATGATGGAACTGAGGATTACTCGCCACGATTTTGCACCCAGGCCTGACGGTCCTGCTCCTCCTTGTGTGTGCATTGCCTTCCTTCACACCACATCTCCAGTTATCCTGTCATATATGATAGAATTGGGCATAGTATAGTTTCTGTTAAGCTTTGACTGGGTACTTGTTTGTTGTGCAGATGGGCATTTTTTCTTTAGCTGTTGCAATGTTTCTTCTGTCAGGTCAAGCACTCAATCTGATGATTAAGCTTGCAGGGATCTTGCTGCCATGTGATTTAACCCACCCTATGCTTCCATATCTCTCGTATCTTGGCATCTATCCTTATCCCTCGGTTTACCATGAGGTCTTTCACCACCACCCATGTCAGTATGATCATGTATATTGTCAGCGATTGCCTCATTAATTTCCATGTCACCATTCTGTCGCCAGCCATGTTGGAAGTGGTCAAGTGCCTCTTCTGGTGGGCTATGATTTTCTAACACATTCGTACAGAAAGGTCCCAGAGTACAGTAAATACACGGCGACCTATTTGTTGTACATGGGCATCTGATACACTTACTGTATGCTGTCTGCTGGAGCACTGACAACAATACTGTGGCATGGTCATGGTGTGCATGACGTTTATGTACTGCAGCTAATATTAATAATGTTATGGCGACTTGTTGTAGTAGTTTGAAAAGGAAAATAAATCTAAGCATACTAGAACTACTGTATTACTATTTGATATTTATATTTATACTTGATATTAATGGAAAAATTTGCTGTTTTCCTTCTATTTCTGCGTATAATATGTTATGAAGCAATTTTCTCATTTTTCTTTATTCATGCTTAACATTTAATTACCTAATCAGTCTCTTTTACTAATTATCAACTGAACTGACATTTAAAGTTTGAAATAAAGTAAATCAATGCTTCTTAGTTTAAGTTACATGGTTGGGCAATGGATGTACTGCAATACTGTGGAGCCTTGTTTAGTGGTGCTGGGTCTTCAGGCGTTAAGGTTTAGGGGTGAGAGTGGTATTGCGTGTGATGCAGCAGCAGTGTGTGTGTGTGTGTGTGTTTGTTGGTGTTGTTTAATAATACTAGGTCTTCAGACGTTATGGTGAAAGGATGAGAGTGATGAGGTACGTGTATGTTTGTGTTGCAGATGATGTGTGATGCGTGGATGTGATGTGGTGTGATGCAATTTATTTTTATTTATTTTTATTTTTTTGTGATACTGGGTGTTTAGGCGTTATGGTGTAAGGGTGAGAGTGGTGTGGTGTGTGACAGTGGGACAACGTATGTGTTGTGTTGCAGCAGATGATGTGTGATGCTCTGTTGTGGTGCAGTGTAGTGTGGTGCAGTAGAGTCTTGTTTAATGATACTGGGTGTTTAGGCGTTATGGTGTAGGGGTGAGATTAGCGTGGTGTGTGGTGTAGGAACAGTGTGTGTGTTGGTGTTGCAGCAGATGATGTGTGATGCGTGGTTGTGGTGTGGTGTGATGCGACACAGCCTTGTTTAGTGATACTGGGTGTTTAGGTGTTATGGTGTTGGGGTGAGGGTGGTGTGGTGTCTGTTGTAGGGGCAGTGTGTGTGTTGGTGTTGCAGCAGGTGATGTGTGATGCGTGGTTGTTGTGTGTTGTGGTGGTTTTGATAAGGTAAAGGCACCATGGTTTAGTGAGGCACATTGGCTTAACAGGGTTTAATTATTATTAATTATAATTATAAGACAGTGACAGATAATAAGATGAGATGTGGAGAATAAAAGTGGAAACGTGGGTAGGACGAGTAAAAACGGCAAGAAAGAAGAGTAAGAGGGACAGAAGAGGCAAGAATAAATAGTAAGATCGGTTAAGATGGAAGGGGGGAGAGCAAAGGGGTACAGAGGAGTACAAATTTTTTGTGAAAGTTTAGTAAGTAGTTCTATCCTCGAATTTTTTCCAGCTGATGATCAAGTTCTTCTGAATTCTCAACACTCTGGCTTCGGCTTTCCTGTCATTCTCTGACAAAATATATCTGCGTTGTTTACTTATCTCCTAATTTTACTATAAAAAATTCTTTCACTATCTTCCTTCTACGATGGAACACATTCTATCCATTTCTCCTTTCTCTGAAATCTCCTTTCTATAGGAGACTTCAATGTTCACCACCACCTTTGGCTCGCCTCTCCTTTCACTGACCTACCTGGTGAACAAGCCTACATCATTTCTACCCTTAATGACCTAGAGCAGTTTGTACAGCACCCTACCCGAATCCCTAACCGCCTTGGAGAGAGCTCAAACATACTTGACCACTTCCTTCCAACTAATCCTTCTGCTTACACTGTTAATATTTTTTCTGCATTAGGCTCCTCCGATCACAACCTTATCACCTTAACCTGTCCTATTCCTCAGGTACAGCCTGTGGACACTCCAAAGAAACGTCATCTGTGGCACTTTGGAGGTGCGGATTGGGAGGCCCTCAAGCAGTACTTCTTTGATTTTCCCTGGCATGATTATTGCTTCCATGGCCGGGAGCCATCTGGGTGTGCCTCGCACATTACGGAAGTTATTCTCTCGGGCATGGAAGCATACATTCCTTTCTCATTTCCTTTAACTATTGCAAGAAAGCCTTGATTTAATCACGCTTGTACGAATGCTGTCCGCAACAAGGAGAGGGCCTATAAAAGGTACCAGAGCCAACCCACCCCTGAATCACATCTTTTATACGTTTCTGCCTGGAATCGTGCTAAGTCTGTTCTTTGCTCTGCTAAAACTAATTTCATCCATACTAAATGCTCTCAACTCTCCAACTCGAATTCTTCCTGCTCCTTCTGGCACCTAGCCAAAAACCTTTCTAACAACTTTACCTCATCATCCTTCCCTCCTCTTTTCTACTCTGATGGCTCTGTAGCTATTTCTTCTACTGATAAAGCAGATCTCTTCACTGAGACTTTCTCCTTCAATTCCACCTTAGATTATTCCAGTGCTGTTCCTCAATCACTTCCCCCCTATGACTTCCTCATGGCTGACATTAAAATTTCTTCAGCTGATGTATTTTCTGCCATCACAGGCCTCAGTACTAATAAGGCATATGGCCTGATGGAGTCCCTCCTGTTGTTCTCAAGAACTATGTTTCTGTGCTTCCACCCTGCCTAGGCAAACTCGCCTTTGTCTATCAACTTGTATCTTTCCTTTTTGCTGGAAGTTTGCTCTCATTCAGCCAGTCCCAAAGAAGGGTGACCATTCTCAACCCTCTAACTATCGTCCAATTCTTTTACATCCTGTATCTCAAAAGTTTTCGAGTCAGTTCTTAATAGAAAAATTTTAAAGCATCTTTCCTATCACAACCTTCTTTCTGATCGTCAGTATCGGTTCCGTCAGTGACGCTTCATTGGCGATCTTCTCATCTACCTTTCAGACTCTTGGTCATCCTCCTTTTGGGACTTTGGCGAAAGCTTTGCCCTTGCACGTGCTATTTCAAAGGCTTTCGATCGAGTCTTGCATAAATCATTAATTTCCAAACTCCCCCCTTATGGTTGCTATCCTTCTATCTGTGCCTTCATCTCTAGTTTCCTTTCTGGTCGTTCTATAGCCGCTGTTGTAGACGGCCATCGTTCTTCTCCTCGATCTATCAACAGTGGTGTTCCTCAGGGCTCTGTCCTCTCACCAACTCTCTTCCATTTATTCATCAATGACCTAAGCTGTACATCTAACCCTATCCACTCATACACTGACGACTCCACCCTTCATCTTTCCATTCGGTTCCCACAACGTCCATCTCAGCAGTTACTTCAACAAACCAGGGATGAGGCTATGGCACACCTAATGTCTGACTTGGTTCGTATCTCTGACTGGGATAAAAATAATCTTTTTGTATTTAATGCATCAAAGACTTAGTTCTTACAGCTATCAACCCGACAAAACCTTCCACAGGTATACCCATAACGTTTAATAATATTCAACTTAATCCTGCATCATCCTTGAACATGCTTGAGGTTTCATTTACTCAGGACTTATCTTGGAAAGATCATATTACATCTCTTGTAAAATCCGCTTCCAAGAGATTGGGTGTGCTAAGCCGACTCCTCTCCTTCTTTACCACTGCACAATTGTTGACTCTATACAGGGGTTTTATCCGCCCCTGTGTGGAGTACAACTCTCATATGTGGGGAGGCTCCCCACATAGAGCTCTTCTCAATAGGGTGGAGTCAAAGGTTTTACATCTCATTACCTCTCCTCCTCTTACTGACTCCCTTCAACCTCTGTCTCTTCGCCACACTGCTGCATCGTTATCTTTTTTCTATCGCTACTTCAATGGTCACTGCTCCTCTCCACCTCAACGGCGGGCGCGTAGCACCCGTCTAGCAACAAACTCTCATCCCTTTTCTGTCCAACTCTCTAATGCAAGAGTTAACCGTTACTCCCAGTCCTTCATTTATGCAACAGGTCATCTCTGGAACTGATTACCCCTGTCTGTGTTTCCTGCTTCCTATGATCTCAAGTCTTTCAAACGCAGTGTGTTGAGGCATCTCGAAATTATCTGATCTTGATTTTGGTTCTATCTTGTATTTTGTTTTTCTCTTGGAAGGAACAATAATTGCGGGCCCGCGGCCTTTGGTTCCTTCTTCCTCGCATAAAAAAAAAAAAAAAACTTTCGTGATTGTGGCACCTGCGCATTCCTGCCGCATGCTTGGTTTCAATTTCATACTTGAAGTATCGTCTTTACAAAAAACAACTGTACCTCATATTCCTATTCTCATAAATGCTGTTTTGCATTGTCATTGTACTATACAAACAAACACGAAACGAGTATGTATCTGCTTCATCCAAATGGACAATGAATTTGAATTGAAATATTTATTGCTGTAAAAGGTACAGAGTTGTTGCATCTCTGATAAATAAATAAATACATATACTTACGGATATATATATTTACGGATAATATGGACGAAGGTATCAAAGCAATGGAGTACAGTAGGTGTGATCCATGATGAAGTCTGACTTCTTGTGAGAGAAGACAATTTGTTTTTCCCGCCTGGCCATCTCTCGTGTCACCCCCTCCCCTGTAGCGACTGTTCTATTCGCCTTCCCACTTCCACCACTTTACCACTGACAAAGCCGCTAATTTACTTAGAATGGTACTATTGTCTAATGTAACAAGTGCCTAAGTATTAAGATACCTTTTATTTGCACTTACCCAGCCAAATGCTTAAAAAAAAAAAAAAAAAAAAAAAAAAAAGATGCAACAACTCTACCTTTTACAACAATAAATATTTCAATTCAAATTCGAACTTCCTCAAATTAATTGTCCTTGTCGAACTCGTAGGAGATTTTCATCCCTACTACACACCTGTAATAAATTGTGATGATATCTTGCGTGGTTGAGAAGTTATCATGGTAACAGATACACAGGCCTTGACCAACTTTCATCAATTTCGAACTCATAGAATTTCATTCCTGCTACACACCTGTAAAGTTTTGTGATATCTTGAGTGGCTGCGAAGTTATCCTGCTAACAGACACATAGACAAAGAAACTCAAAACGGAAATCGTAGATTTTCATCCCTACTACACACCTGTAAAATTATGATCATGTTATTTTGAGACGATGAGAAGTTATCGTGGTAACAGACAGATTGACAGACCTTGACCTACTTTCACCAATTTCAAACTCGTGATCGCATTTTTTCCCTGCTAAACACCTAAAATTTTGTGCTGATATTCAACGGTTGCGAAGTTATCGTGCTAACACACACACACACACACACACACACACACACACACACACACACACACACACACACACACACACACACACACACACACACACACACACACACAGACACACACATTGAAAACAGTACCAGCTTTGCTTTGCGGCTGGTGACACTATTTATAAATATTCTCCATCTACTTTTTCTTAGTGACATTGACTCCACTGGGGAAATTTGGATTTTTTTCTCTCTCTCAGTAATGGTCTATGCCAGGATATGTAACTTGGACCCTTCAGATTCCTTGTACAGTCTCCGGTTCTCCTGGAACTGTTGGTTGACTCTGAGCCAGAACAATAATAATTAACTATGCATTCTCGATGGGTAACCACAATAAGGAAAGATATGTGTAATATAAACAAAATCTGAAGGCCCTAAGGTAACTTCATCTCTAACACCAACAAAGGAGACAAATGTGTCGAAGAATGCATGTGTCTGCTACTGGTTCGTACAATGACTTTGGCCCCATTGGGGAAATTTGGATTTTTTTTTTATACTCCCTTTCCTTGGGGGAAGCAGACTTGGTATATAGATAGATAGACTATCAGCATTGGCTCATGCCAGAACACATAACCTGGGTCCTTCAGATTCCTTGCACATTCTCCGGTTCTCCTGGAATCGTTGAGAGAGTCTGAGGCAAGAATAATAATAATAATAAAATAATAATAATACAAGTGAAAACAATACTCTCCACTTATTGCATAGGTGGAGACAAATAATAACAACTAGAACTCTGTAACTCTCCTGCAGATAGTTACTAGTCTCAATCTACTGTCTTTTAGAATGACCTTGACCCCACTGGGCAGATTTTGATTTTTTTAAAAATCAGCAATGACAAATACTATGATACATAACCTGAGCCATTCAGATTCCTTGTACAGGTCATATTGAAATCTCCAGTAGACACAACTTCTGTCATTGACAGTGGCAGGACACATAACCTGGGCCCTTCATATTTCCTGGAATCGTTGCGAGACTCTGAGGTGAGAATGATAATGTCACGAATTCATGCGAGCGTATTTATAAATTAGTGACATTGTACTTTAGAGAGAAAACCACGGACTCTAGTGGAATTCCCACTGGGCATCACCCAGTTCAACCGTCCTCTTATTCACTCGATCGGGATGATTTTCAGAACATTTGTCACTGTTTCACAAGTCACCATTCTTACCCACGACATTAGTGCTTTCAATGAGTGATTTATTGTGAGCCTATATCGTTTACTTTCTTTCAGTTGACCGTTGAACTTAGGCCATGCCTACTTCCTGCAAACATGGCCAGCCCCTACCTCTTTTCCCCGTTTGAATTTAGTCAGCTTTGAGTCACCTCATGTGTAGGACTGTTTGTGCCCAGCGTAGAGCAGTGCCTCCGTTGTACAGCGAGTTCCTGAATCTCCACCTAGACGGTGAATTGGCGAAGTGGGCTTAGCGAATAGCAGCGTTTTGATGTTCATCACAGGCGCCCAGACTACTCTTTCTGGCTCCCCTCCACTGACCAGTATTTCTGTTCGTTTTTCTAGGCTTAAGTGTGTTTAGCTTTTCAATGAGCGAGTGAGTGTATTCTCCTTGTTATTTTGAATTAATTTTTGAGATTCATATAACATAAATTTATTTTATTGTAATCAATAAATTTACAGTTCTTTTCTTTGAGCTTAATGTAATTAGACACGTGTTTTATTTCTCCACATTAAGCTTAGTTTAGTTGCCACTCCTAGTTTGCACAAACTCTTTACATTATTCATAACTGGAACTTAGGCCAGTTCTTTTGTATCAAGGTTAAATCCATTGTGCCAGCCGGGAGTTAAGCACCAGCAAGAACCTGTTTATTATTATTAGCATTAGTTATTGATTGTCAGGGGTGGAGTCAGTTTCTCAAGAGGCTAACAATACTAACAAACAACACGCGTGAGTAACTAGTCTCTGCTGTGTACTGTTGAGAAAGTTTATAAATTCTCGTCCTTAGAGAATCTGCGAAGTAAGTCACATAAAGTATAACTTACTACTTGATTTTTACAAGTCAATTCCTTGTCTCTATTTTCAAGGAACATCCAGCATTCTTAATTCACAAATTCACCCCCCCCCCCATGACAGATAAGACCAGCAAAAACAATAGTCTTGACCTATATAATATGTGGAGACTAAATAGAACACTGTAACTGTCCTGTGGACAGTTATCAGTCTCCATCTACTGTTTCTTGGCTCCATTGGGGAGATTTTGAATTTTTATTTCCATCAGCTACGGCCCACACCAGGACACTTAATCAGGACCATTCAGATTTCTTGCACAGGTCATCCTGAAATCTCCATTAAACATGACCAACTTGTCTCGTTCACAACAACATGACTCGTTCTGACGTGCCCTTCCACTGCTGGATTTGAAATTTTCTTTCTATCATCAATGTCCCACGCCTTAACACGAAACCTAGGTGCTTCAGTTTCCTCGTACAGTCTCCAGTTCTCCTGGAAGCGTTGCAAAAGCCTGAGGCTGGAATAATAATAATACCAGCAAAAAACATTTCCACCTATGTAACAAGTGGAGACCAAAACTGTAACAGTGATGATAATAATAAACTTGGGAAAGGAGGGGTCCAAATTGGTGGAGAGGTGGCCTGCACTCCAAACGGACCCAAGTTCTAATTTCAGCTAGAAGGGGAACATTTCAAGAATTTGAATTTCAAAAGGCAGATTTTATTGATCTACCTGGATACATGCCGTCATGTCGTAAAAAATATCTCCACTAATACCAATACACCAGTCCAGCATAGGAGCCATAGTATGCACTCAGTATGATTGGCGGGTGTTAGCGCCAAAGTGCTGACATGAAGAGGTGTATGGTGTGCAGGATTACATAGCATTAGGAATGGGATGTGAAGCCTAAGCCCAGAGTCGGACACATACAAAAATATTGTGATGAGCAATTATGTTTTGTAGGAAGGACAGAAAAAGGCGTGTAGAAACCTCCACTGCATTTTGTTCTTCCCGTGAGCCAAAAAATGCATTATGAGAAGGAGCAGGTCTCAAGTATTTTCACAAATACGGTTCCAGGCCTCTGGCGGGGTCCGTGGCAGCTTCCGCTGTTGTCATCAACTTCTAAACACTCAGAGGGCACATACCTATGCCAATGTCATTGCCACTAAAAAGGATCCTGATCCAGATATCTGGAGATACTGTGAGGAATACATAGGATCCGGATCGCCCCCAAACTTAATCAATTGTTCCTTGAGCCATGGTCCATTCTTCCACACAATGTTATTGAAATTCATTGAGAACTTTTGGAGATATTGTGAGGGGTACATGGGATCCAGATCCACCCCCAAATTTAATAAAGTCTTTCTTGGCCAATGGCCACTTCTTCCACAAAATTTAATTGAAATTCATTGAGAACTTTTGGAGATATCTTGTGGACAAAAGACAGACATACATAGGCGAATACATAACCTCCTCCAACTTCGTCAGTGGAGGTAATAATACAGTAAGTCTCAGTGAGTCTGTTCAGTCCACGTTATATGTTTGCTTTTTGTGAATCTCTCTCTCTCTCTCTCTCTCTCTCTCTCTCTCTCTCTCTTTGTTGTGCCTTTGTAAAGTGTCCCTGGGCGAACCATCAGTCAACTGGACGCTGAGAAACAAGTAATGTTTGTGAGAGTGGGCTGCGTCTTGTTGATCTCTCTCTCTCTCTCTCTCTCTCTCTCTCTCTCTCTCTCTCTCTCACTTCTACCGGTCTCATTTATGAATGCCCAATATATTATAAAAAAAAAACTATAAATATTCATTGCCAATCATTGGCCACCTCCATGCTGTCCATATTGTTAGTATGTTTTCTTTCTCTCTTGTATTTTTTCTTTCATTCTTGTTTAATTGTGGCAGACACTTCTACCCTTCAGAAATTACCAGTTCTGGCCTAACCTGGACACAATGACGAGCACATGACCCAGTTGTGCCTGCAAGGTTTTGGTTGCTAAGCAACTGCTCATTGCCTAGCAATGGCCAAACCTCCACTTTTTTCATATTTTTCTCGTTTTGAGCTGTTGAAGCATTAATAATGGGCATAGAAAGCTTTGACTTCTTTATGCATCATCTAGAGGCCACTGACTATTGGAAGTGTGCCATCCATTTTTTCCCCTCTCTCCTTTAATTTTTTAGTGTCAACCCTGCGAAGACTAGCCTCAGCGTCCCTTGCAACCAGTACTGGTTTTCAAAAATACTTCCCTAGTTCCCCAGCATCTTGATGGAATTGAATGAAAGTTTGCATCCTTATAGACAACGTCTAGTACTACAACTTTTTATTGTACACCTATATGCTACATTTACCAGATCAGGGGTCAGAGATCATAAAATGCAAAAACTGTGAAAATAGCTAATATCATGATTATGCTCGTGTGGAATGCTAAGGTTCGGAGATTAATAAGCCAGGGCCATGATTCTTGGGTAGAATGTTGCTCTGGAGTAACTCCATATAATGATGACATGTAGTGTTGAAACTCACTTCTACTCGCTGGCAGCACCACCTAGAAGTCGTACCTCTGGTGGGCTATTCCGAGACTTCCAAGTTCCCTAGCTCCAAAGTGGGTGGAAGGAATTGAATGACATTTTACATGTTTATAGATGTTAATGAGTACTAGAAGTGTGCTCTGTATGTGCATGACTTATATCTGTTAGGTCATGGGTCAAAGGTCATCAAGTGCAGAAAATATATAAAGCAATAAAAATACAACCTTGCCTGTGCAAAACAGGGGTATGGAAGAAGTTGTGAGACAGAAGAGAGAATTTTAAGAACAGAGGAAGAGAGAGGTAAAAAAAAATAGCAGGAGAGAGTAAACAGAGAGTGAATGAGGAATTTGGAAGGAATTTGAGTGTAAAATGGAGAGAATTTAAGAAAATGTTCTGGAAAGAGGTAAAGAGAGTTAGACAGGGTGTCAAAGAAGTTAGTTGGGGAGTAAAAGATAAAAATGGTAGATTACTAGTGGAGAAAGGAGAAAAAGTGGGTTAAAACCCACCCCATCCAGGCTGATATCTCACCAATGACCCCCCCCCCCAATCCTGGGAGACTTTTTTTTTTTTGGCTCAAACCTCCGTTTTTATGAGAAACATGGGAGAATAACAAAATAAGTGCTTATCTGAGTTTATAAGAGCATTATACAGGTCT
Source organism: Coenobita brevimanus (assembly GCF_032717465.1). Taxonomy (NCBI): domain Eukaryota; kingdom Metazoa; phylum Arthropoda; class Malacostraca; order Decapoda; family Coenobitidae; genus Coenobita; species Coenobita brevimanus. The sequence continues at coordinate 27,332,457 of NC_137065.1, read as the reverse complement.
ACCTCCAATTTTCTGGTACTGTCTTCTCTGTGTGGGGGAAAAATTAGGAAAATTAAGAATATACCCCCGGTAGTGTCGTAAATATTTAACTGGCTAATCACTTGCACTAAACAAGACAAAAATAGGCCTACAACACTACATAATTTGTCCGGATATATATGTCTTACTCCCAGGACTCACCTGGATCGTAATGACGTGTAGGTTGTGTTCCCTACTAAGCAACTAAACGATCTATTTAAGGATCCTCAAATAAAAGCTGGAAACCCTGGTGAAATATTATTCGCCCAGTCTTTCGCCACTAAGGGTCATTTAGTTACTTAGCTTAAAAGCAGCAATGGAGAGGCTTGTAGGTTGTTGCCATATGGTCGGAGTTGTTGAAGATGTTGCTTGTTGCTAGTGCTTGGCGGATTACTGGAGGTTACGGCCTGGACCAAATACGTACTTTTTATGTAAGCATTACTATTTACACTATTTATAAATTAAAGTGAATGGATAATGTTCATTCCCATCTAGGAGGAAGCACTGTCGTAAATTAATTAATCAGTCCAGTCTGTCCCAACCGAATTCTCTCTCAATACCACGAGAGTGGTTAGACTGCTTCCAAGCGTGACTAATGCATGACTGGGACTGCCTCTGACTCGACTCGAGATCATCTGAGACTAAGACTCAATGAATTAGGACTGAGAGCGTGGGCGAGAACCCGAGCAACTGAGGTCTCGAGACTCGTAATAGACCAAGGCCTAGCCGAGACTAAAACTTAGACCTCTGGAGAGAAGAACAGAGGTGATCCACCAATCAAATAACTAAAAATGCATATGTGCACATTCCATCCATGGCTGGGAAAAAGACTAAATTATGAACCATAGTATAAATATACGTAATCCTATATACCCATCACCCTGAGTTACGTATAATACATTATATTTCCAAAATACGACTGCCCATCACCAACTAAAATAGAAAAATGGGAGGAATTATTCCTAAATTTCCGACATCCTGGGGGCCAAGAAATCTAAACATCACCCCGTTTAATTAACTCCCCCAGGTGAGCTTGGAACCATTGTGCGGCTCCCCGCTGTGGTCTATCTGAGCTTCCCACATCTGTATCCCTACGGCCATGAGTAACGTCCCCGAGTGCTGTATTAAGCGCCTCCGGACGGGAACTCACGGCTGTTTCTAATGGATATAATATATTGATAGTCCTGAGTACAAGGCCTTGGGCCGTCTTTAACTTCACTGTACGAACTATCCCTTGCTTATCCAGATAGCATTCAATAACTTTCCCCAATGGCCAACTATTCCTTGACTTATCAGTGTGAATTAATACTACATCCCCCTCCTTAATATCAACATCCGTTTTATTAGCCGACTTTTGGCGTACATGTCTATCGAGAAGGGATGACAAATATTGAGTTTTCCATGAATCCTGCCATTTGTTAATCAATTTGGATAACTGATGGTACTTAGTGTTCAATTTATCAGCTTCAACGTAAGAGGGATCCAAATCATAGGGTGCCGTAGTTATTGCAGGCAAGGAGTCCAATCGATATCCACAAATATGATGAGAAGGAGTGAGGGCTTCTGGCTCATCGAGGCTGTTAAGGACATACGTTAAGGGGCGGATGTTAACACGGCATTCCACTTCCGTAATTATAGTGTGTAAATCATCCATGTTTACTGGACACCCTTTTACTATGCCTATTAGTCTCTCATAGAAACCACCGAACCATGGAGCTCTCGGCGGTATGAATTTCCACTCACATTCTCTGCTGGTGAACTCATCTTGGACTTCCGCACTCTGCAGGACCTGATGTAGAAGTTCGGATCCTAATTTAAAATTAGAAGCGTTGTCACTGATAATTAATTTCGGGCAAGATCTTCTCGACACAAATCTCCTAAAAGCATTCAAAAAAGTTTCGGCAGTTAAATCTGTGACCAACTCCAAGTGAACTGCCCTGGTCACAGCGCAAGTAAACAGTACCACATACACCTTTTGCTCTTGTAGGGTGTCTGGTTTCAAGACTTTCATATAGCCTGTATAATCTAAACCGATTATTTCAAAGGGTCTAGCTTCTTCCACCCGCTCTTTAGGTAAGGGTGGTGGTGAAGGATAATGATACGGTCGTCCTTCTAACCTCTTACATGTATAGCAGGATTTAATTGTAGATTTCACAACTTGTCGGCCTTTAGGGATCCAGAAGTTTTCTCGCAATTTGCACAATGTATCAGAAACACCACCATGGTTTCATGAGCATATAGGACCAATAATTTCGTCAAATGTTGCTGTCTAGGCAACAACAGTGGAAATTTGGTGTGAAAGGGGAGACCAGCTTGGTCCAGCCTACCACTACATCTGATCAAATCATTGTGCTCAAATAAGTTTAAACTCAACCAAATCTGGCATCCTTGTTACAAGTGGTTTCTGAAAATATTGGTAAACTTCGGGGAAGCTACTCTTCTGTAAGTATAGCAACCAATATTGTTGGGGTTTCATTAGGTTTAAAGTTTTGTTCCCCCTAATCTTTTGCAAAAATTGGAAAACCAAACTGGTGATCTTTATTAACTTCTTCCAACTACCAACTCTTTCCGGATCAAACAAGGGTTCAAGTTCTTTTTCCTGAACTTCTAGGACAGTCAGCGCATTAGGCTCCATCTTCGTCTTAAATTTCTGTTCTGGCCAAACATCTTTATTATTCAACCATTCCGGACCATGAAACCAGGAGTCACTATTTATAAATTTATCATAAGTTAGGCCTCTAGTTAAATCAGCTGGGTTATCTTTAGTTGTGAGATGGAGATAATAACAGCCAGGATCAGCATTTCTCATATCTTGTACTCGATTTTTGACATACAACATGTTACTTTTATTGTTCACTACCCATTGAAGGGCTACTTCACTGTCTGACCATATATAGGTGGTATTAATCTTTATATTACTTAAGGTCTTCCTGATATACACCCCAAAATGGACTGCTACATACATGGCTGTTAGTTCTAACTGAGGTAAAGTTTTACCTTTTAGAGGAGCTACTCTTGCCTTAGAAGATAAAATTATAGGAACATCCTCATAATTACTGATGTAAGCAACTACTCCATAAGCCTTGGGTGAAGCATCACAAAACAGATGTAAATCATAGGAAGAACCTTCTTTTCCCACCATTCTCGGAAATTTAACACTTGCTAGGTTGTTGCATTCTTTTGAGAGGGTTTCCCAACTCTCCAGCAAGTCTGTAGGTAAAGGGTCATCCCAGCCTAATTTTCTGGTCCATGTTTGTTGAATTAGAATTTTTAAAGGAATAGTTAGGGGAGAAATTAGTCCTAGGGGATCAAAAATTTTACTAATGTTACTTAATAAAGATCTTTTGCTATCAACTGTATTCCACTCTACATTTTTTACATTAAGGACATCAATGTCTGGATCCCACCACAATCCTAATATTTTATTACAGACTTCAGAATCAGAATTTATTTCAGTGGAGTTAGATCTCCACTCCTGCAATGGCATGTTAGCCTCTTGCATAATCTTGTTGGCTATCAGATGAAATTTCTTTAGATCCTCCTCAGTATTTACAGTCCCCTGAAGATTGTCCATATATAGCGAATCTTTAATTTGGTTAGCCACTTCTATATTTTCTTTTTGCTGCTCTAAGTGATAATTTAGCGTCATTTGCAACAAGAAGGGTGAGCTAGTGGCTCCAAAAAGGACTGATTTAAATCTGTAAGTTACCAGAGAACTGTTATCATCATGAGGATTACTTGGCCACAAAAATCTGGTGAAATCCCTGTCTTCTTCTTGAAGTCCTATCCGTAAAAAAGCTTTGCTGATGTCTGCTGTAAAGGCATATTCATTAGTTCTGAATTTTAGCAGCACATCTAATAGATTTTTGGTTAGAGTTGGACCAGTGTACAAACAATCGTTCAAGCTGTTAGTGTGGGAGCTTAATTTGGCACTACAATCAAATACTATTCGCACAGGTGTAGTCTTACTGTCTCTCATTACTGCCAAATGAAGAATATGATGAGTATTTTGTCCAACCTGTGCCTGCTTAACTTCCTCGATAAACCCCTTTTCTAAATGACTCTTGATTAACTGATCATATTTATCTAGTAAATCTCCTTCACCTTTAAGTCTCTTTAAATTTGAATTTAGGCGATTAAGAGCTAATTTATAATTTGTGGGCAAACTAGGTCGATTGACTTTCCAAGGAAGTTTTACCCAATATTGGTCATCATAGTACAGAACAGTCTTTTTATAATTTTCAAACACAAAAGCTTCTTCGTGAGTTACCTGTTAAGGTTTAATGCCAATGCTATCCATTTTCCACAAATTGGAAATGTCAGGCTCTTCTGAATTTAGTGAGGGCTGCAAGCATATAATCGTTACCATAGCAACCTGAATTGCTTTCCTTGTACTTACAAACTTGTCAGGAATATTGCCATATACAACTAATCCTCCTTGTACTTTTAGGAAATTTATGCCCTTGAATTTAATGAGACCATAAACTAATTTAGGATAGAAATCAGCACCAATAAGGAGATCTATTTTATCTATGTGATCAGTCAAACCAGGATCAGATACTTTGATTTGCTGATCTTTCAAATAGGTCAAACACTTCTCTAGACCGTCTGTTCTTATGTTGTTAGGTAAGGTGTCTCTAACCACAGCCTCTAGTCTAGTGTACTTCCTGCCAGCTTTAACAGTAATCTTAACTAGCTGATATTCTCTTCTCTGATCTTCACTAATGAAGCCGGACAGCTGTAAATTAATCGTACCACTAGGCTTTAATTTAAGCTTGTTTACTAGGTCCTGAGAAATGAATGTCCTCTGTGATCCTTGGTCATAAAGAACTTTTGCTTTAATTTGAGATTTATTCTTAATAATATGAACAGCTCCAACCGGTAAAGCAGTTGAGATGGTATGTTGATTTGTTGGAGTGACTGAGCAAATTTGTGAAGTAAGTGTATTCAGCTTATCACACAAGACATTGTGATGAAACCCCTTTTTACAAAGGTCACATCTTTTCAAACTGAAGTTACATTGATCAGTCTTGTGCCTACAAGTACATCTACCACACCGTCCTATCTGTTCGAGTCTTTCTACACGAGTAGAACGACCTGAATACGCCTCACATCTCTTGGACAGATGTGCTCCATCACACAAAATACACTTCAGCTGCTGAGCTGGCTGCTGACTAGCCGATGCAGAGGTTTGTGACTGAGCATTCTTGGGAGATGTGGGTGAAGATACTTGTTCTGAAGTGTGGTAAATCTTAGGAATTGATGTAGGAGATAATTTGACTTTATCAGGTTTCTCTTTAGTTAAAGCACCTTTAGTACTGGAATCTGATTTAGCTTCAGGCCCTTTGGACTCTAAATGATTAATAACTTTTAATAATGAGTCCCTAATTTCCTGTAGCTGGGGATAATCTTCATTTGTTACATGCTGGATTCTCTCAATAGTTTTACTGGGTAACTTTTTCATTACTAGTGGAGAGATAAGCCAACTGGAACTACTTAAATCACACCCCATTTTTTCCAATTTCCTAAGGGTGCATTCTAGATTAGCCCTAAATTCGGCCAAGGAATTACAAGTATGAATAGGAGTTTTAAGGTGTAGCAGTCGCATTGCAAGTTCTTGCTGATTTCTCTTAGGATTATCAAAAGTTGCCTTAAGTAGCTGCACTGCACTGCTATATCCATCACTTTCTATACTGAAACCATCGATGAGTTTCTTCACGTCACCTTTTAACACTCCTCTTAAATAATTTAATTTGTCTACTGGACTAAGATCTTTTCTGGAATCAATACTGGCAACAAATTGATCCCAGAAGGAATTCCAATTAGCTGAAGTGCCATCAAACTCGGGTAGTTCAAGTGTGGGCAGCTTCGACTCAGCCCTTGGACAAGTTAAATGGGTAGACTCACTTTTCAGAGAGGAATTAATTTGAGCTATTAGTAGGCAAATTCTCTCTTCTTCGTTAGTCTTAGCTATAAAAAATTCATTAAATTCAGCATCGTCCTTTGTGGCTTCCAATAAAGAATCATAAAGTGTTCCCATGACAGTCAGCTGGTTCTGTAATTGCTGGCTCCAGGCCTTAAGTTTAGTGTAGTCTTTGTCAGAGGATTGGAATTCATCATTTACTTTACCACTGAGAGTGGTGACATAGGCCGTATGGCCTGCACTCCTCCTTGACAAGGACATAATTGAACCAAGTCTGAAAATCAAAATTAATAGAATCACTAAATGTAGCCTACAGCAATGAAACCACTAGAATTAAATTAAGTAAATGTACATAGAAGAATTCAGCATCAAACAGCAATACTAAGAATGATACATAAATCTGAACAACTAAATTAATAGTACAATTAAATTTAGATTACAAATTAAAGCCTTCTAGGGGTTACTACAAAATTAATCCCTATTTAGTTTGTGTTAGCAACCCACTGATCATAATGAAATTTAATAGCTCCTCGCACCTTGGCCCAAATTCTACGTCTTCCTTCCCAAGTAGGGTGAATTTGGTCCATGACTCGTACCTCCAGAGGATAGGTCTTACCACCAAGCAAAATAAGTTTCCCTTTTAGTTCCTTGGTTATTTTCTTATTAACCGCGTTCATGATCTTATTGTAAACAATGGGATCCACATATCGAGGATGATTATGTGGATATTCCCTCTTTTCTACAGTGCACATCACACATTTAGCACCTGCATCTTCTATAGCCTCATTAATTTGTAGTAGTGTAGCCACTAAGTCCTGCACGTCAGTTGACTCATTAATATCGTTTCCCCCCAACATGACTATAACCAAATTATAGCCAGGTCTAAGTACTAATGCAAATTCCTCGTACTCAAAAAACTTGTCTGCTCTGGCACCCCCTACTCTGATCATCTCCATGGTCACCAAGGGCCATGGTGAAGGCACAGACATCAAGGTGTCACAGGTGACCAGAGAGTGGCCTATATAAGCCACCCGATAATAATTTAATTCCAGAGCAGTCGCCATGTTGGAGTGTTAACAATCCGGTTCGAAGGACCACTTTGTGGGGGAAAAATTAGGAAAATTTAGAATATACCCCCGGTAGTGTCGTAAATATTTAACTGGCTAATCACTTGCACTAAACAAGACAAAAATAGGCCTACAACACTACATAATTTGTCCGGATATATATGTCTTACTCCCAGGACTCACCTGGATCGTAATGACGTGTAGGTTGTGTTCCCTACTAAGCAACTAAACGATCTATTTAAGGATCCTCAAATAAAAGCTGGAAACCCTGGTGAAATATTATTCGCCCAGTCTTTCGCCACTAAGGGTCATTTAGTTACTTAGCTTAAGAGTAGCAATGGAGAGGCTTGTAGGTTGTTGCCATATGGTCGGAGTTGTTGAAGATGTTGCTTGTTGCTAGTGCTTGGCGGATTACTGGAGGTTACGGCCTGGACCAAATACGTACTTTTTACGTAAGCATTACTATTTACACTATTTATAAATTAAAGTGAATTGATAATGTTCATTCCCATCTAGGAGGAAGCACTGTCGTAAATTAATTAATCAGTCCAGTCTGTCCCAACCAAATTCTCTCTCAATACCACGAGAGTGGTTAGACTGCTTCCAAGCGTGACTAATGCATGACTGGGACTGCCTCTGACTCGACTCGAGATCATCTGAGACTAAGACTCAATGAATTAGGACTGAGAGCGTGGGCGAGAACCCGAGCAACTGAGGTCTCGAGACTCGTAATTGACCAAGGCCTAGCCGAGACTAAAACTTAGACCTCTGGAGAGAAGAACAGAGGTGATCCACCAATCAAATAACTAAAAATGCATATGTGCACATTCCATCCATGGCTGGGAAAAAGACTAAATTATGAACCATAGTATAAATATACGTAATCCTATATACCCATCACCCTGGGTTACGTATAATACATTATATTTCCCAAATACGACTGCCCATCACCAACTAAAATAGAAAAATGGGAGGAATTATTCCTAAATTTCCGACACTCTGGGCGTGCACTGCTGCTGTTACGTTTTCTATGGTAGGGGTAACTATTGCAAACCACTCAGAGTAGGTAGATATTTGTTCATTTGGTACAAATTTATGTGTAGTAAAAGACTATTTTGGTTTTCACACAATAATAAAGGCAATGTAAGTGTTGTTTCAGTCACCAGTCACATAAAAATCACCAAATTCTTGCACAGTTCATTCACTATGACTGTTGTTTCTACTTACATTCTATTTTTCAACTTAGATTATACTTTTCCACAAACATTATATCATTTTCTGCCTTATATAACTGTTAACATATTTACTGGCCCTACTGTTATAGTGAGCATCATATATCACAAGCACATACAGTATCCGTAATGTACTAAGGTGTAGTATTCCTTGAAACAAGGCTCTATGCACAATCCAACTTTGCATTCAACACACTCCTACCTTGTGTCTTTTCTCTGAGTGGTTGTTCTGACTTTGGCGTGACTGCATAAATGACAGTGGTGCTGGAGTCTTAGACGGTTCGGTTCAGGAGGGATGGAGGTGGGGAAGTGGAGTCTGAAGAGGTGTAGGGGAGTCTGGCCAGCAGTGGCGAGGCAAGGGTGACTGTCTTCTGCATACCTGGAGATAATTTCAGGGACAGCTTCCTCACAAACCCCTCAAAGGTCTCTGAGGCACCCGTAGTCAAAGAATGGAGGTAGTGGGCATTGAGGACCGTGATGTCCAGCAAGTGGAAGAACAGCTTTTTGTACCACTTCATTGTGGTCCTGGTACAATCCACACCGGAAATCATGGAGTCGGACTGGTCAACTTGCGTCATATTGACACTGTAGTCAATTACTGACTCCAGTTTCCAAACATGGGGCCTCCTCTCACTACGGTAATTCATGGAGTTTGTGCCGTGCATCAGGGGGCGGTGTACTCGTACTATCGGCAGAGGGAAGACTTCCCTGTTGTGGTTCCAGATGGTGGCGAGGATATTATTTGCCTTGAAAGTACCACTTCATTCTTGTCAAGCCTCCTTCCAAACTTAACCATATGCTGACGGTTTTTCTTGACTGTGCCACTGACTCCAGTGTCGTGAAGGTATAGGTACTGAGCAACAAGGGGACCAGTGTACCAGTTCTCCAGGTACAAGACATGACCACGATAAAGGTACTCCTCAATCAAGGTCTTCATCATGGCCCATGAGAGTCCTACACTCCGATCTTCTGTTATGTCTGTCTGTGGCCGGTGTACAAGAATATGTCTTGCACGTAACCAATCTTACAGTCACACATAATGGAGATCTTGAACCCAATATGGTGTCTCTTGCTGGGTTTGTACTGGTGAAAAGAAATATTGCTTCTCCACAACACGAGACTCTCGTCTATGACAAGGTCTCAGTAAGGATAGAAGGATGAGTGGAACTTTTCCCATAGGTGATCAAATACTATCCTTATTCTCCTCGTTCTATTATTGTTCATAGCATTAGCAGGGTCCTTGGCATCGTAAAAGTGAAGGCAACACAGAATTTTTTGGAATCTATTACGACCATTTACCTTCCCAAGAAAAGATGCGTTGATCGTAGGGTCCGTAGACCAGTATGCCGAAATTTGGTTTTTCTTTACAATAACCATCAAGAGAACCAGGGCAAGAAAGAGGAACATCTCACCTGTGGTTACTGGGTAGTCATACTGTTGGGAGTGCCTGCTTGTTGTTCCTTCATGCTCGCTTTTGCAACGTTGGCTGCTAGCAAAAGTGTTGGTCTGCTCCACAATTCACTCCACAAACTCCTCTCTGAAGTATAGGTGCAAGAAATCCAGCCTGGTGGAGCCTGCATGGAGGCCAGGTGCCGTACACTCAGACCGCCACTCTTCCGTGAAGCGGTGAATGATGGGAGTCAAATCATCCCCATCCTCTCAATCCCACAACACACTGTCGTCTCCGTCCTCATCGGGGTGGGGAGGAGGGGGTTGTCAGGGTGGTAGGAGAGGTGGAGAGCGGTGCCCTTCCATACTCGCACTCCTCTTCCCACTCCCTCTTCCCTTCCCCTTTCCCTTCAATTTGCTTCCTTTCCCCACATCATAGGGCTGCGGGGAGGAAGCACGGGAAGCTTGCTGGGGGAAAGAGGTGATTGGGTGTGGCTGCTCCCCACCTGCTTGCTCCCCAGGTGCACCACATTGTCACCCAGGAGCAGACTCCCTGTCACCACCACTTTTCCTTTCATTACTCATGCCCGCCCCACCACTCGTGCCTTCCCCAGACAAAGCACTAGGCCCATACTTTATTTTTCTCCTCGCCACCCCTTCAGGTCCCCCCGGCAAAATCCTCTCCCTCCCCAACCACAAGGGAACACCATGACCTACAGCTCAGTCCTCGTCCTCGTCCTCGCCAGACTCTTCGTCCACAGAGTGTTGAGAGATGCATGCACGTGTTTAGGGTCTAGGTGGGCCTTCCCTGGCCCCACGGTACCCAACATACCACACTTTCCTTGACGATGGTACCTCCTCATCACTGTTGCTTGTTCCTTCCTCCGGCGCCAGGTAATCTTTGTCCTCCTCATCGTCATCGATTGGGGAATCACTCTCACCTGTGAAGGCATCAAGGGCGGCTTGAATTTCTTTGTCAGACAGACTGTGGCACAACACATCTTTAGTGGGTCATTGCTAACAGGTGAGATGCCAAGACAATGGCGCGGGGGTCACGAGGAGTCAGGCAGTGTCACCACATGGCGGCCGGTAGAGGAAGGTCTCCCGCATATGCCTACCAAAAATCACCCACGAAACTTGAAAAAAAGTGCAGATAATGGACCTCACAGTAACTGCAGAACGTACCAGTATGTCGTTGCGATTCAGCAAAAAAAAAATTGTGATGTACCCATACATCATCAGGACGCCGTGGGTTAAGGAATTGTTGATCAGAGAGAATGAAAGTAATGTGACTATAAGTGAATGGGGAATGGCTAGGAGACGGAGGGCTGTGGGGTGAGAGAAAGAAATCATTAGGATGGAAGTTGTCAAAGCAATGAAGAAAGTCAAAATAGGGAAAGCCCCAGGAATTGATCAAGTGTATGGTGAAATGCTGAATCATGGGGGAGAGATAGTAGTAAGATAGATGTGGAGCATGTGGAGATTGGTCTGGGAGGAAGGTAGAGTCCCAGAGGATCTGAAGACAGGTATAATTATTCCCTTGTACAAAGGAAAAGGGGAAAAATAAGTGTGTGGTCATCATAGGGGCATTTCTCTTCTCAGTGTAATAGGAAAAGTATATGGTAGGATACTTTTTGACAGAGTTAGGGAAATAACAGAGGAATTAGTTGGAGAAGAACAGGGAGGTTTTAGAAAGGGAAGAGGTTGTGTAGATCAGATATTCATTCTTAGGTTTTAGTTGAAAAGTTTGTAGATAAGGGAAAGAATTTGTATGTGGCCTTCATGGATTTGGAGAAAGCATATGACAGGATGGATAGACAAGGATTTTGGAAAGTAATAAGAATATATGGAGTAAATGGGAAGTTGCTGAATATCGTGAAGAGTATGTATGAGGGTGCTAAGGCTGCAGTGCATGTGGATAGTGAACTGAGTGAATTTTTCTATTTGAAGATTGGATTGAAAAATTAATATGTCATGTATATGGATGAGGTTATAAAAGAGATACAAGGTAGGGCAGTGGATATTAGAGTGGCCCTAATGAGAGAGGCAGTGTTTGGAAACTCCCTGTACTGTTGTTTGCAGATAATACTGTGTCGTTAACTGAAGACGAAGGGGAGCTGCAAAGCTTGTTGAATGAGTTTGGGAGAGTGTGTAAGCAATGGAATCTAAAGGTGAATGTAAGGAAGAGTAAAGTTATGGTCTTCGAGAGAAATGAAGTCAATGAATGTACAGTGAGGTTGGATGAGGAGGAAATGGAAAATGTGAGTGCGTTTAAGTACTTGAGTAGTCTGATGAGTAAGGATGGAAGTTATGAGGGTGAAGTACTTGAAAGGGTAAAAGGAAGAAAGGTTGCTGGTTCTTTGAAAGCAGTGCTAAGAAACGGGGAGGTGAGCATGGAAGTGAAAAAGTTACTACTTGAGAGTATTGTGGTACCAACTCTAACGTATGGAAATTAAGCTTGGACCTTGCTGGAGGGTCACAAGTCAAGAGTGAGAGCAGTGGAAATGAGTTATCTGAGAGGATCATGTAGTCACATTGAGACACAGACTGACAAATGAGGAAGTTAAGGAGCGTTGTGGTGTGGATGTGACTGGAAGCATTAGAAGAAACACATTGAGGTGGTCTGGCCATGTGAAGAGGATGGAGAGCGAGAGACTGACGAGGAGAGTGTATGTGAGTGAGGTGAAGGGGGGGTGGAAGAGGAGGAGGCCAAGGATAAGATGGAGGGATAGAGTGGAGTGGTATATGAGAGAGGGGGGCGTGAGCTGGGGGCAGGGCAGTGAAATGGCGAGGACAGGGCGACGTGGAGGCGATTTGTTTGTGGCCATCCCCTACAGGATTAAGGCGTCCGGGAATAGATGGATAGATAGATAGTTTGCACAAAATGTTAAGGCTCTGAGGATTAAGCCAGGGCCATGATTCTTGGGTAAAATGTTGCACTGGAGAACCTCCATTAAGAAAGTACTTTTAGTGTCAAAAGTAATTTTCGGTCACAGACTAAGCTTGGTCCGCTTAGAGCTGGCCTTTGTCGCCTACCGGCTTGTTCTAATGCATAAAAATGTGTTTGTTATCTGTTCATATTTTGTCTTATCATACACCATGGCATCTCTGTCCGCTGACTCCAGTTAGAAACAGATTTTACTAAGATGAGCATTCAGCTCAGCCCTGTTTAATGCTCTAATGGCAGGGACGACTATCATAGGCCCTCACCAGGTAAGGCTGCGTCACTACGGTGTCCTGGCCGAGACCTGAATTCCTCAACCTTTGTAAATGTATTTCCATCTATCTATCTATAGCTAGACACCTTAATCACGTAAGAGGCAGCCACAAACAAGTCACCTCCACGTCGCCCTGTTCCCTGCCATTTTGCTCTCATTCTCCCATCTCACGCACCTCCACTCTCATATACCTCTCAACTCCATCAATCCATCTCATCCTTGGTCTCACCCTTTCTCTCCCCCCGTTCCTCTTCAACACATACAAGGACACTCTACTCGTAGTCTCTCACTTTCTGTCCTCCCCTTATGGCCATACCATATATTTCTCCTAACATATCTGTCACATCCACATCCACACTATAATGCTCCTTCTCTTCCACATTTCTTAGTCTGTTTCTCCATGTAACTCATCATGCTCCTCTCAGATAACTAATTTCCACTGCTCTCAGTCCAGATTTTTGTCCCTCCAACAAGGTCCAATCTTCGCTTCCATACGTTAGAGTCTGTAACATAATAATACCTTGCAATGATATTTTTACTTCCATGCTCATTTCCCTATTTCTTATCACTCCATTCAAAGGACCAACAACCTTTCTTCCCTGTTCTTCCCTCTAAGGCACTTCATCTTCTAAACTTCTTTATTCATCACAATACCCAAGTACTTAAATACACACATATTCCATTTCCCCACCATCAAACCTCACTGTGCATTCAGGGACTTCTCTCAAAGACCACAACTGTACATTTCCCTACATTCAACTTTGGATTCCGCTTCTTACACACTTTCCCAAACCCATTCACTAAGTCTTGCAGTTCCCCTTAGTCTTCACTTAGCAACACAGTATTATCTGCAAACAACAGTACGGGGAGTTTCCGCACATTGCCCTCTCTCCATAGGGCTGCTACAACATCGACTATTCTACCTTGTAAGAGACTGAAAAAACAATGGAAACATGACACATCACTTTTCAGTCTAACATTCAGATAGAAAATTCACACAGTTCATCCAAACGCATCTTCCCATTTAGTACATATATTCTTAATTCTTTGCACATCCTTTGTCTATTGACTCTGCCATATGCTTTCTTAAAATCAATAAAGGCCGCATACAACTTTTTCTCCCTTCTCTAAGAACTTTTCCACTGAACACCCTTCGATGGATTATCTGATCTACACAACCTCTTCCCTTCCTACAACCGGTCTGTTCTTCTACGACTAATTCCTCTGTTATTTCCCTAACAATTTCAGTAAGTATCCTACCATAAACTTTTTCTTTTACAACAAGAAGACAAATGTCCCTTTGATTACCAAACACTTCTTTTTCCCCTTTACCTTTGTACAGGGGAATAATTATACCTGACTTCCAATCCTATGGGACTCTACCTTTCTCCCAGGCCAATCTGCACATCTTCCATCTCCATTCTACTGCTATCTCTTCCCTATGTTTCAGCATTTCATAACACACTCTATAACTTCCAGGGGCTTTACCCACTACGACTTTATTCACTGCATCCACTACTTCCATCCAACTGATCTTTTCCGTCTTTCTTATCCCATTCCTTCACCCAGCCATTCCCCATCCAGTTATACTCATATTACTTTCACCTTCCGTGTTTAACGATTTCTTAAACTGTTCTTTCAATTTGCTGACTTTTTCTCCCTTCTTCTCAGGCTATCTTCCTTTTTTTTTTTCTTTTACCCGCATACAACTTTTTTATCACCCTGTTTGACTCTCTTTTACTCCTTCCAGAACATTTTCTTACATTCTCTCCACTCTCCACTCCATTCTCGTCCAAATTCCTCATCCCCTATTTTCTTTGTCTCTCATACTAACCTTTTTACTTCTCTCTTCTCAACGTATAACTCACTATTGCATCTCTCAACTCTCTTCATGCCTCTATTTTCCATCCACTCACTATACTCGTATGCTTTCTTCTTTTGAACCACAGCTAGTCTCACCTCTTTATTCCACCATGCTGTTCCTTGCACCCCCGTTCTTCATCTCTGCACCCCACACACCACCTCACATGTTGCACAAATTTCTTCTGTGATTATCTTGCAAAAACCTTCCAACTCCTCCATCTGCTCCCAATCGTATTTACCCAGTCACTCCTCCCATTTTCTTCTATATTCTGCATTTTCTATCCTTTATCCTTTCTACCCTCTTTCTATGGACTACTTCCTTCTGTCTTTCTCTCCTATTTTTCCATCGCATTTGTACCTTGAATTTCACCACAACCAAGTGGTGGTCAGAAAGTCCACTCCCCAAATCTCTGTATGTTCTTGCATCCAGTACATATCTTCTCATTCTCTCATCCACTCGCACACATATTCACCCATTGCCCTCCTTTCATTTCGTTCACCACCCACCCGTCACTTCATTCGCAATGTATACCTGTGGATTATATTGTGCCTAAGGAGGTAATTGATTATTACCCCACCCCCACCCTGCACAAATGTCCACTACTATTCTCATCT
The DNA here is from genome assembly GCF_032717465.1 of Coenobita brevimanus. NCBI lineage: Eukaryota > Metazoa > Arthropoda > Malacostraca > Decapoda > Coenobitidae > Coenobita > Coenobita brevimanus. The sequence continues at coordinate 27,317,132 of NC_137065.1, read as the reverse complement.
ACAATTCTTTTAATAATGTGTCTGACTCAGGGCAAAGGCTTCAGAAGCTATCCCCAGGGCATATCCCCAAGGCCCAGTAGTCCTCCTACATCGCCATGTGTCACCACTTCGGCGCTAACTCTCGCCGTCTATATTGAATACATGCAAGGGCTGTCTCATACAGGACTGGTGTATTGGTATTAGTGGGGGTGTTTTTACGACATGTCAGCAGGTCTTCTGGTAAATCAGTCAAGTCTACTTTTTTATGAAATTCATATCCATAAACTGTTCTCTGCCAGAACGTGGATTTGAACCAGGGTCCATCATGACTGTAGGCCACCTTTCTACCAATTGAGCCACCTCACTTAGTAAATACTTCATTCACCTTCACATCCCTTACTGTTGCATTCATATCTCCAGTCACAAATACTCTCTCACTCCTCTCAAATTCAAGAATATAGTTACAAAACCTCACTACAGTTGGTTTTACCTAAACGTGGACAAAATCTGCAATGCTTAACATTAAAAATGATCACCCTCTAACATAGATGGGCAAGTGGTACTTTTTGTAGTATCGGCGTTAGTGATAGCGTTACTGGTCGAAAGCAGTACCGGCCGCAGCGACAGCTTTAAAACTTTCAAAAAGTGCCACAGGCAGTGATATCGGTACTTCCAGCAGTAATTTTTCATTAACTATTTGTGTCTCCCCTTAACCAAACCTATATAAAAATCTTAGCACGAGAATAGTTGGGGCTTAAAGGTTTAAATAAAAACTTTTAACAAATGGTGCCATGCACAACAAACCTTGCCTAACAGCAGTTATTTTATTTTCAACCATTTTCACGTTATATAGCACTCTGAAAATCTGTGATCTTGCATGTCACCTTTCAGGGTCACTAAAGGTCAAAGGTCATGCTGCCAAAATAAAGCTCATATGGGACCTCAAATATCTTGATAATAGTAAATATCTCTATCTTCATTCGGTTTCAAGTTATAGCACCTTGACTAACCGTGACCTTGAGTTTAACCTTTCAAGGTCACTTAAGGTCAAAGAGCAAGGTACCAATTTCAAATCCAAATGGGACTTCCTCTAATTGTTGATAATAGTAAATATTCATTTGTCTTCAATGAGCTTTGAGTTGTAGTCCTCTGAATAACCGTGACCTTTAATTTCACATTTCAAGGTCACTTAAGGTCAAAGGTCATGGTACCAATTAAATCCCCCTATGGGACTTCTTATATGTTGATGATAGTAAATATCCATCTTCAACGAGTTTCGAGTTGTATCCCCTTAAATAACCGTGGCTTTGAATTTGACCTTTCAAGGTCACAACCCCTGGACGCTGGGATAATATCTGCTAGCATGTCACCTCAGTACGGAAAAATTGCACAAAATAGCCCTACCTCTAACCTTCATATCTCAGAAACTATAGTAGGTAGAGAAATGAATAACTTACTCACCAACTCTTCATCTTGCGAATGAAACCATCCCCATGTCTGTAGATGATGAGTAGGGAACTGTTGAAGATGTGTAATTTTCTATGGATAGCAGGGCTGCATCAGAGGCGGCTCTCCTGGCCATGACTTTGGTCCCGTGGCGCGTAAGCAGGCCAGCCTTTGGTAGCACTGACTGGGTGGCCACTAAGGAGTGTTTGCAGTTCTGCCCAACACTGCCGTTACTTTCATACACAATCTTTAACATTTCTCTACTCATAGCTATGGTTTTGAGCGATCTCCCTGTACCTGTGGCTCGTCTTTGGTTTTCCGGTTGTAACAAACCGACACTTTGCCCCACTGGTGTGTGGAAGAACTCTCGCAGATGCAATAAAAAGGGCCTAAATAAACACTTATTATCCCATAATTTTCAGCCAACTTTGTTCATTGCACTTTCTTATTTCATTAGTATTTCTTCCACTGCGAGCAAGCACTAGTGTAATGAAAATTATATTCCTAAAACTACGATACATCATGAGGTTGATGTTTATACTGCACTTTATTTCCCTAGGCACATTCATTTGGCTTAGGACTTGTACCTTACAACATATGTTCTATAGCAATTATTCTACTTGCACTTAATATCACACATACAGTGCATATGAGAAACTTTTCATAATACTATCAAATGCCACATAATATACAAAGTAATACACAACAGAGCGATTTTCTTCATGTGCAACTTGGGGTCCTTTTCCTTTGGTACTAGGGTAACTATAATTAATTACATGTTCAACGTCACAGATCAGCGTTGCACTTATTTTATGTTATAAATTATAAACAAACACAGCATTGGCACAAAATTCCGCCCAATTTATAATTTCCCACACACCTGTGCTCCTTAGTCTTGGTATAGGTGATTGTTGAACACTCAGGGCAAAGTCACAAAGTCTGACCTTACACTCATTACACTGATAGTAAGGTTCCTTACGTGCTTTTTCATGATGTTTTGGCATCATGCATACATGGCATCTCTTGTAGGCCAAGCGGCCAGCAGGAGTTCTACCTTGGTGCGCTAGGTGGTGATCTATCTATTTATCTATCTATTGCCAGCCGCCTTAATCCCATACGGGGTGGCCACAAACAAATCGCCTCCACGTCGCCCTGTCCCCTGCCATTTCACTGCCCTACTCCCAACTCACACTCCCTCTCTCATATACCTCTCCACTCCATCCCTCCACCTCATCATTGGCTTTCCCCTCCCTCTCTCCCCCTCCACCTCACTCACATACACTCTCATTGTCAGTTTCTCACTCTCCATCCTTTCCACATGGCCAAACCACCTGAATGTGTTTCTCTTAACACTTACTATCATATCCACATTCACTCCACAACGCTTCTTCACATCCTCAACAGTCAGCCTGTGTCTCCATGTGACTCCAAAGGTTCCTCTCAAATAACTCATTTCCGCTGCTCTCACTCTTGAATTGTGTCCCTTCTACAATGTCCAAGTTTCACTTCCAGACGTTAGAGTTGGTACCACAATACTCTCATGTAGAAACTTTTTCACTTCCATGCTCACCTCCCTGTTTCTTAGCACTGCTCTCGAAGAACCAGCAACCTTTCTTCCTTATTGTACCGTTTCAAGTACTTCACCCGCAAAACTTCCATCCTTACTCATCACACTACCCAAGTATTTAAACGTACTCACATTTCCCATTTCATCATCATCCAGCCTCGCTGTACATTCACTGGCTTCACTTCTCTCGAAGACCTTAAGTTTACTCTTCCCTACATTCACCTTCAGATTTCGTTTCTTACACACTCTCCCAAACTCATCCACCAAGCCTTGCAGCTCCCCTTTGTCTTCTCTTAACAACACAGTATCATCAGCAAACGGCAGTACAGGGAGTTTCCAAACACTGCCCTCTCTCATTAGGGCCTCTCCAACATCCACTGCCTACCTTGTATCTCTTTTAAAATCCCATCCATGTACAGACTGAATAACCATGAAGACATGACACATCCCTGTTTCAACCCAACCTTCAAAGACAAAAATTCACTCAGTTCACTATCCACACGCACTGCAACCTTAGTACCTTCATACATACTCTTCACAGCATTCAACAACTTCCCATCTACTCTATATATTCTTAATACTTTCCACAATCCTGATCTATCGACCCTGTCATATGCTTTCTCCAAATCCAAGGCCACATACAACTTCTTTCCCTTCTCTAGAAACTTGTCGACTAAAGATCTAAGAATGAATATCTGATCTACACAACCTCTTCCCTTCCCAAAGCCTCCCTGTTCTTCTCCAACTAATTCCTCTGTTATTTCCCTAACTATGTCAATACGTATCCTACCATACACTTTTCCTGTTACGATAAGAAGACAAATGCCCCCATGACTACCACACACTTCTTTATCCCCTTTCCCTTTGTACAAGGGAACAGTTATACCTGACTTCCAATCCTCCGGGACTCTAACCTCCTCCCAGGCCAATCTGCACATCATCCATATCCATTCTACTACTATCTCTCCCCCATGCTTCAGCATTTCACCACACACTCCATCGATTCCTAGGGCTTTCCCAAATTTGACTTTCTTCATTGTTCTCACAACTTCCATCGTACTGATTTCTTCCTGTCTTCTCGCCTCCCTCCTTCTTCCAGCCATTCACCAGCCACTTATACTCGCATTACTTTCATTCTCTATATTCAACAATTCCTTAAAGTGTTCTCTCCATCTGCTCACTCTTTCTCCCTTCTCCACTAGTAATCTACCATTTTTATCTTTCACTCCCCTACTAACTTCAATGCCCCCCGTCTAACTCTCTTTACCTCTTTCCAGAACATTTTCTTACATTCCCTCCTCTTTACTCTCAAATTCCTTCCAAATTCCTCATCCACTCTCTTCTTACTATCTCATACTAACCTTTTCACCTCTCTCTTCCTTTCTTCATATAACTCTCTCTTCCGTCTCTCAACTTCTTCCACGCCCCTATTTCTCATCCATTCATTATGTTTTCTTCTTTTGTGCTACAGCCTGTCTCACCTCTTCATTTCACCATGCTATTCCTAGCACACCCTTTCGTCTTCTCTTCACCCCACACACCACCTCACATACTGCACTTATTTCTTCTGTGAATATCTTGCACACACCTTCCACGTCCCCCATCTGCTCCAGTTCATATTTACCCAATCGTTCCTCCACTTCTCTCTTATATTCTGCCTTTTTGTCATCCTCATGTAGCCTTTCCACTCTCCTTGCATCTACTCCTTCCTCCTGTCCTTCCCTTCTTCTATTTCTCCATTTTACTTGGACTTTGATGTGATAGGTAATTGGAACTCGCTAACCTTTCAGCCGATGCAATCTCCTTGCACCTGTGGGCTTAACTTTCAAGGAGCTGCCACGTCAATACTTTCTCATACTCATGTAATGAAACAGTTTTTCCAACAACCTCCTACTAAAGAATGAAACGACTCAGAATTCCAGTATCTAGAAGGTGTAAGAATGCCTTCTTCTACCAGCAGCAGGATTTGCAGAGGCAATCTATCTCACCTATCTGCATGTCTGACTTGTCCACGAGTCGCATGATGTTATAATCATTGACAGCATCTGGCTTGAACACGGGTTCCATTGTCCTGTAGTTTGACTTGCCTGTCTCCTGCGTAACCCCCTTGTGAACTGTGGTCAACATGTTGACCTTCCACTTATCATGCCAGTGAATGGACAGCATGTTACCACACTTTGGGAATAGCGAGGCACCTCTCTCGGTCTTCTTGGGGAGGGAGGGAAAATTCCACCAATTAGCATGGCCAGTTCCGCAAGTCCCAGTCCTTGTTCATGGAGATATTTCGTCAATGCCAGGGAGGTGTTAAAAATTGTCCATTAATAGAATATGGTTCCTGTGAAGTATCTGTCCATCAGCCCGTTTACCATTACAGCAGAAAAACTATGTGGATCATCAGAGGGAAAGTCCACATCTGTAGCAGAATAGACAATCACGTTCAGCACATAACCAGTCTGACAATCATGGAGGACAAAGAACTTCAGTCCAAAACAGTGACGTTTTGAGAGCACATACAGGATAAATGCTAGACGACCCCAGAACAGAACAAGTGAGTCATTTATCACAACCTTCTGAAACAGCCGAATATGCCTAAGAAATGCATCCCTAAGGAGAGTAAGGATGTTTCTTGTTTTCCATTACCTGTCATTCAGTGCCAGGCCATAATTCTTGCTGAAGTGAAGAAACCTCAGGATTGCAAGATATCGGACATCCCTAATATAATTACTGAAGACAGGTGTGTGTACGATTTCATCTATGGCTCAATTCTCATGAAGCACGTGTTTTTTTCATGTGCACAATAATCATTGTAAGTGTGAGCCATATGTACATCTCCACCACCTCTACAACCTTCCACTTCTTCATTTTGGGGCCCCTTACTCAACGACATGTCCAGGCAGTGAACAGAGATTGCCTGGTGATAGTTGATTTCATCCCCCAGGAACTGAACTATTATGGTGGTAAGAATAGCCTCAAAAAATGACAGGATTGATGGTGTCCCTGCCCCGAGGTGCTCCCTCTGTACACTAGACCCTGTCACATCAAAGGCAGGTGTTGCTGGCTTGAAACCTTCACCTTTTCCCACACCAAAAGCATCAAGCCTGCCAACTCCGGGGGGTGATACGGTGTGATGCTCTCATACCTGGACGCCTCCTGTGACCATGGGCACAGCCACAGACAGGGGGGATAGGAGAAACAGAAGAGTTGCCACAGGCCAGGCTGTGGTGATATAGCCCTTGAGGTGTTGGGTTGTGGTGGCGAGGGTCGTGATGCAGACTGTGACAACACACTGCCTGCATGCATGTTCGTGAGGCAAAAGTGTTGCTCATACATGCTGCCTCCACCTCCTGAAGATCTGTGAGTGCAGTATCTGCAAGGGAAGGGGTCAGAGGACGAGACACTTCATTTTCCACATGGTAACTTCCCTCCTTCTCGGAGGAAGCTTTTCCACTTTCAGCTATACTGGACACTTTCATATCTAAGGCACCTCCAATAGCATTGTCACTTAGCCCTTTCATACCTCCCTTCGGCAGTGGTTTGGTGGGGGTGGGCTACGCAACGAGGTCCTGTACGTAGGGCATGGAATCGGATGAGGTGGATTCAGGAGACTTGGCTGTACACCTGACCAAGGCATGAGAATGACTGGGTCATCCTTGCGTGTGCTACTGGGAGTCTCTCACAACCCTTTGCTGGCGAGATCAAATCAAGGTCACTTCAATCTGTCACGCAAAAACAAGTGTGGTTCTGACTGATACTTGGCACCGCCCTGTCAACGATTTCATGACAGTTCTGACCAACACCCAATGGTTAGGGGTTAAGGTCAATGGTCATGGTACCAATTAAAAGCCCATGTGGGACTTCCTGTATGTTGATAATAGTAAATAATTATCTATCTGCAACCAGTTTTGAGTTAGGCTACAGCTCCCTGAATAGCCATGATCTTGAGTCTAACCTTCCAAGGTCACTCAAGATCAAAGATCTTGGGGCTAAATGAAAGCCAATATGGGAGCTTCTGTATGTTGATAATAGTAAATAATTATCTCTATCTCTAACTGGTTTCAGGTTATATCCCTCTGAAAATCCGTTACCTGTATTTTGACCTTTCAGAGTCACTGATTACCTCCAAACTTTTATCACTTCCTTTTGGGACCAGTACCCACATATCCTGAAAGTTTCATGCTATTTCATTCAGCCATTTTTCCGTAATGTTGCTAAGAAACAAACAAATAAATAAATAAACAAACAAACAAAAATAATACCTCTCCAGGCTCTGTCCTGGCGAGGTAAAAAGTATTACATCTTATAAAACTTGTCACCTACCACCGCACCTTTTTCCACAGATTCCTGTTTACAGCTTGCGTACTTTTGTATTGTTTTTTATTTTACATCAAAAATACAAGCATTTCGAAGTGATTTTCGCTCAGTCATGCTCGTTTAAGTTTAAGGACATCATTTCCCATCGAGAACAGTCATTCTGCTGCAGCACTGGAGGGGATTGGCGTATTGAACCTAATGAAAAAATCCAACAGTGCTTTGTATGGGATCACGTAACTATTTATGCCTTTCTTTGGCCTCTCTTCTAGGAAACTTCTCATCTAATTCTCAGTCTCCTTATTTTTCCTTCTGCTTCTCTTTCTGTACATTGCTTTGAAATAGTCTTACACCTTGGCCTTGGCCTATTTAGACTGTTCTTCGTGCTCCTTGCCACTGGTACTCTGCATGTCTTCATTGTTACTGGCTTCTCCAACAAGCTAACTGACTGGTTTGTTACTCTCCTCTTCATTTCTTCCACACCGAATGTATCGTCGATAAACCACCTCCGGCCAAAATGCTAGTTTGAATTTAGGGTAGAGGGTGCAGGAGATCAGGTACTCCATGTCATTGAACAGGTGGCAGAGCTTGCTCAGGCAATCAATGAAGATTAAATTTAAATTAATGTGACATTCGCTTACTTATTGGCTATTCGAAATTGTACAAAGAGTTATATCACATCTTTACTCCTACAGATGACTACTCTGGAAAATATATATCCTAGGTGTCTATACCTAAACAGTGCAGAGTAACTCTATTCTAAAATGTATATCCTAGGTGTCTATACCTAAACAATGCAGAGTAACCCTATTCTAAAATTTCTGTTCAACAATTCGTCTATCATGAGTGGCATCCATTAGAGTTCATTGTCGCTGTCAGACACTTTTTCTAAGAGTTGCACATTCTCACCAAAAAGTTGAGTGGTTGGGTTGGTGGGTTGGATGGCTGGATGCTTTCAGGGTGAGTAGGTGAGTGGGTGGATGTGGCATTGTTAGATGAACTTCGTGGGTTGGCAGGATGGATGGCAAGAACCGGTGGGCTAGGTTGGTCGCCCAAATGTCTGGACAGAGTGAGTGGCCGGGGCCAGGTTGATGTGTAGTGTTGAATGTGCTGAGTAGGTAGGTGGATGAGTGGGAGGGTGGGTATGTGGCCCTCCTGATGACAAGGCAAGACTCCTGGTCGTCCTTCTTTCGGGATTTTGGTGAAGACTTTGCCATTGCACTTGGCACTTCAATGGCTTTCGATCGAGTCTGGCATAAATCTTTAATTTCCAAACTGCCCTCTTACGGTTTCTGTCCTTTTAAATGTGCCTTCATCTATAGCTTTTTTTCTGCTCAGTCTATAGCTACTGTTGTAGACGGCCATCGTTCTTCTCCCAGATCTATCAACAGTGGTGTTCCTCAGGGCTCTGTCCTATCACAACTCTCTTCCTTTTATTCATCAATGACCTTCTAAGCTGTACATATAACCCTATCCGCTCATATGCTGATGATTCCACCCGACACCTTTCCATTGGGTTCCTGCAACGTCAATCTCAGCAGTTGCTTCAACAAGCAAGGGATGAGGCTCTGGTACACCTAATGTCTGACTTGCTTGTATCTCTGACCAGGGTAAAAATAATCTTTTTGTTTTTAATGCATCAAAGACTCTGTGTTTACACCTATCAACCCGGCAAAATCTTCCACAGGAGTACCCACTAATGTTTAATATCCAGCTCAGTCCTGCATTATCCTTGAACATGCTTGGGGTTTCATTCACTCGGGACTTATCTTGGAAAGATCATATTGCATCTCTTGTAAAATCTGCTTCCAAGAGACTAGGTGTCCTGAGCCGACTCCGTACCTTCTTTACCTCTGCACAGTTGTTGACATTATACACGGGTTTTGTTTGTCCCTGTGTGGAGCACAACTCTCACGTGTGGGGAGGCTGTCCCCATAGAGCTCTTCTCAATAGGGTGGAGTCAAAGGCTTTTCGTCTCATTAACTCTCCTCTTACTGGCTCCCTTCAGCCTCTGTCTCTTCGCTGCACTGTTGCATCTTTATTTCTTTTTTTATCGCTACTTCAAGGGTCGCTGCTCCTCTGAACTGTCTGCTTACATCCCTCCACCTTTACGACGGGCACATAGCATCCGTCTAGTAACAAACTCTCACCCCTTTTCTGTCCAGCTCTCTAATGCAAGCATTAACCGTTACTCCCAGTCCTTCATTTATGCAATAGGTCAACTCTGGAGCTGTCTCCCTGTGTCTGTATTTCCTACTTCCTATGATCTCCATATTTTAAACGCAATGTGTCCAGGCATCTCGAAATGAACGGATCTTGAATTTGGCGCTTTTTTTTTTTTTTTTTTCTTGGGAGGAACGGTTTACGGGCTCCTGGTCTTTGGTTCCTTCTTCCATGCATAGAAAAAAATAATCATATAATTTGTCACTGTTAGCTGAATTTAAGTATACTGGGTAAATATACGCTTTATTAGAGGCAGTAGAAGCACCTTACCAAATCATTTCTTCTTTCTGATAGTCTGTTATATTTTTCTTATTATTTCTGGGGTGGTAAATAAATGCTTCACTCGAATTTTGCTTCCCCCATTGTTTTTTGCTATGTTCCACTGTGTCAATTCGTTTGATTTATGAAGGGTAATGGCGGAAGGGGTGGAAGGGACCGTCCTAAATGTTTTACTAAACCTTACCTAACCCACCTTAACTGTACCTGATAATTTAATCTAACCTAACCCAACCTAACTCAACCTAACCTGACCTAACCTAGCATCCTGTTGGGAAGGTGAGAGACGAAATTCACCTTTCAGTACGTTGAGTAAGATTATTCCATTACGCTTTAAATAAAAAATCCTAGGTATGGCATAAGGAACATCATAATAAAAATAGTGGTAAATTTTTCAACAGGAGAAGATAATTTACCACCCAGAATATAGTTTAAAAATACAGAAAACAGAATGGAGGAATGTGAATTGAATTGGTACTGTCCTTCTACCGCGTCAAATAAAGCTCATGATCACAGAATATTGTCTAGAAGACGTTGGATATATATCTGGAAACCAAGCCCTATACATTAGAGTCACTCCCCTGAAATCTGCTAAAACTTCGATATTATCACTTCTCAAGGAACTAAGATGGATCTATGCACGTAATAATACACCAAATAGTAGCATAAAAGAAGTAACATTATATGCAACAAGACTTGATAATTAGTGAAGCCTCAGATCTCCGACCCATCCACCTAGCAAATCAATGGTCTGCTGGGGATATGGGAGGTAGTTGGGAGTGGACATGCGCGATTAATCTGCCTTCTAGCGACAGGCTAACCTGTCCTCTTGTAACAGTACTCCCTGATCCATTTACCATTGCATTAGCATCCAAGGAAGGCTCCAACCTCTCTCAAAAAGTCATCTTTGTGTGATAAAATTGTATGCAAGACCGACAGACTAAGGGAAGACATGAATAACGAAATAAATTACCGATAATAGTACTTTATGCTCGTAACAGCATATTTGACTAACTGGCAACATGCCGAGGCTTTGACAGGAGTGAGTCCAGCTTGTCTTGCTACCGGTTCCCCACCAACTGGGAAAAATCCGGCCATAATAACCCGTATGTATGGTGAGCTAAGTAAAAATATTTCATGGGCAGGTGCAATAATATACTGTACATTGATGTCATTTTGTTTTGGCTACTATATTGGCGATACACCCCTCCACAGAGCCAGTTTTGATATTCCTTTCTGCAGTCCACTGGATAAGCTAAGTCTGCACATCATTTATGCAGACTACAGCGATATTAGACTCATCTAATAAAACACACAGGAGGGTGGTTAGGTGTAATAAGCAAAATAAAAATTCCTAAGGAAGAGATGATTCTGAGCTTTCGTCACCAACAAGAATATGGACCCTGACCCCGGATTCACTACAGTTGTTCGCTCCGGTGCCTTCCTTACCTGACCGGATCTCTGAAACAGAGGCACATAATACTGAATACATGACCCCTGACCAAAACAGTGGTGAGTTAACTGCGATGATGTGGGAAATTCCATTTGCATAGTACGTTACAGTACGTACATACTTATATGTACACCTAATTACGTACTTACACTCTCACCTGTGTAAGCATTTCAATGCGCATCTACAGGTATGTACGTATTTATGAACCTACGGATTTACGCACTTACCTACTTATGTACGAATGTAAGTACCTATGTATGTGTACATATATTTATATGCACGTTCGTAGTTATTTGCATACGTACTTACCAATGTACTTATATACGTACTTCCGTACTTACTGACATACATGTGCTTGCATAAATGTTGAAGCACATACGTTCTTACGTATGTACGTAGTGTATATGTGTGCACATAAATGCTTAAGCAAGTTGCATAGGTCCATAAGTGCGTTATATTTACGTACATACTTGAGTTCATATGTAGCGAAGACCGTAATATACACGAGATTTCAGACATAAATGAGTACACGCGTGCTTACAACATATGTAAGTACGCTGTTATGCACGTGCGTACATATGGTAATTACGTTCATCTGGTTATTTTTTGTGTACACATTGGTGCAGGCCTACATAATGTATTTGCCTATGTATTTACGTGAATACTTAAGTAGGCTACGTATGGTACATAGACTTATGTAAATGAATACTTATGTACGTAAATACTTACATCCGTCGTTGGATAAATTTGCCATTATGTAAATACAGACATGATTATATGCGTTTACACATATGTACTTCGGTGTTTATGTACAGTACGTACTCAATTTGTTGAGATAGGAAGAGAGAGGAGGAGGGGGAAGGGAGGGCAGAGGGAGATGAGGGAGTTCTGGGATTAAATTCAGTTCCGTGATAGATCGCTGGCTGGTGATCGGTCCCGCAAATTTCCCCCACCAAATTTCTTGCTGACGCGGGAGAGATGTGGAAGAGAGTCAGACACAGAGTTTGTGAATTGTCCTTTCAGGATGGTTGTTGGCCTTCCTGTGACTTTGAACCATGCTTTAACTCGGTTGTCGTTAGTGAATCCGCTCCTGATCATTCTTACAGCTCTGTTATGGGTGTAACCTACACAAGCTAGCGTAACCCAGTATTTGAAATACAGCATCCACAAGCTGTGACATGCTGCTGAGACTTCAGAATACCACTAAAACCACATAATCCATCTGCCAACAGCAGATGCAATAACGCCATGCTGTCTGTTTACCTATCATCCAGTCAAGTTTGGACTAGATCAAGAGCGCAGGGACCAGGGGCTAAGTTATTCACCGCTGTTTAAGGAGAGAGTGACAATCCTCTGTCGCCCTTAAGTGGCATTATATGATCAGTAAACCCATGCCATCCTTTAGGTTCAAGCCCTTACTGGTTCCAGCCAGTGGGAGGTCTTTAACCCACAAGATCAAAATGCATTTGGTTATACGGATAGCACACAACATTGTAAATGGTTTCGTAGGTTACAAGAAACCATTTGGTTTGTCACTCTGTGCAGAGTTACCTGAAGGAAATTATACGTTAAGTGACAAGCCTAAAAGCACCTCTACCTTCCACAAGCAGAATACCCAGGAGCAAAAATTTTAGCAATGCGGCTGCATACGGGCTGAGAAAATATATATATTTCTGGCTAGAATGAAGCAGGAAAAGTAAAAACTAATTGGGGAATTGAAAAAAAGCAGCTGTGGAAAGTGGCGGTCTAGAGTTTGGAGAAGTGATCTATTGTCAGGGGAAAAAAAAAAAAAAAAGGTAAATTGATTCTGAATGTTAAAGTCGGAGAATATCTTCAGCATGGATGGTGGGTGTCTGAATCGAATCGAAGGTGTGTTCCCTGGAGCAGGACTGCTGAGCCTCATGTAACGGCCTATGAAGTACATGTCCATAGTTGAAAACTTTAGAAAAAACTTCCACAAGTGCACTTGCAGCCGTCCAAGAGTAAAAAATAGGCACGGACACCACAAAAAAGAAGTGAACGGTAGGGGAACGGGATGATACAGTATGTGTTCATGGACTGTTGATTCCACCGAGTGTGAGAAATAAAGTCAGGGACCGCATATACTGTGGATTCTGGGAAATTTTCTGGACAGTCAGGAATAATTTTGTTCTGTTTTGTTCTTGTTCTTTTTTTTTTTTTAAGTCACTCCACTGATACAGGACATACAAGTCTCCAGAGTGGTTTATTGTCATCAGAGACAGTTCTGTAATTTCCGATCTCTTACAAACATATTCACTCGGGTATGATTGGGAAGTGTATGGTAGCTGTATGAAAAAAAAAACAATTGTATATACAACCTAGGATCGTATTCTACGCCGGTATGGAGGTTTTCATATCACTACGTCCATAACGCACATCACGTTATGCCTGCTGGTCTTCCCGAATGTCATGGAAACAAATTATGTCGATATTAAGCAATATAAATACCATACAAGATATTGTTATGATGTATTATCCAAAGTAAATCCCTAGTAATGGATGCTACCCTCCTATGACAATTATAACAGGCTCAAGAAAGTTTATAAATATGGAACCAGAACCAGGGCTAACCCTGGCGGATAGGAAGAGAAACAAAGAAGTAAAACAATCCTGGATTACCAACCAGCGTCACATCAAACAGGTTGAGTCGTTTCACGTCTGATGATTACAACACATACTTGGAATCACATGTGAGAATAAAGTCTCTCACTCAAAAATTCTCCAGCAGGCAAAGTCAACCAGCACAGAAACCATGCCAGCTCCCTGCAGCATGCCGCAACCCAGGTGGTCAGAAGAAGAGAGAAATAAAGATCATATCAGGACAACTCCGAAAAGTGGAGCATCATACCAACAGATCTTGAAACCAATGCCTCGGACAGAAAACAATGGCGGGCCGTCTGCAGTGAAGGAACCGTTCATTTCAAAGAAGCTAGGAATCTGGCCAAAGAAGAGCATAGACAATGGAGGCACAACCAACACAGAACTGTCCTGGCAAACCTTTACTTGACATGCCGGCTATGTGGCAAAGTTTGCGGATCAAGGATTGGACTGCAGTCACGCACGTTGACATCAAATACAATGAAAAACACACCAAACTTGTGGACATAGCAGGCTTCATCTTCCGTAGCAGAAAGGCAGTTTTAAGTAACTAAGTACGTATGTGTGTGTTCTTACCTAATTGTTCTTACCTAATTGTATCTTTACAGGAATGAGTCAAGCTCGTACTGTCCCGTGTCTTAAACCATATTTATTGTACATATCCTCAAATTTGTTAATTGTTTTGGCACACACTATTTCATTCGGTAGTGCATTCCACTAATCAATTGCTCTATTTGCAAAACTAAATTTCCTTACGTCTTTATCACCTCTCTTCTTATGCAGTTTTTTGCAGTGTCCTCTTGCTGATGCTTCCCCATAGGTTAAGTAATCATTTATGTCTATTTTCTCCTTCCCTGATATGCATTTATATACCATAATCATGTCACCTCTTTTCCTTCTCTCCTGTAGTGTTGGTAGATTCAGTTTATTTAGCCTTTCTTCGTAGCTTAGATCCCTGAAGCTTGGTACCCATCTTGTAGCGGCCCTTTGAACTTTTTCAATCTTGTCTATGTGTTTTTTGAGATGAGAACTCCAAACTATTGATGCATACTCCAGGGTTGGTCTGATGAATGATGTAATTATCTTTCTTAGCATGTCTTCATTTATGTATGTGAACGCTATTCTCATATTTGCAAGCAGTTTATACATGTTCCGTACCTACTCACTGATGTGGTCAGCCGGAGATAGTCTGTTATTGATAATCACACCTAGGTCCTTCTCTCTTTCTGATGTGTGTAGGGTTTAATTTTCTAACTTATAGTCCCAATCAGGTCTTTTTCCACTTTTACCAAACTTGATTACATGACACTTGTCCACATTGAATTCCATTTGCCATGTACTACTCCATTCAAGAAGTTTATTTAATTCTTCTTGTAGCTCTTTACAAAAGTCTGTTAGTAATTCTCCTTTATATTTTTGCATCATCTGCAAACATATTTAGATAGCTTTCATTTCCAGTGTTACTGTCTATATCATTTATATACACTAAAAACATGATTGGTGCCAGCACTGAGCCCTGTGATACTCCACTAGTCACTTCTCTCCATGATGAGTAATTTTCCCTTAGTACTGTTCTCATTTCTTTTTTTACGAGAAAATCTTGCATCCAACAATACAGTTTGCCTCGAATTCCTCCTTGATGGTACAGTTTCCACAAAAGTCTTTGGTGTGGTACTGTGTCAAATGCTTTCTTGAAATCTAAATAGATACTGTCCACCCATCCTTCTCTTTCCTGTAATGTGTCTGTTACTCTGTCATAGTAGCTCAACAGATTAGTAACACATGATTTTCCTTTTCTGAAACCAAACTGTCTTTCTGTTATCATATTGTGTTCTTCTAGATGATTTACCCAAGCTTTTCTTATAAGCTTTTCTAATACCTTGCTTACAACACTGGTTAGTGATACTGGTCGGTAGTTGGGTGGATTTTGTCTATTCCCTTTCTTGAATAAGGGAACAAGGTTTGCTTTCTTCCAAATATCAGGTAGTTTACCTTGTCTTGAGGATTTATTTCTTGAAAATTAAAAATATTGGTTTACTTACCTCCTTTGCACATTCACGTAGCACCCAATATGAAATTTCATCAGGACCATTTGCTTTTCCTTTGTCTAATTTACTTAGCTCTTTCTGTATTACTTTTCCTGATATTTGTATATCTGGTAGTATGTGTGTGCATGCATGTTCCACATAATCCCTCTCAAAATTTTTGTCTTCTGTAAAAACTGATTGGAAATTCTTGTTTAGTGCTTCACAAATATCCTTCTCTTGTGTATAGGTAATTCCCTCGTCCGTAGTGGATTGTATTTTATCTTTTACTTTGATTTTGCTTCTGATGTAGCTGTAAAATAGCTTCGATTGATCACTACTTTTGTTTATGATATTCTCCTCAAACTGTTTTTGGGCTTCCCTTCTTATTCTTGTGTAATCGTTTCTTGCCTGTTTATAATTGTTATATGCCCTTTCACCATTGTGTCTTCTGTATCTATTCCACAACAAATCTCTTCTTTCTTTTGATTTTTTACATTCTGTGTTGAACCATTTCTTTATTTTCTTTTCTGCTTCTTTGTGCTGTGGGATGTACCTCTGGACTCCTATTTCATAAAGTTCACAGAATTTTTTATATATAGCATTTAAATCTTGTCCTCTAAGCTCCTTTTCCGAATCAGTTTCTAAGAAGTACTTCTTTAGGTCATGATACTTTCCTTTTTTTATAGTTTAGGCCCTTTTTGTAACTTTCATTGCTGTTAACTATGTCATATGCAATTCTAAGTTGCAATTTACTACTGCATGGTCGCTTTTGCCGAATGGAGGGTGATATGTTAAATTGTCAATGTCGTTTTCTTGCCTAGTAAATATGAGATCTAGCATTGAGGGTACATCGAGTCCTCTCTTTCTGGTGCTTTCCCTTACTGTTGCGGTAGGAAAAACTCTTTCACGAGATCCAGGAGCTTTTGGTTCCAACAGCTTTCTTGGCTTATTATATCTAGAGCATTCCAATTTATATTTGTATTAAAATCTCCAGTTAGTATCATTCTTTCCGATTTCTCTTCCATTTTTTGTAGTAATGCTTACTCTGAATTGTACTCTCTGCCAGGTCCTCATATTAGTCTCTTTCCCATGTGTTTGATCTGGGTGGCATGTACAAATTGGCTACAATTACTTTCCCTTCAGATGTATTGAACTCTACTGCAATCAGTTCTACTTGTGAGGGTATATCTAGTTCTATTTCTTTGACATTTAGATTTTTCTTAGTTAATATTATAATTCCTCCTCCTTTTTTTAAGTTCCTATTTCTTCTCCATATATTATATTCCTCTAAGTTTAGGATATCATTTGATATCCTTGGTGTTAATTTTGTTTCAGTTAGGAATATTATATGCGGTTCATTTTCTCTGGTATAATAATTCATGTATAATAATTTAGATACCATTCCATCCACATTTGAGTACATCAACTTAATCATATTGTTTATATACTTGTCATGACTTGGTTCTGCTACCTTCCTCCTTTTTATTCCCTCCTGTTTATTTACCACTTTCGTACCTGCAATCCAATTACTTTGTAAGAAAATGTATTCTCCTCTAATCTTCCCTCATTTTTTGTTTTCGCTTCCTCCCTCTTCTCTTTCAGTAATTCCAGTTCCTCTAGTGTTAGGCATCTTTTTATCAATACATTTTTGAACTCCTCTTTTTCCATAAGATTCTTTACATTTTTTAGTATCTCCTCCACGGTGTTTACACTCTTGAAGGTTACCTTTAGGGGCCTTGACTTGCTTCTCTCGTATTTCCCTAACCTTTTTGTGTTCCTCTATGTCTTTACTACAGACTTCCTCTGATACTTCTTCAATATGCTCATTACATTTGCCATTTCCTTTTTGTCTCCTGAGATCTTGTTTCTTACTTCTTCCTCCTCTATATCAGTGATTACTATAGATTTGTTGATCTCTGGTGAATCTCTGACTAATTTAGGAATGTTTTAGATTATTCTTTTCACTTCCTTTTTAATGCTTTTTTCTTCCACCCTTGTTTCTAAATCTTTCTTTACTTTCACCATTTCAGCATATGTGGTTTCCACATTATTTTTGTAGCTTTGCACAGCTTCATTCACCTGTGTCATCTTCTCAATATCACTGCTCTAGTCTATCAGACTGCTTACTTGCCTAATTGTCTCTGTATCATTTTTGAACTCTTCCATAATACTCTCGTGGTTGACTACTGTACTTGCCATTTCACTGATTTTCCTCCTAAGTTAACCCAATTCTACTGTCAACTCATCTATGGTTGTGTCTTTCCTGTTGGCTTCCTTTCCTAATTTTTCTATTTCTTCCGTTTGCAAGTGCATCTGTTTCTTAATTTCATCAATCTCATTCTGAAAAGCCATCTCTAGTCTGTGTACACGTTCCACCAGTTCATTGTGAGTCTCCATTTCAACCAGTTGTTGGTAGAAATTATCATCTTGCTTTCTACCTTTATCCCTTTTCTTTTTCAAATTTGCTTTACTAAAGTATGTGGTCATCCTCCAATACTAAAAGCACATATACTACTTACATTGTCTGGTGCAGTTGTAGACTAAACAAATGATCAGCTGATTTTGCGCATTCTTACGCTACTTTGTTTTCTTTACTGTTTGAACAAGTCTTACTTAAAACTTCTTTTTTTTTTTTTTTTTTTATATTAGAACACCATTTAGTCTAACCTGGTACAGAGCTGACTCATATGAAGATACTAAGTTAGGTAATGCCACTGGCTAAGTAGGCCAGGTATGGAGTGGTGGCCACATGCGTCTGGTCTCCTCAGTGCCTCGTGTGTGTGTGTGTGTGTGTGTTTAATGGAGGGACCAATCAACTCCTGCTATTTTAGAGTTGGTGAGATATAAGCATTAATTATTATTTAACACGTTCACATCTATATATCTAAAGATTATTTTCATATTAGTTACTAGAACAAACACTTTCCTTATCCTGTTATTATGTGAACTTCAGTACAAGCTGAGTTGATAATTATCTCATGACCTTTCTCCTTTTCAGAAATATGCAACGTTTTATCTGCCAGTTAATATTCCCACTTGGGTCTCTTATAAATCTTCCCTAAATTGCATCACATGGCATTCAGCATTAGGCTTCATCTTCCATCTTTTACTTCATTCACAGTATCAGCTAATGTTTTCTTGCGATTATGAAGCATTGTCCTTGACAGAAGATAACATTTTTGCACCATCAGCAAATATATTCATATAGTGCTAGGGCAAATATTTTCCATTGCGTCATTTATATGGACTAAGAACATAACCAGAGCTGAAACCGAGCCCTTAAAGGATTCCACTTGTTACTTTCCTCCAGTCTTAGTAGTTTCCTATCATTACTGTTCCCATCTTTCTCTCCACTAGAAAATCATCCATCCACCTTTGTATTCCATTTTCTAAACTTCCCTTGGAGGAAGTACCTTAATCAGAAGCCTTTTTGAGAGCTTGAAAAATGCAGTCAACCCATCCATCTTTGTTCCGTATTATTTCAGGATTTCTTTCACCGAGACTTAGCATATTTGAGATCCTGGATCTCCCAGCTCTGAATCCAAACTGTCTTTCTTCTAACTACCCATGATTTTCAGCGTGTTCAACCCATCTTTTCTCTACCAGTCTGTCGATTATTTTACATATTACGCTTGTAAGAGACACAAATTTTGATTTTTTAAACTTAAAATAAGCAGTTTTGCTTGTTTTAATGAGTCAATGGATGTTTTATATAAAGTTCTACTTAATGCTTTCGCACGTTACTTTATTTCCTAGTCAAATACTTAAATAGAATCACTTGCATTATCTTTATCTAAACGTCTTGTAATTTCTATAATTTCCTCTCTCTTTATATCAACATCTTCGAATCCCATGCCCAGAGTGACATTACATCCCATAACCTATTCAACTGAAGAACTATCCTCAACAAATACTGAATGAAATGTTCTGTTCATTATCTCACATATTTCTTTTTCATTAGTATAGATTCTTCCTTCATCTGTCTGACATTGTTTATTATCCTTAATTTGCATCTGGCTATTCAGTAACTATAATGTAGAAGTGCTGGGTACCTCAAAGCATCTGGTCACAGTGTATCTCAAATCTTATTTCGGCATCCTTCCTGACAACTGTTATATATATATATATATATATATATATATATATATATATATATATATATATATATATATATATATATATATATATATATATATATATATATATATATATATATATATATATATATATATATATATATATATATATATATATATATATATATATATATATATATATATATATATATAATTTGCTTGTACCTTGCACATGCCTGTCTGCTTTTATGTTTTCTTTACCTATTGCGCAACTGATTCCATTTTTGCTTAGCCTAAGACAGTTTGCATTAAATTATTTTTCCTAACTTGTCTTTCATCTTTTGAGATTAGGTATGTATTTCTCTAATCCAGATTTAAGTATATCACTATATCACTCATACTGATTTTCTACATCTACTGTATCTAAGAGTGTTTCCTAATTTACTTCTTGACTGTATCTTCATAGTTCTTGGAGATTAGTTCTTTTATAATCATCAACGTTTTTACAGTGGCCATTAGTATCAACTATATTATATGATACATTAACCTCGCACCCAATTACTGCATGATCATATTTTTCCAATGGATGAAGAATTTTTTGTCTTCTATCTATTGTTACGGAACAGAGAGATATAATGAACACTTCAAGTGAGAATACTAAAATCACTACTGTCCCGTAAAGTTCCAGGTTCAAAACAAAAGAGTTAGGTGAAATTACAAGTTAAAGTTTAATGCTCAAACTAACAACTAAACATTCAGGACTCATAAAGATAATGTAATGGCAAAAAACTGGTTAAATATATGGTTAACTGCAATAGCCTCTATTAACACGAAATTAGAAAGAGTAAATTTATCTAAGTCAGCCCTGATAAAATGAGAAAACCGGATAATGCTTAGTTAATGCAAGATATATTATTACAGATACAAAATATTATTAATAATGGCTGACATCAAAAACTCCACATGAATCACAAAAACCTTACGAGGCCTACGAATTAACACTTTATGCTATACAGTACAAGAAAAAAATGTAATAACACTTATACTCAAATTACACAGCAGCTAGATGGTTGGAGACTTCCTGAGCACTCACAAAAATAATAACAACTGTACAGGGGAGGACAGAGATGTGAACAAAATGAGGAGTAGATCTAATGCAGAGACTGAGCTCATTATATAGGGGCAGGCAGAGCTTGATACAACTTGTAAGAAGGACGCGCAAATGAAGCCATAGGGGACAAAGAGTTGACAATCCTGCTCTGAACAACAGAAAGAACGACTTACTCTACTATAAGGGAGGAGAATGGGGGAGTGAGGTAGAATATGGAAGCTTGGTCACTATGGAAGCCACGAGGCGAATCGTGATCAAACATACAGCATACTGTACGTTAGAATTATACAAAGGATGATGAAATCATAGGCTATGTAACACTATTTATCTATTGCCAGACGCCTCAATCCCGTTTGGGGTGGCCACAAACAAGGCGCCTCCAAGTCGCCCTGTCCCCCGCCATTTCAATGCCCTGCTCCCAGCTCACACCCCCCTCTCTCATATACCTCTCCACCCCATCCCTCCATCTCATCCTCGGCCTCCCCCTCCCTCTTCCCCCCTCCACCTCACTCACATACACTCTCTTCGTCAGTCTTTCACCCTCCATTCTCTCCACATGGCCAAACCATCTCAATGTGTTCATCATAACGCTTCCTATCACATCCACATCAACACCACAACGCTCCTTTATATCCTCATTCGTCAGCCTGTCTCTCCATGTGACTCCACAGGCTCCTCTTAAATAACTCATTTCCACTGCTCTCACTCTTGTGTCCTTCCAGTAACGTCTAAGCTTCACTTCCGTACGTTAGAGTTGGTATCACAATACTGTCATGTAGTAACTTTTTCACTTCCATGCTCACTTCCCTGTTTCTTATCACTGCTTTCAAAGAACCAGCAACCTTTCTTCCCTGCTGTACCCTTTCAAGCACTTCACCCTCCAAACCTCCATCCTTACTCATCACACTACCCAAGTACTTAAACGTACTCACATTTTCCAATTCCTCACCATCCAACCTCGCTGTACATTCACTGACTTCACCTCTCTCAAAGACCATCACTTTACTCTTCCCTACATTCACCTTTAGATTCCGTTTCTTACACACTCTCCCAAACTAATTCATTTTATTCCCCAGTGAAAACAAAATCGAAGATGGATGATTCATCTTCACCCATAACCCTTTTAAATTCTTTAATATGTTGATAAGGTAAGTAATCAGATGCCACGTTTACTAAGTTATCATTCCAAGTATTATATTTTGCATTCAGTTCCAGATCATAGCAGTCAACAGTACTATTGAAATCCCCAGTAATATAACTCTACTTAATTTCTGTTACTTCCTAAGTAACCTCACTTTTGTCAAATAATTCCCTATAATTCTTTCTATTCCTAGTATTTGTAAATGGTGGCATATGCATAAAAACTACCAGTTCTTTTCCTTAATTACTACTTTCACTGCTAGCACTTCAGTCAAAGTATTATCAGTTTCCTTTCATTTTACTTGCAATTCCTTCTTATCAATATCATCTCTCCGACGCTTTTTCTTCCCTTCCCTTTCTCCTTCATAATCGTTGTCTTCTGTCTATAATCTTGGCTCGTAATTATGGAATCAAGTAAAGTCTTTGTCAAACATGAGATCTCGATTCCTGTTTTGTATAGTATCTCTAATTTCAAGTAACTTATGAATCAGTCCATCCACGTTGATACACAACCATATAAAATTTACTTCCCCTTCTTAATCCTTCCACATTGCTTAAGTGACTACCTTCTTCATTCACCACTTCCCTATTTGCTCTCCCACAACCTTGTAGATAAAATGAGCCTTCTCGTCTTTAATTCACACAGTATTAATGTTTTTGGCCTCTTGAGGCCTGTCTTTTAATACATATCTCTCCTCCTTGCTTAGATTTCATATTACCACATAGTTAAACCTTCATACTTTAGCTCTGTGTTCAGGATTTCGTCAACAGTTTGTTTACTGCATACATTCAATTTGAGTTGTCTGATTTTATCCATCTCGTACACTCCTGTTCTGCTGAATTCTATTGCATCATTGTTGCCTTTAGTAGTTGTTAATTTGCTTATTAGGTTATTAAAAAAAAAAAAAATCCTGTTTATCCCTTTGTACTTTTTTTTTTCTTTCTGGCCAGGTATTATCACTGACCTGTTTCCTTGAACTGCGTCCTTTAAAAGAGTGTCTTTTTTCTTCTTCTTCTTCTTCCGACGGCTTTTCTTGCTCCTGATACACTTTACTTTCTACTCTCTTGATCTTGTTCTCTGCTTTGATGGTCAGGTCATCTAGCATATTACCTTTATTCATTAATATTTCTGCGTAAGTTTTGCCCTCCTCTTTCTTACAATTGCTGGCTAATTCTTTAGACTGCGAAGGAGAAAATGGAGAAGGGAGGGAGGGAGGCAGGGGGAAATGCAAGAGCGGAGGAGTGCAGGGGATGGAATGAAAGGGATAGTGGCGAAACGGGGGGGGGGGGGTAGGGAGGGGAAGAGGAGGAGGAGGAGGAGAAGGAGGAAGAGAAGGAGGAGGACGAGGACAAGGACGAGGACGAGGAGGAGTAAGAAGAAGAAGAGAAAGAAGAAGGAAGGAAGGAAAGAAGGGAATGAAAAAGGAGATATAAGAATAAGAAAAGGACGAAAGAAGACGGGATGGAATGAATAAACCTATGATAGAATGAAAAGGAAGAAGAATAGAGGAGGAGAGAGACAAGAGAGAATAACAGGAAAATGAAGAAAGAACGAGGATGAGAAGGAAGAACCGAGAAGGGGGAAAGGAAAGGAGAATTAAAGGTATGGAATGCGAAGGAAACAAGCTGAAGGTAGCGAAATTAAGAAGGGAGAAGGGAAAAGAGTGAGATAAGAAGAGGGAAAATAGGATTTTAGGTAAATGGATTCTCACAGACTGTCTGTCAACCTTCATATTTTCCTACGGAGCGTCAGGAATAGGGATGAAAATAAAACGGGAGGCGAAGTGGTTCTGAGAGAGAGACAGACAGACAGACAGAGACAGAGACAGACAGACAGACAGATGAGGAAGGGACAAAGAGAGGACGAAGTAGAGACGAAGAAGAGAAGGTGAGAAAGAAGTAGGAAAGAAAGGATGAAATGAGGTGGAGAAGGAATGAAACATAGAGGAAGTGAGAAAATGTGGTTGAAAGTGTGAGACAACGAACCTGGAATAATGGGAAATCGGAGGGAAGAAATGAATATGATAGGAGGAATTACTGGTGAGAGTCCAGTAGAGATGAGAGGAGGAGGAGGGAAAAAGAGGAGGGACATTAAGTGAGAAGAAAAGAAAAAAAGTGTATGAAGGTACTATAACATATGAAACCCGATGAAAATAGGAGGAGGTGAATATGAGGAAACTGTCAAATGGAATGGAAAGCAAAAGAAGATGAAAATAGAGGATGTAAGAAAAAGTTGGATTCAAGCGAAAGGCAAGAAAGGATGTAACTGGTAGATATGATACTGAGAGTCGGGAGGAAAATAAGAAGCGAAAAACTATTAGGTGCAATTTTCTTAGTTCATGTCCATGTTCCCCCAGCAGTACAAAAGGGGACCTGATTATACCATGAAATGTTGCAAGTTCTAGGTAGTTAGAAGAAATTTTGTACCCTAATTCTCTCTTGGTTAGGATAAATGTAGCATTCTATTCAGATTAATAATAGATTATCTTATTCAGTTGAAATTGAAGCTTAGGAAAAGGACAATGTTAATTGTCTGTGAAAGCAAAATGAGTGTTAATAGTCTCAGACATAAATGGGGTGCTGAAACATGGCAGCCAAATAAGTTAATTTGGAAACTAGTAAAGCTAAGATGGACCTACAAACAATCTTTGGAAAGCTTATGGAAACATAATTGCCAGTGTATTGAGTAACGTGTCTAGTAACATCTTACCACATTCCTTATAGAAAAGCAAGAATCTTTACATTAATCTCCAAATCTGACGTGTCTTGGGAACTATTTAGGGTTGTACCACACCAATTCATATCGTTGGAAAGCGTTTCAGGATTTATAAGTTGTTACTTATAAGGCTTTCCTCAAAATTTACAACGAGTTGATGAAAGCAGTAAAAAGTCAACTCATTTATTACAAAATTTGGGTTCATTTGACATTAGTAAAGCAACAGCCGACCTATGAGCATCATTAACCCGCGGCATCCCGTCGACGTTCTTCCATGTCCTCACATTTTGTCACCGCCAATCCCATCGACGTACTTTAACGCACTGCAATTGCAAGGTCCATAATTTCCACAATGTTCAAAATTTGAGCGAGATTTTTGATTCGCCCACCTACCCAAGCCTCCCCTACCTGCTGCCAGGCGTGCAGCATCCCAGACCCCGTGTGACCCGCGTGCACCCTTGTCTCGGTCACTCACCTGTTAGCAGTGACCCAGGTCAGACATGGCGCGTAAAGGTCTCTCAGACGACGAAGTACAATCTGCCCTGGATACCTTCACTGGAGATAGTGATTCTCCACTTGATGATGATGTGGTGGATCGAGATTACGTGCAGCCTGAGGAGGAAATAACAAGCAGTGATGAGGAGGTCCTTTCGCCCCGGGAAAAGCAGTATGTCACGTATCGTAAGGCAAGGGAAGGCCAGCCTGCACCCAAACCACCTGCACAGACCTCTCTCCATCTCCTAGAGAGAGATTCTGATGAGGACGAGGACGAGGACAAGGATGAGGACAGTGGCTTAGGACGTAATGTTGCCTCGTGATTGGGGAAGGAAAAAATCTCACCCAGAGGATCAGAAGGTGGGGCAAGAGGGCAAATAAGGTATGGTCCTAGTGTTTTGTCTGGGGAAGGCGAAAGTGGTGTGGTGGGAGTGCGGGGTGAAAGGTAAAGTGTTGTGGTGGGAGCGCGGGCTGAAAGGGAAAGTGGTGTGGCGGGAGTGCGGGATGAAAGGGAAAGTGGTGTGAGGGAGGCACCACGAGCACGTGGTGCACGTAGGCCTAGGGGAGAGGAGGTGGAGCCACTCCCCAGCACGTCTTTTGCCCCACAATATTCCCAAACTTCCTCCCCACAGCCCCAGGATGTAGGGAAAGGAAGGAAAGGGAAGGGAAAGGGTAAAGGAAAAGGGAGAGGGAAGAGAAGTGCGAGTGATGAAGGGAGCCGCTCTGCACCTCCCCAACCTCCCCCACCACCCTAACCTCACCACCCTGACAAAGGCGACGATGTGGACGAGGCTGGAGACGGTAGTGTCTCGTGGAACTGGGAAGATGGGAGTAATTTTACTTCCATCATTCACCCTTTCACTGAGGAGTGGCGGTCTGGTTGCACGGCTCCAGGTGTGCATGCGGGTTCCACTAGGGTGGATTTCTTCCACCTGTTCTTTGGGAAGGCGTTTGTGGGGCACATACTGGAACAGACAAACCTATTTTTACGAACACAGCGCCGTGAAAGTGAACATCTGGGAACAACGAGCAGGCATTCCCAGCAATATGACTATCCTGTGACAATTTCAGAGAGGTTCTTATTTTTTGCCCTGGTTCTCTTGATGGGTGTTGTCAGAAAAAATCAAATACCTGCATACTGGACCACTGACCCAATGACCATCACACCTTTCTTTGGAAAGATGAGTCTTAATAGATTTCAGCAGATTCTCGGCCGCCTCCACTTTTTTGATGCAGAAGATCCAGCTAATGCTAATAACATTGATAAAATGAGGAGAATTAGGCTTGTATTTGATCATATACGGGAAATGTTCCGCTCCTCATTTTATCCTTACAGAGACCTCGTCATAGACGAGAGTCTTGTGTTGTGGAGAGGCAATATTTCCTTTCACCAGTACATACCCAGCAAGAGACACCGTTTCGGGTTCAAGATCTTTGTTATGTGTGACTGTAAGACTGGTTATGTGAAAGACATAATCATGTACACGGGCGCACAGACAGATGTAACAGATCATAGTATAGGACTCTCAGGGGCCGTGGTGAAGACAATGATAGAGGAGTACCTTCATCGTGGTCATGTGTTGTACCTGGACAACTGGTACACTAGCCCTCTTCTCGCTAGGTTCCTCCACCAACATGACACCGGAGTCTGTGGTACAGTCAAGAGAAACTGTCGCCATATGGTCAAGATAGGGAGGAAACTTGACAAGAACGAGGTGGTTTTCTTCCAGGCAAATAACATCTTTGCCACCCTGTGGAACCACAACAGGGAAGTTTACCTCCTATCGACTGTACACAGCCCCCTGATGCACCGCACAGACTCTGTTGATCACCGTAGCGAGAGGAGGCGCAACGTCTGGAACCCGAGTCTGTACTGGACTATAATCTGAACATGAGGCAAGTGGATCAGTCAGACTCAATGATTTCCAGTGTTGACTGTGCCAGGACCACGATGAAGTGGTACAAAAAGCTCTTTTTCCACTTGCTCGACATCACAGTCCTGAACGCACACTACCTGCACGCCATGACAACGGGAATATCAGAGACCTTTGAGGGGTTTGTGAGGGAGCTGGCACGTGAAATAATCGCCAGGCATGCCCAGGACAGGCCCACACACCGCACACGCACCCCCATGGCTGCCCAGACTCCCCTACCCTCGCAGGACGCCACTACCCTAGCACAATCCCTTCCGAACCAAACCGTCGTAAACCCCAGCGCCGCTGCCATGTATGCAAGCACTCGACAGTCAGACCAGCTACTCAGAGAAAAGACACAAGGTACGAGTGTGCAGAGTGCAATGTTGCGTTGTGCCTTCAGCCATGTTTCAGAGAGTACCATAACTTCCTACACTGTGTGGGATGGCGATATGAAGCTCAGTATAATGGTAAGGCCAGTCATTATGTGCTAAGTCTTATATAAAGTTGAAACGGGTGTAATGTTTGCAGGAAAGTAATGTATAAGTTGAGAAATAGTGTAAGTTGAAAGAAGTGATATCAAAACTACACCCACTGTGTAAATCTGCGAAAATATGACGCTCAGTATAACACTCTGGTCAGTAAATATGTGATAGCAAGAATATAAAGTGGAAACGGGTGTAATGTTAGCAGGAAAGTAACGTATAAGTTGAAAAATAGTGTAAGTTGTAACAATTGATGTCACGAGTACACCCACTGTGTAAATCTGCGAAAATATTATGCTCAGTAGAACATTCTGGTCTGTAAGTATGTGATAGGAATGATATAAAGTGGAAAAGGACGTAATGTTAGTAGGAAAGTAGTTTATAAGTTGAATACTAGTGTAAGATGAAACAAATGATATCACGATAACACTAACCATGTAAATATGCGATAATATGACGCTCAGTAGAATAGTAAGGTCTCCAATTATATGATAGCAATTATATGAAGTGGAAACATGTGTAATGTTAGTGGAGAAGTATTATATAAGTACAAAAATAGGTTGTAAGTTGAAATAATACTCATAGTGACTTCACCCTCTGTGTTATTATGCGCTATTATTATGCTAAATATTATCGTAAGGCCTGAAACTATCTCAAAACAGTTCTCTAAAGTGGAAAAGTGTATAATGTTATTAGGAAAGTATTATGTAAGTTGAAAAAACGCAATACGAGGTGAAACAACAGTCACAGCGAGTTCACTCACTACATAAATAAACACTAACATTATGCTAAATGTTATCGAAAGGCCTGTGAATACGTAAAAACAGTTCAGTAAAATGTAAAATGGTATAATGTTATTGGAGATGTATTATGTAAGTAGAAAAAATGATATGTATCATGATTCAGCAATGTTAGCGATTCATCGTGAACAGTTTGGGCGATTTCACTCGGTTCGCCTGATGGTACAATGCTTATTTCACCTCTATTTTTGTTTAAAATCCAATTTACTCTTGTATCACATGTTTTTATGTTTGTAATAAATACATATCTACTTACTTTCATTGGTTTCCCAGACTTTTAATACCATAGAAAACGTGAGAGGCTCCGACCACCTACAGAGAACACGGTACCATGTGTAACGAAGGTATACCTGTTTAGGCCACTTATGGACCCCGGTGAACACTTTCTTGGTGATTGACCATTGTTTCTGACCAAAAGCGAAAGTTTTAGCAAAAAAAATTTGGGTCCAAAAATGGTCGGGATTGGGGGGTACCAGTGGTGAAAAAGTGGTTGGGACGGGGCGGGTTAATGTACTAGGAATCCTTATGGTTAATCCGTGCGGACGAGCCCCGAGCAGTCAATGGAAACGTAGGGCTGGGATGCTGGACGCTCCAGCAAGTTTGCTTTGGCCTGTGCACCATTGGCACACAATAACATAGCGAGAAAATGTGTGGCCCTGCTTATAGCATGATATTATCCCTTTATGATTTGTCTGGCATTCTCATAGCCCCTGAGCTGCGGGTGGAAAAGCGAAAAAAGTAACTCTCACTAACAGGACTCTCGACCTTACAGTTAGTGCTGGATGGGTACCAAATTACGACCAGGGTAAAGAAAAGGGGTGAATAAAGTGATATATGCAGTAAAACTGATTTCAGCCAAAATGGCACTTAGCCCCTTTATGATGTGCCACAACTCATATATATATATATATATATATATATATATATATATATATATATATATATATATATATATATGTGTGTGTGTGTGTGTGTGTGCTTATATGTTCTCTCTCTCTCCCTCTCTCTCTCTCTCTCTCTCTATATATATATATATATATATATATATATATATATATATATATATATATATATATATATATATATATATAATCTGATCAGTCATTTGTGTGTCCACTGTAGGACCAGCCAATCTCGACCGAAGTGGGAACTATACAGCCAATGTATCTCTTCCAAGTGGCTTAGGCTGTGTAGGAGAGATTGTATGTAGGGTGAGATGTGCTTGTAAGTGTAACTGTAGTGTTGGAATGGCTTTGGATGTACTGTATGTGTAGTCTGTGAACCAAGTGTAATCAGCCCATGCAACCCGACTGGGAGCAAACATACTTTATAGTATGCGACACAGGTTCAGCCACAGCACCCTTTGTGTTCGTCAATGCAGTACGTGGCCTGAAGAACGTTCCAAAAGTTTATTACCCTGGCAGGATGCGAACCCTCGTTCATCATTCTATGAAAACTCACACTTTACCACAGAGGCTCCATATATATATATATATATATATATATATATATATATATATATATATATATATATATATATATATATATATATATATATATGGTTAACGCTTTTGACTCAGTGAAGCAAAAAGAAATTATAAATTCATTGCAAGATTTTTTCTTTGTAATGTGTCCAACTCTGGGTATAGGTTTCACAGCCTGCTCCGAGGGTCCAGTAGTCCTACATACCATACACTCTCAAATTTAATCACTTCAGTGCTAAAACCTATTGTCCATATTGAATATGTGCTAAGGCTGTCTCATACAGGACTGGCCTATTGGTATTAGCAGGGGTATTTTTATGACATGTCAGCAGTTCTTCTGCTAGATCAGTAAAGTCTGATTTTATGAAATTCAGATTCCTAAACTGCTCCCTGCCACAGGGTGGATTTGAACCTGGGTCCGGGAGGACTGCAGGCCACCTCTCTACTGAGTGAGCCACATTGTCAACCCGCCGTGTGCCAGCTATTTTTAGCCCTATGGGTCACCCCAATGCCAGCCATTTTTCAACTTTTTTTTTTCCCTAATCTGATAGATTTGGATGTGGAAACAACAAATTCACCATTAAAATACTCATCGAGGCTCGGAAATGGGTTTCATTGAGTCCTACATACTCGTATACAGGTATAGCCACTCTCACGCTCACCACATAGGAGAGAGAAAGCCATTATTTATTATTTATGTAATGTATACTCAGGTATGCTGGGATGGTATAGCAATGTTCAGTCCACTTTTCTGATTACTTATTACTTGAACATCTATCACAATTTGCGTGTCTTTCTCACTGTGAATGCATTATCTTACACTTACTTGAAGATAGTTACAACTTGACTTCATTATGTACAGTCCTGGCACTTTCAAGAAGGTGTTTACAGCTTGACTTCACTATATAGTCCTTACACTTACAAGAAAATATTTACAACTTACACTTACATGAAAATACTTACAAAATGCCTCCACAATGTACAGCGCTGGGTGAGGCACACAGGCAGAGTGAGGCAGAGTGGGCGTGAGGGGGAGCGAGTGAGTGTATGGCCTTGACAGCCTGGGGGATGGTAGAGGAACAGTTACCATACATGCCTGCCAATTTTTACCCATGAACCTTGAAAAATGTGGTTACAGTGACTTTTTATATTTTAAACCATTTTAAAACAGTACTGGCATTGGCCGCAGCATTATGTCAGACCGCTTTAAAACGGCACTGGCACACGGCAGGTTAAACTGCTTTAAAAACATATATAATGATGTAACTGCTACAGTTAAACTACATACAGACTCGTAAAGAAAATAAGGTTGAGAAGGGCATGTGTCAGGGAGGTACAATTTCACAAAAATTAATGACAGCATGACTAGAAAGTTTTTTCAGAAAGCTAGACTAGAAGAAAAGAGTAAACATAGATGGAGAAAAGATAAACCATTTAAGATTTGCAGATGACACTGTTCTAATCTTAGAAACAGCAGAGACACTGCAACAAATCTAAATGACCTGAACAGAAAAACGTCTCAAAGAAGGGCTAAAGATGAACTGGAGTAAAACTAATGTTTAATCCACATACACCAAAGATCACCATCAGAATAAGCGAAGATATTCTTCAAGAGGTCAAAGAGTACAATTCTATCTATCTATCTATCTATAGCCCGACGCCCTAATCCCGCAAAGGGTGGCCGCAGACAAAACGCCTCCAAGTCACTCTGTCACCCACCATTTGACTCCCCTCCCCCCAACTCACCCCCCCTCCCTCATATACCTCTCAACTCCATCCCTCCACCTCATCCTCGGTCTACCCCTCCCTCTCCCTCCCTCCACCTCACCTACATACACCCTCTTGGTCAGTCTTTCATTCTCCATTCTCTCCACATGTCCAAACCACCTCAGTGTATTTCTCCTAATCTTTTCAACCACATCCACATCTACCCCACAACGTTCCTTCACTTCTTCATTCGTCAACCTGTCCCTCCACGTCACTCCACATGCTCCTCTCAAGTAACTCATTTCCACTGCTCTCACTCTTGACTTGTTCCCCTCTTGCAATGTCCACGCCTCGCTTCCATACGTCAGGGTAGGGATCAAAATACAATTACTTGGGGAAAATACTAAAATTAACGAAAGTTCATGGTAGCAAAATAAAAAGACATTACAATTGGATGCAAAGCTCTTGGTAAACATAGAGACATTACGAAATGCAGCTTGCCGATATCTATGAAACGAAAAGTGTATAACAAATGTACTTCATAATTTCATCTATGACGTACAGTTGTGAGTCCTGGAAACTAACAAAATCAATAGAAAATGTACTACTCCATTGTCAGAAAGCAATGGAAAGGTCAGTGTTGGGAAAATCTTTAACCCGAGGCATCCCACTGATGTATGGATACACCACCACGTTTTGTCGTGGTGACACCCGATGATGTAACCATACATTTTGCATCTGCGAGGTCCGTCATTATGACATTTTTCAAGTTTCGTGGGTGATTTTTGGTATGCATATGTGGGAGACCTTCCTCTACCTGCCGTCAGGTGTGGATACTGCCTGGCCTCGCCTGACCCCCCTCCTCCCCCGCACGCCATTTTCTCGGCAACTCACCTGTTATCAGTGACCTGGCTAGTAAAGACATGTTGCACCACGGTCTCTCCGATGACGAAGTGCAAGGCAAAAGTGAATTCTGAGGTGCAGGACAAAGGAAGAGAGATGCAGAAGTGATGAGGTGGTAACATCATTAAGGAAGGTGCAGTATGTTGATGTGTTTGGTGAGTGAAACAATACTTATATCGCCTGTATTATTGTGTGAAAGCCAATATACCCTTGTACTACATATAAATTCGTACCAACTAAATATTTACCTATTCTGAATGGTTTTGAATAGTTACCCCTCCCATAGAACACGTTTTTTTTTTTTGGAGCAGGGCCCACAGAAGACGGTACCATGTATTCAGGGGGACACCTGTATAACGCACTTATAAGCTCACCTGAGGACTTTTTTAGGCATTTTCCAATGTTTCTTATAAAAAGCGGAGGTTTTAGCAAAAAAAAAAAAAAAAAATGAAAATCTGCCGGGATTGGTGAGGGACACTGGTGAAAAATCTGCCAGGATGCGGTGGATTAAGAGACAGGAAAAGATGAACTTCGATGAAAGAGAGGACTAAAGTCAAATACGTTATATAAGTTATAAAGGAATAGAAATGGAGGTGGGCAGGTCATGTACCAAGAATAAGGGATAACTGATAGAGCATGAGGCTGACTTACTGGACACCAAGAGATTGTAAGCGTAGCAGGATTGGGCCATACAGGAGGTGGAGAGAAAAGATAGACAAATTTGCAGGGAAAACGTGGCAGAGATTGGCTCTGTCAAGGAATTCGTGGTGAAGGTTGGGGGAGGCCTTTGTTCAGTAGTAGACATGCAATGACAAATGTATATGATATATATATATATATATATATATATATATATATATATATATATATATATATATATATATATATATATATATATATATATATATATATATATATATATATATATTGTCACAACTGTAAAGTACATGAAGCCTCCTAATGTCATAGATCTATATGAATCTATTCCGTAATGCCATGAAGTAAGATAAGTTAGCAGAGGTCCAGCTGTAGGTGATCCCAGAACAGTTGGTTGACCTCCCTTGTCTTTCCCCACATGATTTTCCTAATATTTGCTATCATTACTTTACTCCTCCGTCTTCCCTCTTATTTTTCTTTGATGTCTTTTCTCCCATTGTTCTTTTGTCCTCCCCTGTCTTTTTTATCTTTTCGCAGTCTGTCTTTTCTACTGTATATCACGTCATATTTCTGTTGCACACCATCCTTTTGTTTTCTCCTTTTTCGTTCATTTTCTATTTTCCGTCCCTGTTTTTCCCTCTCTATTTCCATCCATTGCTTCTCTTTTTTTTTTTTTTTTCTATTTTCCCTATGAGGTTTGTCTCTCGTCTTCCAGTTATCTACTCAACCGGCATTCCTTCTTTCTAATCTCTTCCCTACTCACGACGCTTCTCCATTCCACTGCTCTTCGGTCCTTTCCTCTGCTTTCTGTCCTCTGTGTCTTCTCTGCCGCCATCGTTCAGTCATTTTCTTCTGCTCTGTGCATCTTCTTCGTTCTCTTTGCCAGTTTTTTTTTTTTCCTTCTCGTCATCCTCAACGTTTTCATCCTCTCTTCCGGGGACCATTGCAAGACCAGTGTTAGGTAGCAGCAAACATTGAAAGGCACATGGAAATAAAAGCAATGGGCAAAGGAAAGAGGTGAGAAATAAAATTATTGGAAGTGGAAGGAAAAACTGTAGAGTGACGGCAAGAAGTTAGAAAAGTTAGTGTTTTGGGATAGAAAACACAAAAGCATAAGGGTTAATTGATTAAAAAAAAAGGGGGGGGGACTTGCAAAAAGTGGAGGGAACGTGAGGGAAATGTAAGAGGAGGAGGAATGACGACAAAGGAAGAGGAGAAGAAAAAAATAATATATCCAAAACAATTCCTGAAGGAAAAATGAGGTGGCAGAAATTAAAATTACGGGGAAGAAGAGAAAGAAGAAAGACAGCAGATGAACATTAATGATGAGGTGAGAGAAGTGTGTGTGTGTGTGTGTGTGTGTGTGTGTGTGTGTGTGTGTGTGTGTGTGTGTGTGTGTGTTATTTTATATTATAGTTACAGATTATAAAAATAAATGATTTCCTCATCAAAGAAGCCTTCATTTGATGCTACAGGGAGACATTCTTTTCACACACACACACACACACACATATATATATATATATATATATATATATATATATATATATATATATATATATATATATATATATAAAGAGAGAGAGAGAGAGAGATGGACAGATAGGTAGGTAGGTAGATGATAGATAGATAGATAGACAGATAGATATAGATATAGATATAGATAGATAGATAGATAGATAGACAGATAGACAGATAGATAGATATACCCAGTATACTGTATATTAGGGTACTCCATAGGTACATAGTGAAAGGAAATCTTCATGGGCCACTCCCTAGTACTGTGCCACTGATGTAAAAGTACTCTATGTAAAATTTTTGTGTACATTGCTTATAGAGTTCTAGTGTTCCAACGACCCTGAACTTCCTTCCTGCATAGGAGAATGGGACCATATTTATGGGTATCTC
The DNA here is from genome assembly GCF_032717465.1 of Coenobita brevimanus. Lineage (NCBI taxonomy): Eukaryota > Metazoa > Arthropoda > Malacostraca > Decapoda > Coenobitidae > Coenobita > Coenobita brevimanus. The sequence continues at coordinate 27,281,839 of NC_137065.1, read as the reverse complement.
TCGCTGATCCGCAGATGGGAGTGGTCAATGGGTGAAGGGCGGGAAAGCCACAGGGTGGGTGGAGAGAAGACTTGGTAGTGCCTTGGAGGGTAGGGCTAAGGTGAGGGGGAAGGGAGCCAAGCCGTCAGAATGCGTCATACCCCATTTGACTGGCTTAGCAAACGTTTGTTTGTGCATTACGAAGGTAAATAACATACCCTTTCATTAGAGGAATCTTTCCAGGTGATGAGTCAATTGGGAGATTTGATGGCAATGCCTAAGGCTGGTGAACAGCTTTCTTCCAAGGAGGATGAAGTTTCATTTCGTTTTGCTTCGTTTTTGTAGGCTCCAACATGCGTCGGCCTTGGTCACCTAATGGCGGCTCTCTATGCTGCACGATCTATTGCAGCCTCCCTGTTCAGTTCCTTAACTCTGAGGTCACACTTAAAGACCTCGTCCCACATCGTTCTCGGTCTACCCCTCGCAACCCCGCCCCCAGTCTTAACACTTCTCACCTTCTGCACCCAATTATCATCCCCCATCCTCTCCACATGCCCATACCATCTCAATCTACTTCTCCTCATCACAACACCAATACACTCCAGTCCCATCCTACCTCTCAACTTTTTCATCGTAAACCCAGCCCCCCCAGACGTTGCTCGCAGGGATGCACTGCACATCCACCTGATCACTGTCATTTCTGTACGTTTGAGCCTGCGAATATCCTCTTCCTTTTCTGCCCAGGTCTGACTACCATACAGCATCACACTCCTAACACATGCTGCATACAAAGACCCCTTAGCACGTAGGGAGAGTCCTTTCAGTGTCAGGAGAGGCAACAGCTCCCTGAACTTCTTCCAATCACTTCTTACCCTAGCCACAGAGCTAGCTCCAGCCCCACCTCCAGCACATAACATGTCCCAAATAAGAAAACTCTTCCACACACTCAAGAGACTCCCCACCAATTTCAATCCTTTCACCCCTGACAATCTCCACCTGCTCTCCCCGACACGCTGCACACATAAAATCAGCATTGTCTCGCAGTCTACCTCTAATACCATTACATCTCTTGTGCACCCATTTGTCACAAACACTGCACAAGGTGGAATTACTTCCCACGCCCTTGTGGTAAACTGCACATGGCCAATCTTCCTCTTCTTTGACTGTACCACCACCAACCCTAGATATCATCACTTTTGTTTGATCTGGATTTACCCTTAAGCCCATGTGTCCCATACCATCTCTCCACTTCCTAAATCTTTCCTCAGCCTCCCTTTCATTCTCTTTAATGAACACCAAATCACAAGCATACAACATCTCCCACGAGAGTCCGTTTCTGAAGTCACATAAGAGGGCTTCAAGTACCATGATAAACAACATGGGACTCAAAACTGACCCCTGATTCACACCAACATTCACGGAAACTCATCGTTCAAATCTCTGTTCACTCTTACCTGGGTACGAACACCCACATACATGGCTATAACCACCCTAACAAGCCACTTCTCCCTGCCCACTTCACCACCTCTCTAGGGACTCTGTCAAATGCCTTCTCCAGATAAAAAAAAAAAAAAAAATACAGATCCCTTTTCTTCCCAATATATTTTTCCTGAAGCTGCTGAACAATGAACATGACATTAGTGGTCCCCCTGCCTGGCATAAACCCAAACTGCATCTCATCAATATTCACTTTTTTCTAATCATACCTTCTAGGACTCTCTCCATCACCTTCATTATCTGATCTAAAAGCTTTATACCTCTATAATTCCCTCCTTCCAGGGCATCACCCTTCCCTTTGAACAAATTTACAATTACACTCTTCAGCTAATCACCTGGAACAACACACTCATATATAATCATATTTATCAGGTCAGTGACTAACCTCACCTCTATATCTCCTGAGGCCTTCAACATTTCGGCAGTCATCCCAGACACATATGCTGCCTTCCCACCTACGTCCTGCCTATTGCCTCACTCACAGCAGCAACGTCAAAGGCCAAGGGCCATACACTGGATCTGCTGGTTCCAAACCTTCCCTGTCCCAGTCAAACTCCTCATTCAACAACCGGCTATAATGCTCTCTCCATGCTTCTTTAATACCCCCACTGTTCACCACTACCCTTCCTTCATCATTCAAATCACACTGCTCACTTACAATATTCCGATTATCCCTCTTCATCTGATTTGCCACTTAAAATATCATATGTTTCCTTTCCCCATGAACCAGGTTATCAAGTAAAAGTCTCTGTGATTCAGACTTTTACTTGATAACTCCTAGCCCTACGTTTGGCAGCCAAGTATTTCTCCTTGTTACCACCCTTTTTCCATTCCCAGAAAAGCCTTCTTTTCTCCTTAACTGCAGCTTCTACACCCTCATCCCACCACCAAGTTACTTTATGTCTTGGTGGACCTCTTGTCCAACCACGTATTACATCACAATAGAAGGAAACCAGGAAGAAGACCGAGATCTGGTTGGTTGGACAGCCCCTCTCCCAGCTCACAGGTGGTAAGTTGTCGTCTAATGATGAGGCCCACTGATGACTACTCCATATTCCGCAGAAGGAAAAGCGGATCCTGCGGGATGCTGCAACTATCTCGGACTCTAATGCCATTGGACTCTGGTATTGCACGATAATTACAGTAATACAGAGCAAGCACAGGATCCTGAAAGTGGGAAATCTGTATGAGGAACGGCACTTTCTGGGCAAACGGAAATACAGGAAGACTGAGGTGGAAGAAAGAAAGCAAGCTGACTTCAAACTGAGGAAATTTTTCGACTTGGCGCATGAAGATGCCATGAACCTGCTAAGGAAAGAAGAGGACAAGGCATTTCTGAGGGTTCAATGGGAGGAAGGCTGTCAAGGAATCATGCACAGTACTGACCAGAAGCTGTCTGATGCTGAAGGGAAGAAACATGAGAATGAGGCTTCCCGACTTTGAGAACTATGAAAGCAGCAGCAGTGAGCAGTGGTGGAAGTTTCTGTTGAGCTGGAAAACTTTGAAGAAGGTGAAGAAGAAAAAGAGTCTGTATCCAGACCATCCACATCAGCTACTGCCAAACAACGATGATCCTGATCTCGTGCACTGTCATCACTCCAGAGTTGTCTAATGCTCTGGACTGCATGAAGACCAGCGACCACAATACTGTCCACATGTTGGCTGCTGCAGTATCTGCGTATGGCAAAGATCCTTCAGTGATGGCTTTGAACCATCAGAGCATCTGTCATGGGCGAATTGAGGCCCGTGGGTAACAGGCAGTAGTTCTGTGCTCATCCTCCAAGCCTGGTGTTCCCTTCACGATTCACTGGGACAGTATTTTGATTGCTGATGAACCTGCCCAAGAAAAATTCGAATGTTTACCTATCCTGGCGTCTGGAGAGGGATTTGTGAAGCTGCTAAATATCCCCAAGTTGCAATCAGGAACAGGAGCTGTCATTTTGGAGGCGATCTTTGCTACCCTGCAAGAATTGGACCTGGTGGATTCGGTGACAAGCATGTCCTTTGACACAACTGCTGGTATCACTGGAATTCACTCTGGGGCCTGCACTCTCCTGCAGAAGAAGATGGAGAAGAAAATCCTCCACCTTGCATGCAGGAAGCACATCATCGAGATCTTCATCAATAATTCACAGTCCCTACTGGCATCGTCACATTAGGGCCAGACAACCCTTTCTTCAAGCATTTCAAGCAGGGATGGACCTCCGTCGCAGCAGATTGCTTCAAGCTGCTCTCCATCCTTCCTTTCCATTGCAATGAGGTCATCACCTTCTATCATCTTCAACTCACTGCCCAGCAAACACTGGGCGATTACAGGAGTTGCTCAAGCTCACAGTGATTATCCTTAGTGGAGTTCCTTCTCGTGACTTCCACACTTCTCGGCCTGGTGCCTACCACCTTGCTGTTGGATGGCCGAAATCATCTACTCAGTCAAGATTTACCTCTTCCTCCGGCAATTCAAGCTCACTCTGCAAGCTCGCCACACTTGAACAGTTCGTCATCTTTGCCATCACGATCTATGTCCCATTCTGGTTCACGGCATCAATCACCATTTCTACTTCTTGGAATGACCTCTTACTCCTTCAAGACATCCTAGACCGTGGTGACTCAGATGTCTCCTCTGCTGCTGTGAAGGCCTTCAGTCGTCATCTCTGGTACCTCTCTGAGGAGTTGGTTGGCCTGGCATTCTTCGATGGGTCCCTCAGCTTGGAAACAAAAAGGATCATGGTCACAGCTCTGGAGGGCGAGAGGGACAATGAGCCTGAGAAGAAAAGGACTATGGACTGTGTGTGGCAGTCATTCGAGTGAAAACCCACCCCAATTTCGTCACAAGAACCACTCACATCCTTCCGTCCTTCCTTGTCTTCTCTGATGGGTTCCACGACGTCAGCCAATCCATGTGGGTGGAACAAGACAACTACAAGAAAGCCAAGCAATGCATCCAGTCGCTGAAAGTCATGAACAGCTTCGCTGAGCCAGGAGCTGCTTTGATGCAAATCTTCATCCCTATCATCACCAAGGACAACAAGCAGCGGCAATTCCTGTTCCAGGTCACAGAGGCTCATCATCAGTGATTCTCGGATGCTTGAAAGGCTACTTTGACATCCCGAACTACAGTAGGCAACAATGAGTGGGGATCGGCTTCCATGATACTCCTCCCCCCCAACAAGAGGCTTACACATTGTAAGGGGGACCTAGGTGAGCTGGCGAGGTATTCAGCCCAGATGGCACAGAGTGCGAACTTCCAGGCCGTTTGGGCACCAGTAAATACTTTAGTAGAAGACTGAATTTTTGGTATGTAGGGTTTCTGTAGTAAGTGGAACAAAAGTGCGGGGTGGCCAGTAAAAAATCTACTACTTCAAATATAAGGACCACCTTAATATCTATCTATCAATTTATCTTTATATTACTGTTACAGAATTCATATGGAAATACTTGCAAGGTACAACCCTCTCATACTAGGGAAGGTTCAGTTTTCAATTCCAGGAAATGTCAAATGATTTTATGAAACTAAAAAAGCCATGACAGCCTGAAAGTACTAATGTCTCTCTAAATTAACCATCATTATTCCAAATTGTGTACTTCAGAATCCAATTAGACCACTATTCGTTCATTTACTAACAATATGGTCACTATCCAGAGTAGTATATGGCCAGGCATTAAAGGAAACTATATTGTAATCAATTGTAGATTTCCATGAAATTAGTACTACTTCATGTGAGTGGACGGTGGCCGGTCCTTCAGCAAGGAAGTTAAGCTGCACTAATACCGGTGCATATTACTAAGGGTCTCACCCTGCGTGTCTGATCACAGGCTAATCAAAACTCTACTTTTCTTATTTGAACTGTGAGGTAAGTGAGGAGGGGGGGCGGTGGTGCATCGGCTAGCACTCACTAGGACTTCTGATATCACTTTCACTTTCTGCATAATAATTCTTCCCAACAACACTCAATAGATTAATGCCACAATTCTTGCACTCACTTCGCTCATTTTTATTTTTGTGCAGAGGTACAATCACAGCCTTTTTCCATTCTGCTGGCTCAGTTTCACTTATTCATGCCTTCTTACATATATCCAATAAGTACTTCATTCCACTCTCTCCACTACACTTAATCATCTCTGTATAGACTTCATCAATCCCAGCTGCTTTCCCATTTTTCAACCGCTTCCCAGCGTTCGTCACCTGTGCCAGTGTTACAATCATGGCAACCGTTTTAGAGAGCCTCGTAGGGCCCAATATCTGCCCAGGACCCCAACCAAATGGGCAGATTCGCATGATCATGTGGAATGTAAGAGGTGTGAAAGAGGACAGCAAGAGGGTGGAAGTGGTGAAGGTGTTCAAGGGTGCGAGATTAGCCTCCCTTTATTCCAATGTCGTGTTGTTTTTCGTTCTTACTACCACCAGACAACTGCTTTTGTCTTGGAGGAGGTCTCTTGGGATGGAGTAAATTATATATTTATAGTCTTCAATAACCCCTTCACGCCTCCCTTCTCATTCCTACTCAGTGACTCTCTCTCTCTCTCTCTCTCTCTCTGTTCTTGGAACGTCCCCATTTCTCTCTACAAGAATTTCTGCTAGGAGCATACCTTTTTAACTTCAGAGTTTAGAAAAAGTTTTCCTTATCTTCTGCTTTGCATGCCATTTTTTTTCTTTGTCCAGATATATTTCGTAGTGTAAGAACGACTTAATCAAATTCTAGGGCATGCGAGCCTTATCCATCCAAAGGAACTAAGCCAAAATCAAGGTCCATTCGTTTCCAGATGCAAGGACACATCAAACTGGAAAAAAAATGGCATTAGGTAAGAATTACAGTGGGAATAGTATAATAATTTCACTGTTCATGAATTGCATGAATGAAAACTTGCTGTAATGATAAACTGTCTTCACAAGATTTTCACCCAGTTATCGTTACTCAGTCGGTTCCGTACATGAGTTATGAGTTCCGTTACTCATCCTTCAGTCACAGTTTCCTTCTGGCTTTCCTCTCCCTTCTAGCATCCCTTTCCTTTCTTGCCACTAGTTTTTCTTCCCTTCTGTCTTGTATCCATGAGTCTTCTCTTCCTCCCCTGCCTTCTCCCCTCCAGCTACTCACTTCCACGCTTCCCCCCCCCCCTCCCTCTTCTTGAATGCCACAAATAATAATGCCGTCACTCTCACCCTGGCCTACTTGGCAGCAGAATGTAAATATTGGCCTGCCTATAAAACTCACCAGCTGGATGTTTCCCACGCCATCGTAATAAGAACATGGAATTACAAATAGACTACTTCCCCTACAAATAAGAAGGTATGTTGCCTCCCTTGCGTTATTTTTCTTATATTTTTAGGGCAAATGCTAAGACGAGGTTGCATCCATTGTACCACCTCTCCAAGCCTCCCCCCGTGATACACAGGCATCTGGTAGCACTCCTGACTTAACTGTCAATTTGCCGTATTGCAGAACTTCTGCCGGTCAGAATTCTGTTAGTGATTGATCTTCTCTTTGGAACTCGCCTCCCCAGAATAGTTTCTTCTCAAACTTCAACCTATAACAGTTCACGTCCAACTGCTATAATTCTTTATTAACTGAAGACATTTGCAATCTGGAGTATGGATTGGCTTTTATTTATTTTTTCTTCCATTGTTCAACTTTTGAAAAAAATAAATATGAGCAGCATATTATGGACTGAATGACTTATTGCAGTTATCATATACTCCTAATGCTCGTATCATTATTACCAGTGTTTTTACCTCCACACTCACTACCATCACCATCATTACAATCATAACCGCCTTCATTATTATAATCAACAGTATTGCCACTACCACTACCACCACCACCACCATCACCATCACCATCACCACCACCACTAACACTGCCAATAACAAAACCATCTCCACAATCATCTTTCACATCAGTAATGCGAACTTTACCATAGACACTCATTTCCAAGTATTATTTATCGCCATGCATGGACAATGAAAAGAAGGTTATTATGATGGTGTTTTTGCATGGCTTACGAGACACTGTAGGTGAGAGAGAGAGAGAGAGAGAGAGAGAGAGAGAGAGAGAGAGAGAGAGAGAGAGAGAGAGAGAGAGAGAACAGTTTATTTGGTGAGATGCAATAAATGTTATGATCAAACGGCACTGAATTATGGGGTAAAAAATGCAGTTGTTATGAAGAACATTGTCATCTGGTGAAAGGAGGAGTAATAAAGAAAAGCGGGGAGAGGAATTACTATAAAAACATCTATGTCACAAAAAAATTGTGCAAACGGGACGAAATTTTCACATACTACTTCACCCTGTTTTCCTTTATTTAAGTTGGTTAGTTCTTGTAAATGAATGGAGGCTTCCTTTATTTTTCTGCCCATAATTAAAACAGAAATTATATATCCATTTCACTTGATCATGTTTCCCTCAACTTAGGCTTTCTTGCACCCTTTCCCCTATCAATTAAATTTTAGAAAATTATATTTAATATTTTCTTTTCCATATGCCCTTTTAATACCTAGTGACTTTATGAAAAAATATAATTTTAGAAGATTGTATTCGTTCTATCTGCAAACTGACAAGAACTATGTGAGTGATTTTTCATGTTCAGAATTCTAGCACTGTACTGCATTTAACGCCATACGGCTTAATTAATTATAACATTAATCCTCTATCTCTCCATTGCCAGACACCTTACTCCCGCAAGGGGTGGACACAAACAAATCGCCTCCATGTCGCCCTGTCCCTCGCCATTTCACTGCCCTGCTCCCAGCTCACACACACCCTCTCTCATATACCTCTCCACTCCATCCCTCCACCTCATCCTTAGCCTCCCCCTCCCTCTCCCCCCCTGCATCTCTCTCACTTACACTCTCCTCGTCAGTCTCTCGCTCTCCATCCTCTCCACAGGGCTCAACTACCTCAGTGTGTTTCTCTTAACACTTCCTATCACATCCACATCAGTACCACAACGCTCCTTCACTTCCTCATTTGTCAGTCTGTCTCGCCATGTGACTCCAAATGCATATCTTAAATAACACATTTCCACTGCTCTCATTCTTGACTTGTGTCCTTTCAACAAGGTCAAAGCTTCACTTCCATACATCAGAGGTGCTATCACAATACTGTCATGCAGTAACTTTTTCAGTTCCAAACTCACTTCCCTGTTTCTTATCACTGCTTTTAAAGAACCAGCAACCTTTCTTCCTTGATGACTGGCATTTTCTTCCAGGTAGCGCCAAGTGATTATACTCAAGTATTAGCAAATGTTACTACAAGTATCAATAACGCTCTCGTATTCGGAACAGCTAGAGTACTGTGTTCCTGCTAAAGCAAAGCTATTTTACTGAGTTAAGAATGTGTCAAAGGAGCCAAAGAATATTAATGAGTCTCCTATATTGGCGAGATCACAATACTTGTACCTCGGGTGCCAACCTGCCATGCACAGCACCGATAAAAGATAAAAGATACACACACACACACACACACACACACACACACACACACACACACACACATTTGACCCACCTTAAAGCTGTCTTTCTGCTGCAGAAGACGCCTGCGGTACCCAGAAGGATGATGCTTTTCTCTCTCCTTTTTTTTTTTTTTTTGTGCCAACGTGTGTGACTGTGCAGTCTAATCCTGAATCAACAAACTTTGCCACATAGTTGGCATGTCAAGGTCGGGTTTCCTGGGACAAATCTGTTTTGATTGTGCCTCCACTGTCTACTCTCTTCTCCCGCCAGATTCCGATCGTTTTCGAGGTGAATGGTTCCTTCACTGCAGAGGGCTCGCCATTGTTTCCAAAATCTTTCGGGATGAGGGTGCATTTCTTCAGAGTTGTCCTTATGCTCGTATGATTATATATCTTCCTCTGTCCTTCTGGATCGCGATGTGCTGCAGGAGCTGGCCATACAAAACCTGCAGGGGGTAGGCAGTGTTCTGGGATGCAGAACTCGTGTAAAACCCATCTCAGCTACATTTTATCCAGCCTAGTTTCTATGCAGGTTGACTTCAATTACTGGAGAATTTGTGAGTGTGATACTTTATCCTCCTGTGTTAGTCATAGGATGCTCTGTATGAATGAATGTGAAACAACTCAAGCTACTTGATGTGACACTGGTAGGTGATCCAGGATTTAGCACCATATGAGAGGGTGGAGAGGCAAAGAGCCATGTATACTGATACATTCGTCTCAATTCTCAAGTTGGTGTTTCCCAAGACTCCGGAACTAAGACGTCGGAAAGAGGATGGGGCTGCAAAGACTTCTTTACCAATGTTATGTTTATATGTGAGAGCAGTTCGCAAGGACTTCTTCATTAGCGCTACGTTTATCTGTGAAAACAGTTCCAAAGTAGGTATAATTTCCACCTGTTTTCATTTCTGCCATTAATTTGAAATGCATGACGCCCTGTTGGGTTGTTTATCTAAATTAATATTTCTCATTTATTGGCAATTATTCACCGTCCTACATGTTGGAGACGATGGTGAGACTCTGTTGGAGGACTTCTGGGATATGTAGCTCTAGAAAAAAAAAAACATTTTAGTCTTTGACTGTGTCTGAAGACATCAGAGATTAAATAAATTGCCGTGTAGATGGAACTTGATTTTTATTCCATCATCAGTGTTCATTTGCTGGTGACATAAAAAGGTGACTGCAGCGAGATATATGCTGAAAATGACAGGAACCAGAACACATCCTTGCTTTACTCTAACGTCCACATTGGAGATTTCGGATTTATTTCCATCTATGGACACACGAGCTTTTAATGTTGTCATGCAGGCTCTTCACGCACACACACACACACACACACACACACACACATGACAACAATGGGTCTTACATCCCCATCTGTTTATCTCACAAAGACCTAATTACTATTCGCTCTCTCTCTCTCTCTCTCTGTCTGTCTGTCTGTCTGTCTGTCTCTCTCTCTCTCTCTCTCTCTCTCTCTCTCTCTCTCTCTCTCTCTCTCTCCCCCCCCCCTTTAGAACTGAAACACAAATGCATACTCTGCAGTCACATCAAATCCACATGCCTTCAACCAAGGTTATATGATAAACATCCTCCCTTGATTCTAATTCTGCATCTCCACACTCACGTCGCATACCACATAGAGAACATTATATAACCTCATAGCTGATCATCATCTCACGGTCCTGCCCTACATGATAAAAGCAATACTTCGCAAATGTAAATGCATAAAAAAGATCTTAGAGATTATGAAATGCTTCGGATATCTGAGGGGAAGAAGCTTCATAAGAGAATGGAGCTTACCACCGTAGAAACTGCCTCTGTGGTTGAAAAACTTATGCCGAGATTACTGCAGGGAAGAGCGAGGATGATAAAACTATTTGAGATATTTTCATAACAGAGCCTGATTTTGGGATAAAGAAGAGGGAGGAGAAAGAAGAGAGTGGAAGGAGAGGAGACGGGATGGAAAAGGAATGAGAAAAAGAAAACAGCGGGGAATGAAAGGAAAATGAGGGAGAGATAGGAAGGAATGGAAGACAAGAGATGTGAGAGTGGGGAGAGGTTCAGGAGGGGGAAAAGGGAAAGAAAGCACTGGAAACAAAGAAGGAGGGGAAGGATGATGTTATTGACGAGTAAGGCCGGTCTGTCTGTACAGTGAGACCCATCAAGGCAGGCAAGCACAACTCCTATTCAAAATTTAAGCAAAAAGGGCATCATTACAACAAGTCTCGGAGTCCCCTGGGGGGAGGGGGTACAATCAAAGCCCCCACCATCAACCCCGCTCCCGGTGATGACCAAATGAGATGCCTGGAACCACTGTCCGACTCACTTTTTCTTCATTTCTGTATTATTCACGGCCTTTCCTCTAACTTTCTATGGGGCACAACCTCTCCTCCTCTAAACCTCACCTTCTCTTCCTAACTGAGGCTCAGCTGTTTGTGGCAACTGATAGTACACCCTTTTCAGTATCCTTCTACATGCTCTGTACTCATTTCAAAGGCTAAGGAGCCTCTTGTGTATTTGTACGCAACGACATATCTTGCTCTCGTGTTCCTCAACTTGAATCTTTTGAATTCTTTACTCTCTGGCTTCAGCTATCCTGTCATTCTCTGATTGAATATAACTGTGCCATTAACTTATCCCCTAATTCTATCGATTATGAAAAATTCCTCAACTATTTTACTTCCAAGATGGAACACATCCTGTCAATCTCTCCTTTCTCTGAAATCTTCTTTCAAGGAGATTTGCATGTTCACCATCATCATTGGCTCTCCTGTCCCTTCATTGATCCAACTGGTGAACAAGCTACTTTTTTTTTCTTTTTAATCCTTAATGCCCTAGTGCACCTTGTACAGCACCCTACCCATATCCCTGACTGCCTTGGAGAGAGTTCAAATATACATAACTCTTCCAACTCATCCCTCTTCTTATGCTGTTAATCTTTCCTATCCTTTGGGCTCCTCCAATCATAACCTCATCACCTTAACCTGTCCTATCACTCCAGTAAGGCCTTTGGACCTCCCCCAAAACGCGAGAATCGGTTGTGACACTTTGGAGTTCTTGGTTGGGAGGAGCTCAAGCAGTACTTCGTTGATTTGCCTGGAATTTTTATTTCTTCCATTGCAGAGAGCCATCATTTTTTTTTTTTTAATGTGAGGAAGAAGGAACCAAAGGCAATGAGCCCGCAAAACTGTTCCTTCCAAGAGAAAAACAAATACAAGAGAGAGCCAAATTCAAGATCCATTCATTTCGAGATGCCTGGACACACTGCGTTTGAAAGACTGGAGATCATAGGAAGCAGGAAATACAGAGGGAGACAGTTCCAGAGTTGACCTGTTGCATAAATGAAGGACTGGGAGTAACGGTTAACTCTTTCATTAGAGAGTTGGACAGAAAAGGGGTGAGTTTGCTGCTAGACGAGTGTTACGTGCCCGTCATAGAAGTGGAGGAATGCATGCAGACAGTTCAGAGGAAAGGTGACCATTGAAGTAGCGACAGAAAAGAGATAAAGATGCAAAATTGCGGCGAAGAGACAGAGGTTGAAGGGAGTCAATAAGAGGGGGAGAGTTAATAAGACGAAAAGCCTTTGACTCCACCCTATTGAGAAGAGCAGTATGTGGGGAGCCTCTCCACACATGAGAGTTGTACTCCACACAGGGGCGGATAAAACCCGTGTATAGAGTCAACAGTTGTGCAGGGGCAAAGAAGGAACAGAGTCGGCTTAGCACACCCAATCGCTTGGAAGCAGATTTTACAAGAGATGTAATTTGATCTTTCCAAGACAAGTCCCGAGCAAATGAAACCCCAAGCATGTCCACTGATGATGCAGGATTAAGTTGAGTATTATTAAACATAAGTGGGTATACCTGTGGAAGATTTTGTCGGGTTGATAGGTGCAAAAACTGAGTCTTTGATGAATTAAAGACAACCAGATTATTTTTACCCCAGTCAGAAATACGAGCCAAGTCAGACATTAGGTGTACCGTAGTCTCATCCCTTGCCTGTTAAAGTAACTGCTGAGATGGACGTTGTGGGAATCGAATGGAAAGGTGAAGGGTGGAGTCATCAGCGTATGAGTGGATAGGGTTAGATGTACAGCTTAGAAGGTCATTGATGAATAAAAGGAAGAGAGTTGGTGATAGGACAGAGCCCTGAGGAACACCATTGTTAATAGATCTAGGAGAAGAACGATAGCCGTCTACAACAGCGGCTATAGAACGACCAGAAAGGAAGCTAGAGACAAAGGCACAGATAGAAGGATAGAAACCGTAAGAGGGCAGTTTGGAAATTAGAGATTTATGCCAGACTCGATCGAAAGGCTTTGACATGTCAAGTACAATGACAAAGCTTTCGCCAAAGTCCCGAAAGGAGGATGACCAGGAGTCTGAAAGGTAGGTGAGAAGATCCTCTGTGGAGCATCCCTGACGGAACCCATACTGACGATCAGATAGAAGGTTGTGATAGGAAAGATGCTTTAAAATTGTTCTATTAAGAATAGACTCAAAAATTTTTGAGATACAGGATGTTAAAGCAATTGGACAATAGTTAGAGGGTTGGGAATGATCACCCTTCTTTGGGACTGGCTGAATGAGAGCAAACTTCCAGCAAGAAGGAAAGGTGCAAGTTGACAGACAAAGGTGAAAGAGTTTGCCTAGGCAGGGTGTAAGCACAGAAGTACAGTTCTTGAGAACAACAGGAGGGACTCCATCAGGCCCATATGCCTTATGAATACTGAGGCCAGCAATGGCAGAAAATACATCAGCTGAAGATTTTAATGTTAGTCATGAGGAAGTCAGAGGGGGGAAGTGATGGAGAAACAGCACCGGAATCGTCTAAGGTGGAATTGGAGGAGAAAGTTTGAGCAAAGAGATCTGCTTTATCAGTAGAAGAAATAGCCACAGAGCCATCAGAGTAGATAAGAGGAGGGAAGGATGATGAGGTAAAGCTGTTAGAAAGGTTTTTGGCAAGGTGCCAGAAGGAGTGGGAAGAGTTCGAGTTAGAGAGTTGAGAGCATTTTGCACGGATGAAATTATTTTTAGCAGAGCGAAGAACAGACTTAGCACGATTCCGGGCAGAAATGTATAAAAATTGTGATTCAGGGGTGGGTTGGCTCCGGTACCTTTTAAAGGCCCTCTCCTTGTTGCGGACAGCATTAGAACAAGCGTGATTAAACCAAGGCTTTCGTGCATTAGTCAAAGGATATGAGAAAGGAATGTATGCTTCCATGCCTGAGAGAATAACCTCCGTAATGCGCAAGGCACACCCAGATGGCTCCCGGCCATGGAAGCAATAATCATTCCAGGGAAAATCAAGGAAGTACTGCCTGAGGGCCTCCCAATCTGCAGCTCCAAAGTGCCTCTCACATTGCGATGGTTATTTTCTTGGGCATGGAAGCATACATTTCTTTTTCATATCCACTGGCTTATGTAAAAAAAAAAAAAGAGTTAATCACGTTTGTTTAATGCTGTCCACAACAAGACGAAGCCCTACAAAAGGTACCAGAGCTAACCCATCCTTGAATCGCATGTCTTTTATGTTTATGCCCAGAATCGTGCTAAGTCTGTCCTTTGCTCTGCTAAAAATAACTTCATTTGTACTCAATGTTCTGAACTCTCCAACTCGAATTCTTCTTGCTGCTTCTGGCACCTTTCCAAAAATCTAACAAGTTTACTTCATTATCCTTCCTTCTTTTCCTCTACTGATAAAGCAGAGCTTTTTGCTCAGATTTGCTCTTCTAAAGCCATCTTAGACGATTCCAGTGCAGTTCCTGCAACACTTCACCCCTCTGACTCCCTCATGGTAGACATTAAGATTTCGTCAGTTGATGTGTTTTCTGCTGTCATTGTCCTCAATGCTAACAAGGCATATAGACCTGATGGAGTCCCTCCTGTTGTCCTCAAGAACTGTACTACTGTACTTACACCCTGCCAAGGTAAACTCTTTTGCCTTTGTGTGTCAACTTGTGCCTTTTCTTCTTGCTGGAAATTTGCTCTCATTCAGCCTGTTCCAAAGAAGGGTGTCCATTCCCAGCTCTCGAACTATCGTCCAATTGCTTTAACTTCCTTTATTTCAAAAGTTTTTGAGTCTATTCTTAACAACAACAAAAAAATATAGCACCTTTCCTATTACAACCTTCTTTCTGACTGTCAGTATGGGCTCCATCAGGGACACTCCACTGTCGATCTTCTCACCTACCTTTCAGACTCCTGGTCATCTTCCTTCTGGGACTTTGGTGACAACTTTGCCATTGCACTTGACATCCCAAAGGCTTTCGATTGAGTCTGGCATAATCTATAATTTCCAAACTACCCTCTTAACCCGCCACATCCCATTGACGTATGGGTACATCTCCGCATTTTGTCATGGTGACACCCGATGACCTACCCATATGTTTTGCAATTGCGAGGTCCGTCATTTGCACATTTTTCAAATTTCACGTATGATTTTTGTATAGGTATACACGGGACACCTTCCTCTACCTGAGGCCAGGCAGAGACAATGCCTTACCCGGCATAATCTCCCACCCCCCCGCACGCCATTTTCTCAACTCACCTGTTACCAGTGACCTGGCCAGTAAAGACATGTCTCGCCAGGGTACGAAATTCAAGGCGAGAGTGATTCCCCAATCTATGACAATGTGGAGGACTAAGTTTACGTAGCTTCAGAGGAAGAAACGAGCTCAAGTGGTGAGGAGGTATCGTCGCCAAAAAGGTGCGGTATGTTGATGTGTTTGGTGATTGAAACAACGCTTATATCGCCTATGAAAATGTTTGGAAACCAATATACTCTTGTACTACATATAAATTCATATCAAATAAATAAATCTTTACCTATTCTGAATGGTTTGGAACAGTTACCCCTCCCATTGAAAACATCTTCCCTGGAGCCTGGCTCTATAGAAAACAGTGCCAGGTAAGGGAACGATCTTCTGTTTATACCACTTTTTAGGTCTTTCTGATTTTCGATGTTTGTCATAAAAGGCGGAGGTTTTAGAAAAAAAAAAACTTTGAAAATCTGCCAGGACTGGGGGGGGGTCATTGGTGAAAAATCTGCCAGGATGAGGTGGGTTAAGGTTTCTATCCTTCTATCTGCGCCTTCATCTCTAGCCTCCTTTCTGTTCGCTCTATAGCTGCTGTTCATCTCCTAGACCTATCAGTAGTGGTGTTCCTCAGGGCTCTGTCCTATCTTCAACTCACATCTTTTTATTATGACATTCCAAGCTGTGCATCTAACCCTATCCACTCATATGCTGATGGCTCCACCCTTCACCTTTCCATTCAATTCTCTCAGTGTCCATCTCGGCAGTTACATCAACAAACAAGGAATGAGGCTATGGCACAGCTAATGTCTGACTTGGCTCATATCTCTGATTGGGGTACATGTGATCTTATTGTTTTTATGCCTCAAAAACTCAGTTTTTACAACTTTCAACCTGACAAAATCTGTAGGAGTATATAATTTGTAATAATATCCAACTCCATCCCACGTCATCTTTAATCCGTCACGTCCCGACCGATTTCGCACATCCGATACCCCCCAATCCCGAGCTATTTTGGATTTTTTTTTTTTTTGGCTAAAACCTCCGCTTTTGGTGAGAAACATCGAAAATTCATAGACAAATCGCTCACCTGAGGTTTAAAATACAGTTACCTCTCAACTATGAGTTTAAAAAACGCATTTTCATTTTAACATGAGCAAATATTTAATGAGATGTGATTAACTAACAAGGGTTTCTCGATTTAATGCGACTTTACACGTATGTGATGGTTTCAAATTAGCCGTGCGCGCCTTGGACAGTCCTGAGCTGATAGACCGTGTGTCGCAGTTTATGCATAAATACAATTTTTTATTTGTCTGTTGCTTAATCACACCAGTCTTACCCATAGGCTCGACAGGTAAGGCCACAACATCTCTGTAGGCCTGCAAAAGATTTATTTGTTCTTTAACCCTGGATAGGTAATCATATATGAGATTTACGCAGTAGGTAATGTGCGGTGTGGCAGCACCTCAGAGGGAAAAAAATCACCAGAAAGAAGTTAATCAATACTTTGAAATTTTTTGTTATACATGACACATTGAAGGGTTGCACTAACTTTAGAAGCCTTATCAAAGGAAGATTAAATATAATGGGCTACTGAAATAAATGATGGAAAAAGTTGCATATTATGGGATAATAACTGCTGCCCTTACAAAAAAAAAAAAAAAAAAAAAAAAAAATCTGCCCACAAAAAAAAAAAAAAAAAAAAATATATATATATATATATATATATATATATATATATATATATATATATATATATATATATATATATATATATATATATAAAAGTTCTCCATGGACATTTCTGCTTCTCCAGTGGCAGTACGATGACTGATGATGAATGGACTGGCTGGCCGGGTAGTGAAGACATATCTTCAGACGAGAGACGTTAAATGTTTGTTTGTTTGTTTTTTGGTGGCGAGATATAGTATATTAGTCCCTACATATTATATTAGTCCCTAGTATACAGTATATTAGTCCCTATATAAACCATGTATATGTGAATTATAGGTAATCTGTGTACAAATGTATTTATTTATCTATGCATTTATGTCTGTATTTGTTTATTTATTTATGTTTATATTTCATTATTTGTTTTGATTATTTTATGTAATGATTAACATCATTTTGAAAATATGTACGTATGTATGTACATATTTACACATGTATGTATCAGAAAAAAATTATGGACCTGAAGAGGAAATTCATCATTAGTTACACCAAAATACACACAAAAGGTAAGCTGTGATGCTACACACAATAGTTAATCTGGGATGCTGCCACAACCCATGCATATTGCAGGGTTGCACACATCCAAAAGAGCACACTTATACTGCCACCCCCTGTGACAGCTCAAGGAGCTTGGAAGGTACATGGAGTCTCAGCTTCCTTCCTTCCTTGATAGAAAATATACAAACCCATAAATTAAAAACAGGGGAGGGTGCTGGTGCACCCTGCATTACCTATCCAGGGTTATACTGAGAAAAGTCTCCCGGAACTACAGTACTGTACTTGCAGGGTGAGATTAGCTGAAGGAGTCGTAGCAGAATCCGAAGAGTTTTCAATTGAAAATTTTTTTCATTCATTCACTGCCAGACGCCATGTATCCCAGACAGGGTGGCCAAGGGCTTAGAGTTAACTGTTTTACAGGGAGGCACACTAATCCTCCACCAACCCCACTTGACGTAGGGATGCCAACAGCATCTGGTGTTCCCAGGCGGTCACCCATCCAAGTACTAACCAGACCCAATACACCAGTTAATTTATCATATCTTTAGCAGTTACAGAGAATGGTATATCCTGGGACACCTTTACGGTCGATGGGTACACCAGGAAATGGCCAATCTTTATACCACTTCCCATTTTTAATGGAGCATTGTTTCACTTAATAATTAAGATAACACAAATTTAAGAGTAAGCAACCGGATATTTGTCTGTGGCATAAAACTCACCTGTGAAGGTTTTGTTAATTCATCAAGTTGTATCTCAAGCGTTACCTTGCCCTTCACATAAAATTCTGAGCCGTCATCACAACAAAGAAGAATGTCAGGCGGCTCAAGGATCAAACCCGTTTGATCCTTTAGTACTGTTTAGGGAGGACTTTGATATTAAGTTCACCATAGACCCAGAGTCCATACAAAATGATGTAGAGACTCCTTCATCTTTAGCTAAGAGAACTTCTCAGCAAGTCAGAGGGCAAATTTGGCGAATGAGCTCAGAATTTCTGTCGTTATGGAGAAATCTGTCGGTTCTGGCGCGAGTTTTCTCCCACCTGTGTGCTTGTAAGGGTACGGCATTCGCTTGTGGAATGATAATAGCATTGATAACAAGTACAGTACTTATTCCTGAATGATCGTGAAGGTGATTTGCTATCACGCCTGTGTCCTCTTTCATCTCCTATTCTCTTATAACAATTGGCTTTACAATGACCTCTTCGCTTACAGTACTTACAAACTGTCCTCGTTCTGCTTTAAGATCTGGGTCTATTATGTGAGAAACTACTTTGTGACACAGGTTTTGCACGTGACATGACTGGTGAACGTGGTGTAGCGTTTTGTTTGTGGAAGAAACACGAGACGTGTCCCTGACTTTGTGACTGCAAAGACTGTGCTGAGCTAGTGATTGGGCGAACTGTGCGAACTGTTTGAGAAGGTATGATTCCGAGTTTCTCTTCAATCTGTAGAGCTACAGCAACATGGTTATGTCAGCCTTTGGAGAAAACTGAATCTCTAATGCTGCATCTAATTCATTCTTACTAAGACAATTTAAGAATCTGAGATAACCAAAAAAACGTTGCAACATTCTTCAGTGATAGAGCAGCGTTTCTGTTATCAACTTCCGTCCACAGACTGTTTCGTCATGCCTCCGAAATTTCTGTTTCTCTTGCTGCTGACACCGCTGTCGCTTCTAACAGCGTATTTTACTCTGAAGGGATGAAAAAATCCTATCTCATGCATTGCAATAATCTATAAACGCTCATCAAGCATCCTGCTTCCGCGTGGTTACAAAAAAAAAAAAAAAAAAGTCTACAGATTCGTTGCAGCATTCTTTAAAGGAAGTAAACTGATATAAAAAAAAATCTGCAGCGGACTAGTGATCCGACTTGAGTAACCATCATCTAATCGGCTCCAAAGATAGGCGATTTTAGTACTGTCTGTTTTAAGTCCTTTGTTTGTGAATGCAGACTGGACATCACTAATGAAATCATGCATGCTAATTGCAGGTTTCATTCCCTTGCATTTGGGACGCGATGCATCTTCCAAAATAATTTTTTAGGGGGCAGGAGGTGTTGCCATATTTTAAAAAGTAGAAGTAGCAGGTAACTGAGAAATGTGTGATGTATTGGGATATGACACTCAGCTGATTGAACTGTTTCTCGAGAACAAGTCTTTCTGTCTCTGAAACAGGTAAGAGTGTCTTGTAAGACTTCGATCTTAGAGAACTTTGTTTCATCTCTGGAAGTATGTGTATCATCTTCAGATACATTAATTTTCTTAAAGTAAGGAAATGTCATAAAAATGAATTGGAGAGAAAAAAATAAACAAGGAAAATAATGAAATGAGTGAATATAAGTGAATTTGTTTGTTCTAAACAAAGTAAACTATTATGTACTGCAACAGTTAACAAGGGAGGGCTATTATATATATCCTGTATATAATATTTACAAATTAAGTGTTCATCTGGATGAAAATAATTTTTATAAAAATATAGAGTTTGAACAATAATCTGGGATGTTGTTTTTAGTATAGTAATTAAATTGTGCAGGAGAAGTGAGAGAAAAACAAGTAAAAACTAAATAATGTACAGTATTAAGATTGCTGATCTGGAGATAATAGAAGGAACTTTTACTGGAATGACCCTTAATTCCACCTATTTAAATAGCAGCTAGTGTAGGGCGTGGTGTGAGCTGCAACGATAGCTGATGGGAAGTGAGGAGAGCAAGTTGTAAGTCACTGGGTCACTGGAGGTTTGGCAGTCAGCAGGATCCCAGCTAGGATGATGGTTTGATGACAGGCTTTGCGGCAGACAGCAGGGATGGCGGCGGCAGATTGTCTCAACAGCAGGCAGGCTTATTGAAGGCCTTGTCAACAGACAGACTTATTGAGACACCGATTTGGGCGGGCCTCTAACTATTGCCCAATTGCTTTAACATCTTGTATTTCAAAAGTTTTCAAGTCTGTATTTAACCTGCGGCGTCCCGTCGAAGTACTTCCACGTCCTCACGTTATGTCACTGCCAATCCTGTTGACGTACTTCAACGTCCTGCAATTGCAAGGTTCATAATTTCCACAATTTTCAAAATTCGCGCGAGATTTTCGATTCGCCTACGTACCCAAGCCTTCCCTACCTGCCCCCAGGCGGGCAGCGTCCCAGACCCCATGTGACCTGCGCTCGCCCTTGTCTCGGTCACTCACCTGTTAGCAGTGACCCAGGTCAGACATGGCGCGTAAAGGTCTCTCAGACGACGAAATACAATCCGCCCTGGATGCCTTCACTGGAGATAGTGATTCTCCACTTGATGATGATGTGGTGGATCGAGATTATGTGCAGCCTGAGGAGGAAATAACAAGCAGTGATGAGGAGGTCCCTTCGCCCCGGAAAAAGCGGTATGTCACGTATCGTAAGGCAAGGGAAGGCCAGCCTGCACCCAAAACACCTGCATGGACCTCTCTCCATCCCCTAGAGAGAGATTCTGATGAGGACGAGGATGAGGACGATAACGATGACGGCGGCTTAGGACGTGATGTTGCCTCGTGGTTGGGGAAGGAAAAAATCTCACCCCAAGGATCAGAAGGTGGGGCGAGAAGGCAAATAAAGTATGGCCTAGTGTTTTGTCTGGGGAAGGCGAAAGTGGTGTGGTGGGAGTGGGGGGTGAAAGGGAAGTGGTGTGAGGGAGGCAGCACGAGCACATGGTGCACGTAGGCCTAGGGGAGAGGAGGTGGAGCCACTCCCCAGCACGGCTTTCGCCATACAATATTCCCAAACTTCCTCCACACAGCCCCAGGATGTGGGGAAAGGAAGGAAAGGGAAGGGAAAGGGTAAAGGAAAAGGGAGAGGGAAGAGAAGTGCGAGTGATGAAAGGCGCCGCTCTCCACATCCCCCACCACCACCAATGTTGCGTTGTGCCTTCAGCCATGTTTCAGAGAGTACCATAACTTCCTACACTACTGAAACTGTGTGGGATGGCGATATGACGCTCAGTATAATGGTAAGGCCAGTCAGTATGTGCCAAGTCTTATATAAACTTGAAACGGGTGTAATGTTTGCAGGAAAGTAATGTATAAGTTGAGAAATAGTGTAAGTCGAACGAAGTGATATGAAAACTACACCCACTGTATAAATCTGCGAAAATATGACGCTCAGTATAACACTCTGGTCAGTAAATATGTGATAGCAAGAATATAAAGTGGAAACGGGTGTAATGTTAGCATGAATAAAATGTATAAGTTGAATAATAGTGCAAGTTGTAATAATTGATGTCATGAGTACACCCACTGTGTAAATCTAAGAAAATATGATGCTCAGTATAACACTCTGGTCAGTAAATATGTGATAGCAAGAATATAAAGTGGAAACGGGCGTAATGTTAGCATGAATAAAACGTATAAGTTGAACAATAGTGTAAGTTGTAATAATTGATGTCACGAGTACACCCACATTCTGGTCAGTATGTATGTGATAGGAATTTTATAAAGTGGAATGTGTTGTAATGTTAGTAGTAAGGTATTTTATAAGTTGAATACTAGTGTAAGATGAAACAAATGATATCGCGATAACACTCCCTGTGTAAGTACGCGCTAATATGATGCTCAGTTGCATCGTAAGTTCTGAAATGATGTGATATCAATTATATCAAGTGTAAACATGTGCAATGTTAGTGGAGAATTATTATATAAGTACAAAAATAGGTTGTAAGTTGAAATAGTAGTCATAGCGACTTCACCGTGTGTGTTATTATGCGCTATTATTACGCTATATATTTACGTAAGGCCTGAAATTATCTCATAACAGTTCTATAAAGTTGAAAAGTGTATAATGTTATTAGAAAAGTATTATGTAAGTAGAAAAAACACAATACGAGTTGAAACAACAGTCACAGCGAGTTCACTCACTACGTAAATAAGCGCTAACATTACACTAAATGTTATCAAAAGGCCTGTGAATACGTAAAAACAGTTCAATAAAATGTAAAATGGTATAATGTTATTGTAGAAGTATTATGTAAGTAAAGAAAATGATATGTATCATGATTTTCGAATGTTAGCGATTCATCGTGACCAAGTTGCCCGATTTTGCTCGTTTCGCACGATGGTACAATGCTTATTTCTGCTCTATTTTTGTATAAAATCCAATATACTCTTTTATCACATGTTTTTATGTTTGTAATAAATACATATCTACTTACTTTCATTGGTTTCCCAGACTTATAATACCATAGAAAACGTTAGAGGCTCAGACCGCCTACGGAGAACACAGGGCCAGGTGGGACCAAGGCATACCTGTTTAGGGTAATTATGGACCCCGGGGAACAATATCTTTGTCACTGACCATTGTTTCTGACCAAAAGCGAAAGTTTTAACAAAAAAAAAAAAAAGGGTCGAAAAATGGTCGGGATTGGGGGGTACCAGTGGTGAAAAAGTGGTTGGGACGGGGCGGGTTAAAAAAAAAAAAAATCAAAGCACTTTCTGATCACAACCTTCTTTCTGATCGTCAGTATGGATTCCGCCAGGAACGCTCCACTGGCGATCTTCTCACCTACCCTTCAGACTCCTAGTCATCCTTCTTTCGGGACTTTGGCGAAATCTTTGCCGTTGCACTTGACATCTCAAAGGCTCTCGATCGAATCTGGCATAATTCTTTCATTTCTATACTACCCTCTTGCGGTTCCTGTCCTTCTATCTGTGCCCTCATCTCTAGCTTCTTTTCTGGTCTTTCTCTATCTACTGTTGTTGACGGCCACAGTTCTTCTAGAACTATCAGTAGTGGTGTTCCTCAGGGTTTAGTCCTATCACCAACTCTCTTTTATTCATCAGTGAACTTCTAAGTTGTACATCTAACCCTAACCACTCAGACGCAGATGACTGTACCCAGTCCATTCGCTTCCCTTAGCGTCCATCTCAGCAATTGCTTCAACAAACAAGGGATGAGGAAATGTCACACCTAATGTCTGACTTGGCTCATATCTTTGATTAGGGTAAAAATAACCTTGTTGTTTTTAATGAATCAAAAACTCAGTTCTTTCATCTATCAACCCTACAAATTCTTCCAAAGGAGGACCCTCTAATTTTTAAAAGTAACCAGTTCACTCCTGCATCATGTTTAACCCTTTCCGCGGGCTTGTTTTGCTTTTTCTTGTGGCTCCCGCTGGCATATTCGCGCTTCGATAGACTAAAAATATTTGCCAAAAATCAGTTATTAGTCCTAGAATATTAAAATCATATATGCTTATGGCACATACCTTCAGCTTTCTCCTGGGGTGTTTATTGAGCTTTCGTCGAGTACCATAGGACTTGTGGAGACCTCTGAAGTTGGGTAACAAAGTCTCCACTTTACACTTCCCGACAACCCATAATATGATTACCACAGGCTGATATTATCACTAGAAACACTATTCTATGATTCTCAAATAGTTTGGAATCCATACTCCAGAAAAAAAAAACACTGTGTAAGCAATGAAAATTACGACGGGGTATGACCTTCCCACTTGCGCTAGTTCGCCGCAGGTGTTCTGTCATTTATTATTCATAAAAACACCACAGTTTATATTCCTATTACTATATAACACTTACATATATCTACAGTCTTTATCCATAAGTTTCCTTCAGTAATAGCAGTTTATTGTCACTGTAGGCATTCAATTTCTTTCAGTAAAATACATAGCATTCACTTTCTTATCCTGTATACTAGCATTGAGAGTGAATGTCACTTTCACCTTCACTCTCATAACTCATAGTATTCATACATGCTAGAGTGAAACTTTCACTTTCATTACTCCTAGGGTGTATACTCGTATTCTTATAATACTACTCATTTACATTTCTATTTACGTTCTCTAGTTTATTTACGTTATTTACATTTCTATTTTATTTACACTGCGTTATGCTCTGTCACTTGAAGTAACTTATAAAACTATTTTCCACTGTTCATGTATATTTACATTCATTGCTCTCACTTGCTATTTACACATTAGTTACACATTATTTACAATTCCACTTGCACTGTTTTACTCAATAGAAAGATCGTAGTCACTCTTTTATCAATTGTCAGCCCTTTACCTCTTTCCACACGAGGTTTAGTAGGGGGTAAAGGTCACAGGGCCCTTTGCATGGGGCTGAAAAACGGCGGAAGTTAGCAGGAGCAAATCAGACATACCTACACTTTGAAAGACGACAGTGAACTGATAGTTGTGGCCTCCTGCCGCCTGGCTTGGGTGAGTGCAATACTACCAACTTTAGCCTTGTGAGACCTGCTAATATATAGCAATGAAATGATTGGCAGGAAACCAAGACAATACATAGTAAATTAGGTAGTTCCAGGTGAATGTAAATATCACTTAGGCTTCTCCCTTCCCTCCTTATATGTATATTTATTATGAAAATAGATTATACGGCATACTTCAAGGGGAAATAAACAGCGAATTTTAACGAACGAGTGCACGTAATGTGTTGTTGGGTGATAATTAGTCAATACCAGGTGTATGGCACTATCACTTACCTTATTTCTTTTTTGTATATATTATATGGTATAAGAATAGGACATAGGGCTTATTTCAATGGATGAAATCAGTGGAAAATTCCAGGGAAGATTTACTTAGCGTAGAATACAGTGTGGTGGACTGCAATAATTAGGAAGTTCCAGGTGAATGTAAATATCACTTAGGCTTCTCCGTTCCTTTCTTATATATATTTTTATTACGAAAGTAGAGTATACAGCATATTTCAAGGGGAAATAAACAGCAAAAATTAGCGAACGAGTGTACGTGAGGTGTTGTCAGGTGATAATTAGCCAATTCAAGGTGTATGGGACTCTCACTTACCTTATTTCTTTCTTGTATATATTATTTGGTATAAGAATAGGACATAGGGCTTATTTAAATGGATGAAATCAGTGAAAAATTCCAGGGAAGATTTACTTAGCATAACACGGCCGGGCAGGCGAGAGGATAGGGTAATGGAGGGGAGGTAGGGAGGGGAGTCAAGAACGGGGAGAGATTGCTAAATTGTCAACAATGGATGGGAGTACAGATGAGATTAGGAGTGCTGACTAGTGTTGGACATAGGCAGTACTGATAGATGATACAAGCCACCACTTGAAAGCCCGGGTGAATTCAAATTAACACAGAATCACAAAAGTGACGCCCTGCGGTATGATCCCTTGCTCCCAAGCGTCATGAAAGTGACGCCCCGCGGTTAAGGGGTTAAGCATACTTGGGATTTCATTCTCTCGGGATTTATCTTGGAAAGAACATATTACCACCCCTGTAATATCTGTTTCCAAGAGATTGGGTATGCTAAGCCGAATTAGTACACTTCTTTATCCCTTCACAGTTGTTGACTTTATCCACGGGTTTATTTTGCCCACGTGTAGAGTACATCTCTCATGTGTGGGGAGGCTCCCCACACACAGATCTTCTCAATAGGGTGGAGTCAAAGGCTTTTTGTCTCACTAACTCTCCTCCTCTAATTGGCTTCCTTTAACCTCTGTCTCTTCATTGCACTGCTGCATCTTTATCTCTTTTCTATCACTACTTCAATGGTCACTGCTCCTCTGAGCAGTACTGTGGGAGAGTAACACCCGTCTAGCAACAAACTCTCATCCTTCTTCTGTCCAACCCTTTAATGCAAGAATTAACCGTTACTCCCAGTCCTTCATGTATGCAACAGGTCTATTCTGGAACTGTATCCCTCTGTCTGCTGCTTTTCCTACTACCTACAATCTCCAGTCTTTCGAACACAGTGTGTCCAGACATCTCGGAAGTAATTGATCTTGATTTTGGCTGTCTGTTACCATGTCATTGTTTTTCATTGGAAGGAGCAATTTGCAAGCCTCTGGCCTTTGGTTCCTTCTTCCTAGCATGAAAAAAACGCTTGATTGACGACAGATAGACTTGGCGATAAGATGTCAGGCTTTGTTGGCGACAGATGGCAGACAGTCGGTATATAGACTGCTGTGTGTGGCGGTAGATGTACTTGAAAGAAGGAGTGTTCTTGACCTCATTGCCACCAAATTGTGCTATGTGGGCCCATAGATTTACCATTAGGACTTCAGGTTGATTTTAAAGGCTCTATATTACTCTGGATGTTTTATTGGGAGCTTAGATGTTACACTCACGGAATGCAGTTGATCTCTCATTTCCCATGCAGTCTTTCAGGGGATAGGGTCAGCGCGAAACGTCCGGTTGCTCACTCTTACACATTTACCGAGTTCTAAAGAAATGAAAATCAGGCACCCGGAAGAATTTAATAAATATGTAATCGCAATGAAATGCTTTATTTTCTCTCATGGCACCTTCACGCCAGCACTTCATCCTAACCTCATTACCCTGCCCCTTATCACTTCTCCCGCTTATCCCCTTCAACATATTACCTACACGCCTTGCCCACCTTTTACCCTCACCACCAATCCCTGTCTTACCCTGCCATTCATTTCGTGCCTATCCAACCCCCACCACCCCCTCTTCTTGCTCCATTCGATCCCCACACCTTCATTCCCTGCTCCCTTCAGTCTCAATATTTTCCCTTTCCTCTCCCCTTCAGTCACCACATTTCCACTTCCAGCTCTTTTAGGGTCCCACATCCCCCAGATATTACCCTCTTTCAACCCCCACACGTTCTGTCCCTGTCCTATCCCTCCTCCTCTCATCCTACTCTATTTCCACTCTTGACCCCAACCTCCCTTATCTGCCCCCAGTCTCATAACCTCGTTTTCCCTGTGGCGTCTCTGTCATAGCTCTGAAGAACAAAATTCCTAAAAGGTTTTTGAATGGCATCATCAAAAGTTTATTTACCTCCCGAGGCCGTTTTTGCTCTCCTGTTGTCAAATTGCCTGGAGGTTGCCCTTGTCCGCCTCATTTTATAAAACTTTCTGTGTAAACACTGCACGTTCGCTTAATAAATACTCTCAGGATGTTAAGGCACACACAACAATTTTGTGCTATTCTAAAGTGAAAATATAAGGAAATATTATAGTCAATATCTACGGCAGGATATTAGAGACCCAATTTGATATTGTTACCATACGTATTGGCTTCTTTCTAAGGAAGGGTCAAAATTTTGCAGGATTTGCAAAGCGTTTGTGAAATATGCCATTTAGCTCGAGTGTGTGTGTGTGTGTGTGTGTGTGTTGCCAGTATTTCGAAGGTATATATATATATATATATATATATATATATATATATATATATATATATATATATATATATATATATATATATATATATATATATATATATATATATAATTTTTTTCAATTTATACTGGTTTGGCTGAAAGTTTCACAGATTACAGCGCACTCATTCCTCAGGACTAAAAAAAAAATATAAAGACAAAGTTTGCTCAAATAACTACACAGAATTCTGCAGAATTAAAATGTTAAAAAGACTGATTTCTTCTTCTTGTTCTCCTCTCTGTCCGTTTGTCTGTCTGTCTCTGTCTGTCTGTCTGTCTCTCTGTCTCTGTCTGTCTCTGTCTGTCTGTCTGTCTCTCTCTGTCTCTGTCTGTCTCTGTCTGTCTGTCTGTCTGTCTCTCTCTCTCTCTGTCTCTCTCTCTCTGTCTCTCTCTCTCTCTCTCTCTCTTTTTTACTTAAGTGCAACACAGCTCAACTATTTTTTCTTGAGAGCTGAAGCTGAGGCAGTCAACAACAACTGTTATCCGTGAAAATACACAAAGACCGGAATGGGATGAGCTTGGGAATGATAAAAATGCTGAAGAAAAGTGTGACCCACAAGACACGACCAGCAACACACTCACTGAGTTGCCTTAACTTATATTAAACTCATACCAAATTTTCTTCCGTTTTTTTTTTTTTTTTTTTTTTTTTTTAGCTCAGCACATTTATTATTGTGCGGTCCATGGAGGGCCCATTAGCCACCTACACAGTGAAATGGTAGTTTATTAAAGGACTGCAGTGAGTGACAAGCCAAACGATTTCCTGTAAAGAAAATAATTTAATACGCTGGGTGGTAACATTATAACCAACAAACGTGTGTTCCATACGTGTCAACAAATGGGTTGGAGGAAGGTTAGTGTTCTTCCCGGGAAAACATCTAACTACAGTAAAAGCACAAACAAGAAGCCTCGAACATGGACGGGCTAACAGGTGATGACCAAGGAGAGGACAAAGGACATGGTTCAGATTGCAATATAGAATGTAAGGGGTGCGAATGATCAGATCAAAGTTATTGTCCTTGTCCATGAGGGAGCAAAAGAGGAAATATGTGGATTAACTGAGACTAAATGCGAAGGCGAGACTGGGAGAGAGTGGGAGTATGGATGGAGTATATGCGCGAGAGTAGGTGAAAATGAGCGGGAGAATGGAGGTGTATATACTGTTGAATGCAAGAGATGGAGGAAGAATGTAAGAAAGTATGGATCAGTTGGTTCAAGGATTGTATGAGTAATAGCATTACAAACGTGGGTGATTGTGTATGTGCGTGTATGTTTCAACGCAAGATTGTGCAAGCATAATGAAAGAAGAGTTCTGGGCAAATGTGGAAGCATCCATGGAAAAGTTTGAGAGGGTTGAGAAAGTGTTTTGATTGAACATATGACTGGAAAAGTAGGGAATGTGAAGGTGGAAACAGTAATTGGTGAGTGGAGTATTACTGTAGAAGAGGATGAGATGGCAGTGCTCTAGTGGACACTTGTTCGAGGAGGGAGTTGGTGATAGTTAATATCCTCTTCGGGCACAAAATGATCCACAGGCATACATGGCCAGTGATGAGAAGGATGGGTGGTGAACTGAATAAATGGAAGGCAATGATTGATTATGCGGGTGTGGATGAGAGAATAATAAGATGGTACATAATGGATGCAAGAGCATACAGAGGTTGGGGGAGTGGTCTTTCGAACCACCAGTTGGCAGTGGTGGAAGTCAAGGTTCAAGTGCAATGGAGGAATAAAAGGTGAGAAGCACAGGAGGACGAAGTTCATACAAGGTGAGTAGAAAAGTTTCAAGAGGATGAAAAAAAAAAATAAAAGCAGAAACAAGAGAGAAGTGAAGGAGCGAGTGGGTAAATAAATTCTTAAGCAGTTGGGTGAGGTGGAAGGTGTACGTAAGATATTCACAAAAGAAATCTGTGCAGCAGACAAGACGAAAGGGGGTGCAAGAAGCAGCATGGTGGAATGAAGAGGTGAGGCAGGCTGTGACGCAAAAGAAGAAAGCATACCGTGAGTGGATGGGAAGCAGAGGCATGGAGGAATTGAGAGAAGTTATATGTAGAGAGGAACACAGACATGAAAAGGTTGGTAAAAGAGAGTAAGAAGAGAGTGGATGAGGAATTTCGAAGGAACTGGAGTGAAAAGTGGAGGGAATGTAAGAAAATATTTTGAAAAGTAAAGAGAGTTAGACAGGGTGATACAGAAGTTAATAGGAAGGTCAATGATAAAAAATGGTAGATTTCTAGTGGAGATGGGAGAAAAAGTGAGGAGATGGAGAGAACATTTTAAGGAACTGTTAAACATAAATAATGAAAGTAATGCAAGTGTAAGTGGTTAGGGAATGGCTGGGAGAAGGACGGATGCGAGAAGGGGGGAAGAGATCAGTAGGATGGAAGTAGTGGAATGAAATGAAGAAAGTCAAAATGGAGAAAGCCCCGGGAATTGATGGGGTGTGTGGTGAAATGCTCAAGAATGAAGGAGAAGTAGTAGAAGAATGGATACGGAAGATGTGCAGATTGGCCTGGAAGAAAGGTAGAGTCCCGGAGAATTGGAAGTCAGCAGCTACAGTACAATTATTCTCCTCTACAAAAAGTGTGTGGTAATCATAGGAGCATTTGTCTTCTTAGAGTAATAGGAAAAGTGTATGGCAGGATACTTACTGACAGAGTTAGGGAAATACTAGACGAATTAGCTGGAGAAGAGCACGTGGATTTTAGGAAAGGAAGAGGCTGTGTAGATCAGATAATCATTCTTAGGTCTAAAGTTTCTAGAGAAGGCAAAGAAGTTGTATGCGGCCTTCTAGGATTTGGAGAAAGTATATGACACAGTGAATAGACAAGGAATGTGGAAAATATTAAGAATATAATGGAGTAAATGGGAAACTGTTGAATGCCGTGAAGAGCATGAATGAGGGGGCTACGGCTGCAGTGTGTGTGGATAGTGAACTGAGTGAATTTTTCTATCTGAATGTTGGATTGAAACAGGGATGTGTCGTGTATCGATGGTTGTTCAATCTGTGTGTGGATGGGGTTATAAAAGAGATTCAGGTAGGGCAGTGGGTGTTAGAATGGCCCTAATGATAAAGGGCAGAGTTTGGAAACTTCCTGTGCCGTTGTTTGGAGATGATACTGTATTGTTAAGCGATGACGAAAAGGAACTGCAAGGCTTGGTGAATGAGTTTGGGAGAGTCAGTAAGAAACGGCATCTAGAGTTGACTGCAGGGAAGAAAAAAGTTATTGTCTTCGAGAGAAACAGAGTCACTGAATGTACAGTGAGGTTGGATGCTGAGGAAATGGAAAGTGTGAGAGCATTAAAGTACTTGTGTAGGTTCCTTTTCCTTGCTATAGTCTTTCATCTCAAGTAAGTTAGATACCATTCCATCTACATTTGAGCACATCAGCTTAATCATCTTGTTTACATACTTCTGTGTGTGTGTGTGTGTGTGTGTGTGTGTGTGTGTGTGTGTGTGTGTGTGTGTGTGTGTGTGTGTGTGTGTGTGTGTGTAATTAATATCGACACAGTTTACATCAGTAACGCACAATATACACTGTTGAATTGTGCAGGGTATATCACTAACAAGGGTCATTACAGAATGTCTAATGTTGCAAAGAACAAAACCTTGTACCAGATGATTCATCTACTCATCGGTCATATTATTCTGTGTCTACATCATTTGTGCCTTTAATTTTTTAAAAAGATGGAGGAAAATGTTGGGTGAAAGGAGATGCAGACTGTGGAGCGGGAACAATGGAAGGAAATAAAAAAAAAAACAGTTTTGAAAGGGAAAGAAAAATATTATGAGAGGAAAACTTGAGAGCGAAAAGAGGGCGGGGGTAAGAACAATAGTTGTTGCTGAAGCCTGGAGGATTTTTCAGCGTTGTTGAAAACAGTTAAAGGGTGGAGAAGGAGGAGAAGTAAAGGAAGGATGAAATGTGCAAGTGAAGTGAAGAAAGGAAAGAATATAATGTGGAAAAATAAGGGGAAGGAGTTCAAGTGAATGTTAGGTGAAAAAGAAAATGGAAGAAGAGGGGCCAAATGAAGGAGGGATATGTAAAAGTGGAAAAGAGAAAAGGAAGAGAAGTATGTAGAATAGGAGAGGAAGTGGAACGGAAAAAGGATTGCAAATTGAATGAAGAAAGAAACAAAGATGCAAATGGGAGCCATAAAGCAAGAGAAAGGCAGAGGAAGGGAGCTGCAAATACTTAAGAAACAGGAGAATGAAATTGGAGTGGATGTGGATGGATAATTCTTAGAATAAAAATTACATTTCCGAATCCACCCCCAAATGTACTCAATTTTATCTTGGTCCATGGCCCCTCTACCAAAAAAATTCATTGAAAATTTTGGAGGTATCACCTGGACAAACAGAAATTTTTTGGGACCCGGATGATGATCCAGATCACCACCAAAATCTAAGGGATTGCTACTTGGGCCATACCCTACCCTTCCAAAAAAATTCAATAAAATCCATTCATAACTTTTTGAGTAATCTGGCTAACAGACAAACAAACCAAAGCCGGCAAAAACATAACCCCCTTGGAGGTGGTAATAAAAGAATGAACATGAAAAGTGAGGAATAATATAAGTGGTATTGAGGAAGAACTGGGATCTTCAGTTTTGGATAGAGCTCTTTTTCATCTTACCTCCTTTATCACATCTCTCTCTCTCTCTCTCTCTCTCTCTCTCTCTCTCTCTCTCTCTCAGCACTCGTACGTTACCAGACACCATCGAGATCAGGTAGAAGGTGTAATATCCAGGTTGCTCACTCGTCAGTGGCATTACTTGCATTCCAGGGGACAAAATTAATGGAGTGAGGAGGATTTAGACACGTGACACGAGGAAACAAAGGATGAGAGGAGCAGGAAGTGGGAGAAGGAGGAGAAAGTGCACAAGGAATGAAGAAGGGAGTGGGAGAAAGAGAATGAGAGTGAAAAAATATTTGATACATCTTAAATTTTTTTTCTTTCGCGGGAAAAGAGAGGAGGAGGAGGAGAGATGGATATATCCATCACTCCCGTTTGAAACTTTCACCCCGACAAGGGAACATTGAATGTATGGGTATAAAAGGCTATAACTATACGAACGTGTAACAGTGTCTGGTGCAAAAGAGGAACCGCCAGATACCTTTTATCAAAAGCCAGGGATCCTCAGGGATAACGACCCTCACCCCCCCCTCCCGGATGGTAGCTCGTTTCCACCAGCTAAGGAGATGGAACCCAGAGTGGAGTGAGCAAGAACATGAAGCAGAAGAACTAGGAACAGAGTGAACGGAGGCAACGGAGTTGGAAATAGAATCAGAAGGCCAATGGAGAGTAAGTAGAAGGTAGAACAAATAGTGGTAGGATACAGACAGAGACAGAGACAGACAAATAATGTACTGTAACTCATATTGCGGTTCTCTCGAGCTACTAAGTTTTCCAAGCCTCTTGTTCAGAAGGTCAAGGAAGCTTAAGCTTTTGGATCCCTATTCACATTGTTTTAAGGTTATTCTTTCATAATATTCTTTGTCGATGGTTTCATCCCCATTCATACAACCGCCCAAACCTCCACAATCAAATTTCAGCGAACATAAAACTGAGAGAGAGAGAGAGAGAGAGAGAGAGAGAGAGAGACAGAGAGACAGAGAGAGAGAATAAACTTCTGTGGTAGTTTGTTTATTGTTCTTAAAAAAATGGTCAGTGTTGTACATATTTCCTGTCTGTCTTGTCCCTGTCCATCCAGCGGTACAAATGGGGACTTGGATGTAAACCAGCTACTGCTGGTTGTTCTCTTAGAGAAAATTGAGGGCTTGAGAAAAAAAAAAATGTTTGCTCTTAGTAGTCCTTGCACAGTCTGAAGGGATAAATCTTTTTTTCTCCATTAATGATTTAAGATCCATATTGGATAGCTCCCCCACCAACTCTGCAACATATAGCCTCTCAGCTGCAATATGTCGCCTACTAAGTTCCAAGAACGTCCCAAACCGGCTGACTGACTGTTTCTAAAATTCATGTAGCTTATAACATGAAAACTTTTCCATATATTTCCTTGGAGATATTTCAAAAATTTTTATGCATGGAACTAAATCTTATGCACCAGTGCGTCACCTAGTGGTGCTGGAATGTTTCTGGGGTATTCTGCCAGCGGGCTCACTTTAACTCTATGGACACTACAGTAACACTGTAACTCCCTTCCAGCATAATTATCTCTCACCATAATTATGTAATTCAGGATATAGGGAGAACATTCATAATCCTTAAGTTTAATGGAAGTTGTTTCTAACACCTTCACGTGAGAGGTTTACTCAAAGTTTAATGAAAATGTTTGGAGGCAGCACGAAAGACGTAAAAAAGGAAATGAAGTCAGGTTGTACCTATCTTCAAGTAAGTGTAAGATAATGCATTCACAGTGAGAAAGACATGCAAATTGTGATGGATGCTGAAATAATAAGTAATCAGAAAAGTATACTGAACATTGCTACATCTTTCCAGCATAAATGCCCGAGTATACCTTACATAGAAAACGGCTTTCTCTCACCTACGTGGTGAGTGTGAGAGAGCTGGTATACCTGTATACGAGTATGCAGGATTCAATAAAACCCATTTCCGAGCTTCGGTGAGCATTTTAATGGTGAAATTAGTTGTTTTCACATCAAAATCTATCATTTCAGCCAATAAAAAAAAGGTCAAGAAATAGCCGGCACTGAGGCACCCCATAGGGCTAAAAATAGCCGGCATGCAGCGGGTTAAAAGGCAAGTTTTCATCACCCTCAACTCCTTGCACCAGGGAACAGCGTGATTGCACAGTAAAAGACACTTTTCCTATATATTTCTAAAGATCAAAGAGAAATTATTACTGGAGAAACAACTCTTTTGAATTCGGGAATATCTTTTCCTACAGGTACTTCATTATTGGTAACTCCAGACAGCAAAAATTGGTTCCCCTGTACAGTACAGTTCAAGACATTGAGGATTGTGAATGGTCATCCTTCTCTGGCATGAACAGGTCAAGAGAAATAGTATTGTGAAAGATAGATGCAAGTTGAGAATGGTGAAAGACCTTCGTTAGATCAGGTGTCAACATGTAAGCAAGCAACAGTTCGGGATATTATTATGTAGCAGCATGATGTACCTCAGCCTCTTCACACGTATGCGTATTTTATACTAGAAAACAAAAAAAGAAATATATATATATTGGTTATTAAGGTGTAGCGAAGAAAATAAGTGCAAAAACAAGAGATGAATGAATCATAGAAACAAGATATCGTTTGAGATGAGAGGAGATTTAGAGTTCTATACCCATTGCACCAGTTACTAATGGTTTGCCAATACGTTAAGGAATGTTATAACGGGGAATGAACTCTGAATCTTCTCTGCATTAATACTCTCTTGTAAATTGTGCTTTATTCATCACCTGTTTCTGCACTTTTTCCATCCATACATCTTAATCACTTTGGAATATATATTTCCTCTATTTTAAGATCTTTTCATGGAAGATACCTACCAAATGGACATTAATTGTCTTATAAAACAAACTTTTACTGATAATTGCTACCGTGTTACTGATACAGTAGGCCTACAAGTAAATTCTTCTGTACATTGGGACAAAACAAATCCTTGGTGGAATGTTAGAGAATGCTTTATGCTGTAACTCGCGTACCAAAGAGTACCCCATATGCTGATCTAAGTACGAAAACACACATATCCTGATGTTAAGGAACGTTTGGTGCACAGGACGCTCGTGGTCGCCTTTTAGTTTTGGAGTTATGGCTGATGCTGACAGAGACAAAAATAACTGATATTTTTGTGACTGATTTTATGACTCCTATAAAATTTAACAGGACTTTGCGGCTAGCTTTACAGTTCAATTAAAGATGCTTTTTATTATGTATGCTTAAAGTTTGAATTTGCTCAAGTTTGGTGTGCACGCCCCCATACGTTATGTACGGGACTTCATTTTAATCTGCTGCGTCCTGACCGATTTTTCACCACTGACCCCCACCAATCCTGGCAGATTTTGGATTTTTTTTGAGGGGGGCTCAAACCTCTGCTTTTTGTGAGAAACATTGGAAAATGTCCCCAAATGTGCTCACCTGAGCTTAGAAGTGGCCTAAACAGGCGACCCTTTAAGCACCTGGTACCGTGTTTTCTGGGGCCGCGCTGTGGGTGTTGCATTTTCTATGGTAGTGTAACTATTGCAAATCACTTAGAAGAGGTAAGTATTTTCATTTGGTATGAATTCATATTTAATGCAAGAGTATACTGATTTTCACACAATAACATTGGTGATATAAGCGTTGTTTCACTTACTGAACACATCAACATACCGCACCTTCCTTGCCGACGTAACCTCCACATCATTTCTGCTCGTTTCTTCCTCTGGCGCCACGTAATCTTTGTCCTCCACATTGTCATCGATTGGGGAACCACTCCTTCCTTGAATATCGTACTGTGGCGCGACATGTCTTTACTGGCCAGCTCATTGCCAACAATTATGCACAAAATTTGAAAATTGTGAATATAATGGGCCTTGC
Organism: Coenobita brevimanus; assembly: GCF_032717465.1. Taxonomy (NCBI): domain Eukaryota; kingdom Metazoa; phylum Arthropoda; class Malacostraca; order Decapoda; family Coenobitidae; genus Coenobita; species Coenobita brevimanus. The sequence continues at coordinate 27,245,487 of NC_137065.1, read as the reverse complement.
AATTGCAAACATATGCATACATTATCGGGATTCACCGTGACAAAACGTTACAATGTATCCATACGTTATCGGGACGGCTTGGGTTAAACTTGTGTCATCATTACTTGGGAACTGCCACCGCGAATACTGATATGTATCCCATTTGCTTGACGAATTTATTTATTTTACTTATGCGAATGAATGTGTGTGTGTGTGTGTGTGTGTGTGTGTGTGTGTGTGTGTGTGTGTGTGTGTGTGTGTGTCTGTCTGTCTGTCTGTGTGTGGATGAGTAAATTGGGAGTGTGTCGTCCTGTCTCGGCTACCTCCCTTTCTTTGGGGGAAGCAGCCTAGGTATATAGATAATTTTTTTTTTTTTTACTGAAAGTGTTAGATACACCTTTCTCCACTAGCACTCTGTCCCAGGTTAAACTAAATAGGTTGTTGGTAGCAAAAATATAATTATGAAATGCATTATCACAATGAAAGGATTAAGATGCCAGGCATGAGTAAACGTGACTCGGATTTCTGCGGACTTTCACCTTAAATGCAGCTTACTTCACGTACCTCAGTGTCAGGATAAGAGAATCTTACGCCTCCGTATCATTTCCGTAGTACTTCTTTTTGACTGGCATCAAGAACTAATGTTAATCAATTGTTATACCTCAGCCTTCAAGTAGGAAATATGGTAATTTTTTCTTTTACAGTTTAGTGCAAAATGAGTAAAGTAAACTTATTTTTCAAACTCATACAATCAGCGAAGACGATGACCTGCCTCATCAGTTCAGTATGAAATATATACATCTCTCTCTCTCTCTCTCTCTCTCTCTCTCTCATATATATATATATATATATATATATATATATATATATATATATATATATATATATAGAGTGAGAGAGAGAGAGAGAGAGAAAGAGAGAGAGTCCTAATGGACCCACGATCGAATCCCGGCTGGGGTAGGGAACAGTTTAAGAATTTGAATTTCCTAAAAGCAGACTCTCCTGAGCTACCAGATGACCCGCCGACATGTCATAAAAATACCCCCGCTAATACCAATATACCAATCCTGTATGAGACAGCCCTACCATGAATTCAGTATGGATGGTGGGTGTTAGCGCCAAAGTGGTGACATGTGAATGCGTAGGAAGACTATTGGGCCTTGGGATAGATCACTGTCCCAAAGAAATAGGCCCTGAACCCTTTGCCCACAGTCGGACACGTAAATATATATATATATATATATATATATATATATATTATGCAGGGAAGAAGGAACAAAATGCCACGAACGTGGGAACCGTTCCTTCCAAGAAAAAAGCGAAAACAATACAGAAGAGAGCAAGATTCAAGATCCGTTCATTTCGAGATGCCTAGACACACTGTGTTTGAAAGACTCAAGATCATAGGAAGTACGAAATACAGCCAGAGGGAGACGGTTCCAGAGTTGACCTGTTGCATAAATGAAGGACTGGGAGTAACGGTTAACTCTTGCATTAGAGTGCTGGACAGAAAGGGAATGAGAGTTTGTTGCTAGACGTCCGTCGTAGAGATGAAGGGATACAAGCAGACAGTTCAGAGGAGCAGCAACCACTGAAGTAGTGATAGAAAAGAGATATAGATGCAACAGTGCGGCGAAGAGACAGAAGTTGATGGAAGCCAGTAAGAGGAGGAGAGTTAATGAGACGAAAACCCTTTGACTCCATCCTATTGAGAAGAGCTGTATGTGGGGAGCCTTCCCACATATGAGAGTTGTATTCCACACAGGAGTGAATAAAACTCGTGTATAAAGTCAACAACTGTGCAGGGTTAAATAAGGAACGGAGTCGGCTTAGCACACCTAATCTCTTGGAAGCAGATTTTACAAGAGATATAATATGACCTTTCCTAGATAAATCCAGAGAGAATGAAACCCCAAGTATGTTTAAGGATGGTGCAGGATTGAGCTGGATATTATTTAATATTAGTAGGTACTCCTGTGGAAGATTTTGTCGGGTTGATAGGTGTAAGAACTGAGTCTTTGATGCATTAAAAACAACAAGATTATTTTACCCCAGTCAGAGATATGAGCCAAATCAGACATTAGGTGTGCCATAGCCTCATCCCTTGTTTGTTCATTTAACTGCTGAGATGGCCGTTGCGAGAACCGAATGGAAAGGTGAAGGGTGTAATCATCAGCATGAGTGGATAGGGTTAGATGTACAGGTCATTGTTGAATAAAAGGAAGAGAGTCGGTGATAGGACAAAGCCCTGAGAAACACCACTGTTGATAGGTCTAGGAGAAGAACGATAGCCATCTATAACTGCGGGTATAGAACAACCAGAAAAGAAGCTATGGATGAAGGCACAGATAGAAGGAGAGAAACCGTAAGAGGGCAGTTTGGAAATTAAAGATTCATGCCAGACTCGATCGAAAGCCTTTGAGATGCCAGGTGCAATGGCAAAGCTTTCGCCAAAGTCCCGAAAGGAGGATGACCAGGAGTCTGAGACTAGTGTTACTAGTGTTATTATTTACATGGGACTAACTCTGAATATTACATTAAAACTACGCGTTTAATTAAACTGTGATTCAGTTAATGGATGGATTGTTGCATGCGTTTAGCATGACAAAAAGAACGCAGATACGGAAATAATCTCTCTCTCTCTCTCTCTCTCTCTCTCTCTCTCTCTCTCTCTCTCTCTGCCAGCACCGTCACTATCACCCTATTACCACCAACTCTCCTTACTCTTACTACTTCATCAACACTACAGCTGCCATCACCATTACTCCAGTTCTGACACGAACTTTCCATTACTATCAATACTCCAGTAATACACTCCTTTCCCCTTGACGTAGTTTATATTTTTAACCTTTTGCTGCTTCTTTGTGTCCAACATAATAATCTAGGGATAAATTATTGTTACACATTAGCATTCACAGATATGAATTGGCAATAGCAGTCCAAGTAAAACTGAAGAAGCTACAACACAACCACACAATACTACCATTACTTCAGTACTAACACAACCACACCAGTACTACCATTACTCCCGTACTAACACAACCAAGCCAATACCACCATTACTCCAGTACTAACACAACCACGCCAATACCACCATTACTCCGGTACTAACACAACCACACCCGGCAATACCACCATTACTCCAGGGCTAACACAACCACACCAATACCACCATTACTCCACTACTAACACAACCACACCAATACCACCATTACTCCAGCACTAACAACCACACCAGTACCACCATTACTCCACTACTAACACAACCACACCAGTACCACCATTACCCCAGTACTAACACAACCGCATCAATACCACCATTACCCCAGTACTAACACAACCGCATCAATACCACCACTACCTCAGTACTAACACAACCGCATCAATACCACCATTACCCCAGTACTAACACAACCGTATCAATACCACCACTACCTCAGTACTAACACAACCGCATCAATACCACCACTACCTCAGTACTAACACAACCACGTCCAGCAATACCACCATTACGGCAGTGCTAACACTCCGTTTTTGTTAGTTCCGAAGGATTATATTTCTTAAGCGGATTGTCCTGACGCACTGATATAAGAGACAACCACAAATCACTATCATCCGACAAGCCCTATTCCTCCATATGCAGCATAACAACCACTCCAGCCACAGTCTCACTTCCACCACCATAACAATAACCACTACCACACTTGTTTAAATCACCATAACAACCACTACCACACTTATCAAATCATTGTATAAAGTGCGCTTTGTGAGCACTTGACTAGCGAGCAAGTGCCATGTTTTCACAATTTCCCTCTGATATTTCTTCATAACGGTAGCTGAACAATGAAAAATATACTGAAACTAATGACACCCTCCCCTCCCCCCCCCACACACACACACACACACACACACACACACACACACACACACACACACACTTCCTTGGAAAATTCGAGATTCCAAGGGGTTCCTGAGCATTTAAGGGTGAGTTTTTAGTTGATAACAACACTTGCTGAAGGAATGTATCACATGCAGAAAGGATTTCAGCTGTACATCACACAGGAGTAAATTTATTAGCTTCTGCCTAGCGTAACGGTGGATCGGGTCAGGGCGGGCTGGGTCCTGCGTCTCATTTCCAAACTTAACTGAGAGTAAACTTCGCTCGCTCGCTCGTAACAACAACCACAAGCAACCACTTTAAGATATCTGTAACGACCACCACAACAGTAACTGCCACACTGTTACAATAATCACTGTACATCTACGGTTCTACCCCTACCATACAATGCTTGTATTCGTATCACGGCAACCGCAACAGCCATTGTCATACTTACAACTAATACCAGCTACCATCTTTATACCACCAGAACGACAACCACTGCCACACTTAAATAACTACCACCAGTGCCGCACCACTCCCTTGTCACTGAAACACATAAAGTGCAGACAGTCTCCAAAAGGATAAAGTAAACATCAAAGGAAAGCATACATTATTCATCATGCAGCTTCAGTATACACTAGCCTTAAAAATACAAAGTCAGATGATGCTGAATTAATGTGTCTGTTTTAGCTCGGCCTGTATGTCCCAGATAAAATGATTTCTTTCTTGTTTTTGTCTGACTGTAGCTAGAACTGCAATATCTTTCCCGTTGATACTGAGATTCTACTGCATTTCCACTTCATGCACTTCCCTTTTTTCCCCCTTTTTTTTAACTTGACCTTTAACCGGCTGTACACTCTCTCTCTCTCTCTCTCTCTCTCTCTCTCTCTCTCTCTCTCTCTCTCATACTTATATGTCCAGTTTCGCGGAATTGTTTCTCTCGTCATTCATTCTCGTATTGTGTCACTCCTTTTCTTAGCTGCCTTTTGATTATTTTTGTGCTCACTTTACCATTCTTTGAGCTATGTATAGTTCTCTCTCCCTTCCCAGCCACCACTAATACGTTCTCCCTCTTTGAAAGCGACTAAAGCTTATTTATTGTTTTCTCCGACACACATATGGAGGGATACAACTTGAAATGCACTGAATATGGCAGTTCTTTTATAACCAACAGAGTATTAAAGCTGGGGAATATGACTCCAATGTGCCCACAGAGGACTGCTGAACAGAAAATTAGACGGTGAGGGAACATTAACAGACACAGTATCTGTTTTAATCGTTACTGATGAACCAAGGAGGAAGGGAGAGTGCATGGCAGTTGCAAATGTTCACTCATTTCTAAAATCATTTTCTTAACTCATTTTTGTTAAATCTTACTTCCTTTCTACTTTTACATTGATTATGGAAGAGCTTGTTTTTCTATGCACAATTAAGTCATCTGGAGACAAGAAAAGCAAATTAAAAGATATCACCATATCACTGGCGCTTCTTTTCGCTCCTTCCTTACAACCCCTTTGGATCCCGTCCTCCCATTTACCCGTCCCCGCTCCGAAGGGGCTCGGGGAAGGACATTGTTTTCACATGGTTTGTCAATTTGTTTGTCTGTCTGTCTGTCTGTCTGTCTGTCTGTCTGTCTGTTAACACCTTGACGCGAGAACTACTGGTGCGATTTTGGCTAAAATTACAGGGATGATGGGCTATGAGCTTCTGATCACCTGATAAAATTTGGGGCAACATTGGGGCAAGGCCAAGGCTGCTGGGCCACATTTTTTTTCTTTCGCCATAACTCCTTTCAAATTCGTCATATCGACCAAAACTTAAAGATGCATGCATCAAATCCGCATCCTATGACATCCTTCATTACATTAGGAGGGCCATCCCCCAGTTAGCGGTTGTGGGATCAGTGTCAGGTGGGTCGGGCCTAAAGTTTCAAATGGGCATAAAATCGCCAAATTTCACCCCATTTACTCCAAATTAGATATGTGACATCTTTGACTAGATATCTTGTGTTTATTTATCATCACTAAAATGACTGCCGGAGACGAGTTTCCTATGCATTGACACCGTTACTTGTTTTATCTGTGTCTTCCATTCTGTAATTCTCTCCCTACCGTCCTCTTCCTGACTGCCTCCTCCCCTTCCTAAACAAAGACAGTGGTGAGTAAATGATTTTCTTTACAGGCCCAAGTAACTCCCACACGAAAATACGAGTTACGAGGAAGAAGGAGAGAGAGAGAGAGAGAGAGAGAGAGAGAGAATAATATTAAGTTGTTGATTTACACACACACACACATTTAGTATACTATTTAACGTTGTCAATACGAGAGGAAGCTAGAACCGAGCTACGGCTAGTGTCTTGGTTTTTATGTTGTTTTTTTTGTTTTTGTTTTTTCAATAGCTTTCATTTTCCTTTGTTTGTTCTATCATTTTTCTTCCATACATTTCCTTTCAACCGTGGTCTTTCTTTCTCCCCATCCTATTTCTTAAAAGGCCTTTGACATATTTTTCCCTTGCATCTGTTGTAGTAATAGCCTACAATACTTAATCCGGTTCAGCCAGAGAATATCCATTTGTATTTTATTTGTGGACTCTTCAGACGATAATATTCAGACTGTGAGGGGCTTTTCGAAATACCAAGATTAGACATAGACCTTGTCATTCTGTTCACTATCCGAGGCTTCTCTTAAGTTCAATAAAACAATCTTCAGATAACAGGAATATATATATATATATATATATATATATATATATATATATATATATATATATATATATATATATATATATATATATATATATACAAAATCTGGAAAGGTTGAACAAAGACTTCGTGAATCCTCTCATTATGAGAGGTTATCTGAAGTTAAACAAAGCTGTCTACGTTGGGAAGAATGGGTTATATAAAAGGCGTTATTGCCGTGAAAAAATTTGCTCCCTCTTGTCTTTCCTCCTGCCGTCAGCCTTCCCTCGAGGCCATTTCAGTTTTACCGTCTGTTCATGAACATCAATTTTCATTATTTATATCCTTCCACACCATTACCACCAGGACTCATATTTCTAAACCCAGTGAGTTTCGTCTGCCTCCAAGAATTTTCCACTTCCCTCTGCCCTCATATATCTTTCCTGAATCTCCCAAATCCCTCTCCCCTATTCACATATCCTTTACCTTTTTCTAAATCCTTCCTTTTTCTTTTCCACTGCCTAGTCCCTCCCCCATTCCAATATACCACTCTCTCCCTCTCAACCCAGCCTCTTCCCCATCTCTCTATCTTCCCCTCCACATTTCCACATTTAGAAGGAGTACCTTACCCTTTCTAAGTCCTTCCCCATGTTTTCCACTGTTTGTCTTCCAGCCATCCCTATATAAAGTTTCCATCTTTACTACTCTGTCCCCCTTCGTTCTCTCTGTTCCACCTCCTCTCTCTCTCTCTCTCTCTCTCTCTCTCTCTCTCTCAAATCCCACTGACGCTTTTAAAGCTTACTCTTTCCCCTCCCTTTCCCCTCATCCTCCCTCACCCCCTCTGTCCCTACAGTTTATGGGTGTTATCATCATCGTCAGAGAACAGTACTAAATTCTACAATCTCCGCTGCCAACCTGCCGTGTCGATGAAGCTCGAACGATAAACTTGGTTACTGATGAGATTATTAAAGCAGATATGCGGTGTTTTCCCTTGGTGATTTCATCATCAAAACATAAAAATAACGTTAATGTAAAATTATAGGCTGAATCTCCGATATTTTTTTGTTAGAGCTGATTCCAAAAACACAGTGTTACGATGGAATTTTTATAATGTGATTTTGTAATTGAGGTTTTCACCAATTATACTCGAACACTTTCTTGGAAAACTCGAGATTCCAAGGTACACTTTTTGGGGTGAGTTTTTAGTTAATAACATAATTCTTTATTGAGTGTATCACATGCAGAAAGAATTTAAGCTCTGTTTCACTCAGGAGTAAAGTTTTTAGCTTCTGCTTAGCACGACAGTTGGGTTGGACCTGGTCCGGCCGGGCCGCTTATTTCCAAACTTAACTGAGAGAAAACATCACTCACTCTCTTCTCTCGCTCGTTCGTAATGAGATTCTTTACTCTTCCACTTTCACAGGTTAATAATACATCCCAAAGAGTACAAATGACAATATTGTAAACCAACCCCCACCCCCAACAGCACCTGACATTACGTCCCCTCGCTTCCCATGTGTTCAATAGAGGATTGGCGAGAATTTCACAGCAATGAGTGAGTGAGAGGGAAGGAATAACTTATGCCGGACTGCAATGAGGCTGGAATGCAATGAAAATGTATTTCATGTTGTTTTGGTTCCATGCTTGTCGGAACGTGAACCCGGTGGACTACAGGCTGAAGTTGCGTTTCTCTTCCAGTCCATCGTTTTTCCTTGGGAGGGGGGGGGGGCAGCGAAGAAGATGCGGAACGTTTGTATCAAAGACACCACGTTAAGGCGTCTCTCTCCAACACCACACTGGATAATATCTTACTAATGCAGATGAACACATCCTTGTAAATGTGGGTTAATTAAAAAGAAACAAAAAGTCATATTAACGCCATATAGTGCTTGCGGAGGTAGATATATGAGAAACGTAAACTAGAGTCACTATAAGAACAGGTGTAAGAGTAACTTCAATGATCCACCAATGGAGCGATATCTGTTTATCTATCTATCTATCATTCACTCTATCTGGTGCCTGATTGATAATAAGGTTTGATTATTGAACTGTTCGAAGGAGTGCAATTGGTAAACTCATCTTGTGCCACTGGAAATTTTGAGAACTAAACCCCTTAAGTGGTTGGATGTTAAATGGCTTAAAAAATTTTGTAGTCCCCCGCCCCTGTTTTTCCCCCTACCCGGTACTCCTTGGTATCCTATTGTGTGTAATTAATGCAAACTGTTTTTGTGTTGTTGTAGCCCAGGTTCATATGTAACGTGTTCCCAGTGGACTGCGGGTTACCGTTGGCCTTCTCCTGCAGCCCACCAGCCTCTTGGTGATGGATTAGGTGGGAAACATTTTTATAACCGCAATTGAGTCGTCCAGTTACAATACGAGTACATCGGTGCCGCCATGTGAAGGCATCCCTCTCTTGCACCAAACTATGTGTTCATTAAAATGATATGAATAACACACAAGAGAGCTTTAAGATATAATGTGCAAACTAAATCGCTAAGAAAAAAGGGTTACAAAGTCTTCGGTGCCTCTTAAAATACAAGATTTCGTCATTTGTGCCTGCTGCCAGATGAGCTATTCGGTTCATGAGAGCCGCCTAGTGGAAGAGTTAAGGCTGTATTTAACCCTTCGTATTTGAAGACTGTACCCCAAGATGAATAAAATTGCCTGGGGAATGTAACAGTTGCACTTGCAGTCCCAGGCTCATCTGGACGTGGGTTTGGTGGAGTGCAGGCTAAGGTTGCCCTTTTCTTGTGGTCCATCATCCTTATTTTTAGGGATAGGGAAAGAGCTGATGGATGTGGATAGGGACAGAGCTGATTGACATGGATAGGGAAAATGCTGATGGGCATTTGTGTAACCGGGCAGTGAAGATGCCTGGTTGTATCAGTGCCGCCTCATGAAGGCGTCCCTCACCAGTGCTCTCAGGTAATAGCAAGAATAAAAGAATATTGCATCATATTGAAGGGATTTAGCACGTTACTCTGATGACCTGTTTATATTTTATTGTCATACCTTCAGATAATTTTGTTCGGCTAAAAGGAAAACAGATGTCAGTGATAGAAAGGGACACCTTCATATGGTTGAACTAATGAAACCAAGCGACTTCAATGCCTGGTAAGGGAATGTCCCATACCTCCTTCCTTGTTCCCTAAAATGAGGATGATAAACAGTCGGAGGAAGGTGGACTGCAGGAGGAGAGCAACTTAAGCCTGAGATCCACGAGGTTCAAGTCGGATGAACAGCAGGTTGCAACAGCTATTACAGAGAGTATTAGAGGTCTTTCCTTAACAGAATTAAATCATTTATAGCAGCAATATAGAAAATAATAATGGTAACATAAGAAAAGATATTGTGCTGGAAGGATTAATGATTAGCTTGAATATAATTTAATTATAATTGTGCGTGAAATTTTGGTTCACGTATGATAATTATGTTAAAATTACTGAAAGTCCATGCATAATCTTCAAAAAATAGGAATCAGAGTTCACGCATTATCACTGACCTCAGTACTTCTGCCATCACTGGCCTCAGTACTTCTGCCATCACTGGCCTCAGTACTTCTGCCATCACTGACCTCAGTACTTCTGCCATCACTGGCCTCAGTACTTCTGCCATCACTGGCCTCAGTACTTCTGCATCACTGGCCTCAGTACTTCTGCCATCACTGGCCTCAGTACTTCTGCATCACTGGCCTCAGTACTTCTGCCATCACTGGCCTCAGTACTTCTGCCATCACTGGCCTCAGTACTTCTGCCATCACTGGCCTCAGTACTTCTGCCATCACTGGCCTCAGTACTTCTGCCATCACTGGCCTCAGTACTTCTGCCATCACTGGCCTCAGTACTTCTGCCGTCACTGGCCTCAGTACTTCTGCCGTCACTGGCCTCAGTACTTCTGCCGTCACTGGCCTCAGTACTTCTGCCGTCACTGGCCTCAGTACTTCTGCCGTCACTGGCCTCAGTACTTCTGCCGTCACTGGCCTCAGTACTTCTGCCGTCACTGGCCTCAGTACTTCTGCCGTCACTGGCCTCAGTACTTCTGCCGTCACTGGCCTCAGTACTTCTGCCGTCACTGGCCTCAGTACTTCTGCCGTCACTGGCCTCAGTACTTCTGCCGTCACTGGCCTCAGTACTTCTGCCATCACTGGCCTCAGTACTTCTGCCATCACTGGCCTCAGTACTTCTGCCATCACTGGCCTCAGTACTTCTGCCATCACTGGCCTCAGTACTTCTGCCATCACTGGCCTCAGTACTTCTGCCATCACTGGCCTCAGTACTAACAAGGCATATGGGCCTGATGGGGTCCCTACTGTTGTTCTCAAGAACTGTGCTTCTGTGCTTACACCCTGCCTAGGCAAACTCTTTCGTCTTTGTCTGTCAACTTGTACCTTTTCTTCTTGCTGGAAGTTTGCTCTCATTCAGCCAGTCCCAAAGAAGGGTGACCACTCCCAACCCTCCAACTATCGTCCAATTGCTTTAACGTCCTGTATTTCAAAAGTTTTCGAGTCAATTCTTAACTTATACTACACTCCACCCACCACTCTGTTGTCCTATGTCTGGATCTACCTGCCCTGGATTACTAAGGATTACTTCTATTACTTGCTTTAGAGTCATCTGCCGACATCCTGGAGCAACCATACCTGCAGAGTGAGTTTGGTACAATGTTCCTACCATCTTCCTTCTTAATCTCCTTTCCTTCAATAGTAACTCCATACTTGTGTCCAGTTACCGGTACTGTTAGTACTATACGTAATCTATTTCCTGTCTACCAAATGCACATCCCATGTACATTATCTGTCTCCTATCTACCCTACCTATCTTCTACCTAAAGTGCTTGGTCATGTCTTATGATTTTTTTATATTTTTATTCAATGTGCACACATTCATTGGTTTGTACTTGCCTATTTTCAAATACCTGTTGATTGCGTACTTGCTTGGGGTGAGGGATGGGTGGGAATCACGCACAGTACCTTTTATTCTTGTTCTATAGTGAGCGAAATGAGAAAATCGCATCAAAAGTGCTGGCAATGTCACTTTTTTTTTTTTTTTAACTTATCTTACACTACTGAGCCTGGGAAATTTGGGAAAAATTGGTCCTGTACAATTACTTGACTGATACCTTCAATTACTGCATGTGGGATGAAAGAGTAGTCTTTGATAAAGCTGCAGTGCAAATATGAACATGAAACTCGCTAAGGTTTGGAAATGGCATTTGTTTCAACACTCCCAAACTTTGGAGTTATGAATACACTTGTTATTACTTATGGTTCTTTCGGAGTCATCCCCACGTAGTGCCTACCAACCGTCTGATAAGAATACCGACCTTACATTCCTAGCTACTCCACGCCTTCCTTAAACCATAACGCAGCCTACTGTACCTTGCGCTCCTATGATACACTGTAGCCTAATTCGTACGATAATAATCCTGCAATCACTTAACCTTCGCAGACTTATTAAACTCTCTCTCTCTCTCTCTCTCTCTCTCTCCACTGAAATTACCACATCCCGCGCAATCATGCTCCTCTAATCAAGCCAGTTGATGGTAAAACCAGTATTTTAATCACAGTGTAATAAAACTCGGAGCTTTAACTACGGCAGCCAAGGACATCATTTATATCCGTTTCTGTTACCTTCAAATGATTTTTTTTCGGGGACAATTCCTTTTGCGAAAGCATTAGTTATGGTTATGTCTAGTACATGAAAAAAGTATCTGTGCAAATCAGAATAAAATCGACTGCAGGTAACAAGCAACAACATCATTAACTACTACAACTACTGCTGCCGGTATTACTAGTACCACTACTGCTCGTACTACTACTACTACTACTACTGCTGGTTGTAATAATAATAATAATAATAATAATAATTATTATTATTATTATTATTATTATTATTATGTAACAATAACAAAAGACGCTATTTTACAGAGGGCAAGAATACCATTCTTATAATTCGGAGATCTGAAGGCCTTCCTCATGTCAACCAACAATTACAGCGTCATAGGAGTCAAGGTTTAATGCAACTTTCCATCCACGTCCAGTTTCTTCAAGGGTAAATAGTTTCTGAATTTTTATCTCGGCCGGACGGAGTCCGACGAGGTATTGTTTTTGGTTGCATTTTTGTTTGTTTGTTTGTTTGTTTATTAGCAACATTACGGAAAAACGGCTGAATGAAATTACATGAAACTTTCAGGATATGTGGACATTGGTCCCCAAAGAAAGTGAAAAAATTTTGGAGGTAACTGAATGATCTTGAAAAGTTTAAATCAAGGTCAAGGATTTTCAGAAGGCTATAACTTGAAAACGGTTGAAGATAGATATTTGCTGTTGGAACATACAGGAACTCATAATATGGGCTTTCTTTCGGCACCACTACCTTAGGCCTTTACAGACTCTGAAAGGTCAAACTCAAGGTCACGGATATTCAGGGGGATATAAATTGAATCTCGTTGAAGATAGGAAGTTTCATATGGGCATTCATATTGCAACATGACCTTTGACCTTGAGTGTCCCTGAAAGGTCAAAAGCAAGACCGCAGATTTTCAGGGAGCACAACTTGAAAACATTTGCGCCATACCCGTAGACTTTAACTGTGAGCTGACACACTACGGCAGAAACGAGTCGGTATTTAATAGAATTAAAATAACTGCTGTTGGGCAAGGTTTTGTGTGCCTGGCACCACTCATTTACTAGGTGAAAGCAAAGCAGGGTTATGGTCTCAGCTGGACAATTTTGAGTATGAAAACTGAGTTCATTAAACTTGCACATTGGTATGTGGATTTTTTTTTTTTTTTTCATTCAGGCACATTCGTCTATCCTGTCAAGCCATCTTTTTCTTTGGCACTGTAACAAAGTCATCTACTATATGAAGCAATTCTTTTCTAGACGAACATTTTTGCTATATACAGTAATATAGACATCCATCATAATGACCTCTTTTTTCGCGATTTTTTAAAAAGTCTAACATATATTCTCTCTGAAAAGGGAAGTATACTTTCATCCCTGTTTGTTTGTTTGTCTGTTAGCAGGATTACAAAAACTGAAAGATTTGGACCAAATTTGGTGGGTAGATAGCCCATGTGGAACAATCGATTAAATTTTGGTTTCGATCCGGAAAACACTTTTTCGCATTACAGGTTTGGAAATCAGGTTGTCCTTGTCGGAGAGATGCATTCCACTGAGTGCCTCTCTAGTCTATCATATAAAGCCATATTTTTTCGAAAGTACTTTTGTTCAGTCTTGCACATATATTAACCTCACCAAGCCATTATTTCCCCAATGTTTTTCGAGTCCGTATTTTTGGTAATTCATTTCTCTCCCTTAAAACTTTTCTAACATGTCAAGATCTACTATCGCCAATTAATTTTGCATTCTGATCCTTCTCCAAACAATTTCCTACACTCTCTTTTCGCTAGATCCATTCTGCTGAGGCTTTCAGGGTTAGGATTGCAGTCAGTGGAATAACAGACTATCTAGTGTTAACCTAAGTAAAGTTTCTTTTATTACTAACAACTGTGATATGGACATTCTACAGTAGTTAGGTATGAAGCTTTGGCTCCTACGATTTCGCTCATCTGAACTAAATTGTTTGACACTGAGTCGATCAAAATACCCACGTCCACCAGCAACAGCTAAAAACTTCAAAATCAGGCAAAAGAGAGATAAGAGAATTACCTTAATGATTATACAGTATAGTACCCTAGCAGTAGCTAGATTTGTTGACACTTTTACATAATTTCAACAACTTGCTTTTGACTTATTTCCCTTAAAGGGAAGTGGTCCTAGAATCGTGTAATTAAACCCGCTGTTGTTGTCAAAGCACGATGATAATGTTATTTATATTTCCACAGCTGAAGTGTTTACCTATGCCATATCAGAGTCAGTCATCGCCTGGTTTCCTATTCCTATATCGCATTCATGCTGTTAGTTCCTTAATAATCTTTCTTGGTCGCCGACTCCCTCGAAGATATTATTGTTCAGCTTGCTTTAGAAAGAGTATTTTGTGTGGGCTGTTACACTTGGCCTCTTCTTCTTCCCATCCTCCTCCTACTTCCTTTTCTTTATCATCTTCCATTCCTTGCTGTTGTTGATGGTGGTGGTAGGGTTGTTGATAGTGGTGGTAGTGTTGTTGTTGTTGTTGTTGTTGTTGTTGTTGTTGTTGTTGTTGTTGTTCTTCTTCTTCTTCTTCTTCTTCTTCTTCTTCTTCTTCTGCTTCTTCTACTTCTTTTTGTTCTTCTTCTGAATAGCAGTAGCAATAGCAGTAGTAGTAGCAGTAATGAGAAAGCGCTAAGAGAGTGCATATCTTCGCCAATGCCATTGCCATTAAAAAGGATCCGGATCCGGATCCGTGGATATAGGATCCAGATGCGGATCCCCCCCAAAATTTAATAAATTCTGTCTTGGTCTATGGCCCACCATTCCACAAAATTTCGTTGATATTCATCGAGAACTTTTGGAGACATTGTGGGGAATACTCCGGATCCAGATCCGAATCCGTCCCCAAATTTATTTTCTTCCTTGGCCCAAGGCCCACCCATCCACATAACTTCATCAAAATCCGGTCATAACCGTTTCAGTAATCCTGCTAACAGTCAAACACGCACACAAACAAACGTGGGGTAAGACATACTTCCTTGGGGGAGGTAATAATAATAATAATAATAATAATAATAATAATAATAATAATAGGTGGGGGCACTCACCATCCACTCACTCAATGTAGTGCAGCTCTCGGGTGTCTGCCCTGTCCTCTCCTCCATCCTTCTTTCCTTCCATCTACTTCTATCTTTCCTTCATTCTTTCCTCGTCCTTCTGCTTACGGGTGACTTTAGTCTCTCTTCTGTCTTTCATTCCTTCATTCTTTCCTCTTCCTTCTGCCTGTGGGTGACTCTACACTGAGTGACAAGCCAAATGGTTTCCTGTACACCAGGAAAATATTTACTGCGCTGGGTGATAACCATATAACCAAATTTTGGCGCCTGGTGGTTTAGTGGGTAATTATTGTGCTCCAGTCGGATTGAGCTGGTGAAGGTTTACATCCAAGGGGTGGTTGGGGTTTATTGCTCACGTAATGCCACTCAGGGATGGGTGAGGCTTGTCACTCTCATCTTAAATGTCAGGACCAACTGCCTAGCCCCGGGCTCCTACGCTCCTCTTGGGGCAACGTAGGATTGGATGATGGATGGATGGATAATAATAATAATAATCATCATCATCATCATCATCGTCATCAACATCATCATCATCATCATCGTCATCATCTATCTTTATCTATTGCCATACGCCTTAATCCAGTAAGGGGTGGCCACAAACAAATCGCCTCCATGTCGCCCTGTTCCTCGCCCTTTCAGTGCCCTGCTCCAAGCTCACATCCTCCTCTCTCATATACCTCTCCACTCCATCCCTCCACCTCATCCTTGGCCTCCCTCTCCCTCTCCCCCCCCTCCATCTCACTCATATACACTCTCCTCGTCAGTCTCTCATTCTCCATCCTCTCCACATGGCCAAACCACCTCAGTGTGATTCTCCCAACGCTTCCTATCACATCCACATCCACACCACAACGCTTCTTCACTTCCTTATTTGTCAATCTGTCTCTCCATGTGACTCCACATGCTGCTCTCAAATAACTCATTTCCACTGCTCTCACTCTTGACTTGTGTCCCTCCAACAAAGTCCAAGCATCACTTCCATACGTTAGAGTTGTATCACAATACTGTCATGTAGTAACTTTTTCACTTCAATGCTCACTTCCCTGTTTCTTATCACTGCTTTCAAAGAATCATCAACCTTTCTTCCTTCTTGTACCCTTTCAAGCACTTCACCCTCTAAACTTCCATCCTTACTCAACACACTACCCAGGTATTTAAACGGATTCACATTTTCCATTTCCACCTCATCCAACCTCACTGTACGTTCACTGACTTCACTTTACTCTTCACCTTCACATTTACCTTCAGTTTCCGTTTCTTACACACTCTCCAAAACTCATCCACCAGGCCTTGCAGCTCTCCTTCGCCTTCACTTAAAAACACAATAATAATAATAATAATAATAATAATAATAATAATAATAATAATAATAACAATAATAATAATAATAACGATGATGATGACGTTGATCACTCATTGCCATGTACCCCCATCTACTGTAGACATCATTCTTAGTCATCGGGCACTTATTTATCTCTCACTTATTCATTCAACCTTTCTCGCCTATGTGTCCACCATTCATTGTTGGGTTCATTTATACTCCTTTTCACCAGTCACTTTCTCATTTTCTCCAAATATCTCCTCTCTCTCTCTCTCTCTCTCTCTCTCTCTCTCTCTCTCTCTCTCTCTCTCTTTCTCTCTCTCTGTCCTTGGAGTCACTTTCTCGTTGGTTGTGGGACTGATTTTCCTCACTCCGCCTTGGTGGTAATGAGTGTTGTTAGTGTGTTTGAAGTTTATGTGCTTGTACCATTATTGGCTTTACCTTTGCTTCTCTCTGTAACGTGCACTGACCTTTGAAATCAAGATAACAGTGTCATTTTTTTTTTCTGTTTTCTTCTCAATGATTTAATCTGCATCATTTGTCTACACCTTCAACTTTCTTTACTTCATCCCTGTTGTCCGCTACTAGACACCAAGGTGAACTAAATCTGTGTCCTTTCCTGCAACGTCATTAGGACCGTTTAGTGTGAATTCTTATGTGAATCTGGAAATGTAGTTGAAAGCATTAAAAAGTCTTCACTTCTCCGTCGACTACTGTTTCCCATAATATTCGTGTAGCACTACCGATATGATGGCTTCAAGCTGCGTTCACAGTTCTATACACCCGCACACCTCCCACGTGTGTGTGTGTGTGTGTGTTTGTGTGCGTGTGTTGTGTGTGTGTTCTTACCTAATTGTTTTTACCTAATTGTATCATTACAGGAATGAGTCAAGCTCGTACTGTCCCGTGTCTTAAACCGTATTTATCGTACATATCCTTAAATTTGTGAATTGTTTTGGCACACACTATATCATTCGGCAGTGCATTCCATTGATCAATTGCTCTGTTTGGGAAACTGAATTTCCTTACGACTTTATCACCTCTCTTCTTATGCTGTTTTTTGCAGTGTCCTCTTGCTGATGCTTCTCCATATGTTAAGTAATCATTTATGTCTATTTTCTCCTTCCCAGATATACACTTATATAGCATTATCATGTCACCTCTTTTCCTTCTCTCCTGTAGTGTTGGTATATTCAGTTTATTTAGTCTTTCTTCGTAGCTTAGGTCCCTTCAGCTTGGTATCCATCTTGTAGCGGCCCTTTGAATTTTTTCAATCTTGTCTATGTGTTTTTTGAGATGATGACTCCAGACTACTGATGCATATTCCAGGGTTGGTCTAATGAATGATGTTATTATCCTTCTTAGCATGTCTTCATTTATGTATGTGAATACTATTCTCATATTTGCAAGCAGTATATACATGTTCCGTACCTTCTCGCTGATGTGGTCAGCCGGAGATAGTCTGTTATTGATAATCACACCTAGGTCCTTCTCTCTTTCTGATGTGTATAGGGTTTTGTTTTCTAACTTATAATCCCAAGCAGGTCTTTTTCCACTTTTACCAAACTTGATTACATGACACTTGTCCACAGTGAATTCCATTTGCCATGTATTACTCCATTCATGAAGTTTATTTAATTCTTCTTGTAGCTCTTTACAAGAGTCTGTGTTAGTAATTCTCCTTTGTATTTTTGCATCATCTGCAAACATATTCAGATAGCTCTCATTTCCAGTGTTACTGTTTATATCATTTATATACACTAAAAACATGATTGGTGCCAGCACTGAACCCTGTGGTACTCCACTAGTCACTTCTTTCCATGATGAGTAGTTTCCTCTTAGTACAGTTCTCATTTCTCTTTTTATGAGAAAGTCTTGCATCCAACAAAACAGTTTGCCTCGAATTCCTCCTTGATAGTACAGTTTTCCATAAAAGTATTTGGTGTGGTACTGTGTCAAAACCTTTCTTTGAAATCTAAATAGATACTGTCCACCCATCCTTCTCTTTCCTGTATTGTGTTTGTTACTCTGTCATAGTAGCTCAACAGATTAGTAACACATGATTTTCCTTTTCTGAAACCAAACTGTCTTTCTGTTATCATACTGTGTTCTTCTAGATGCTTTACCCAAGCTTTTCTTGTAAGCTTTTCTAATACCTTGCTTACAACACTGGTCAGTGATACTGGTCGGTAGTTGAGTGGATTTTGTCTATTTCCTTTCTTGAATAAGGGGACAATATTTGCTTTCTTCCAAATATCAGGTAGTTTACCTTGTCTTGAGGATTTCTTGAAAATTAAAAATAATGGTTTACTTAACTCCTTTGCACATTCTCGTAGTACCCAACATGCAATTTCATCAGGACCACTTGCTTTTCCTCTGTCTAATTTACTTAACTCCTCCTGTATTACTTTTTCTGCTATTTGTATATCTGGTAGTGTATGTGGACATGCATGTTCCACATAGTCCCTCTCAAAATTTTTTTCTTCTGTAAAAACTAATTGGTAATTCTTATTTAGTGCTTCACAAATATCTTTCTCTTGCGTATAAGTGATTCCCTCGTCCGTAAAGGATTGTATTATATCTTTTACTTTGGTTTTGCTTCTGATGTAGCTGTAAAACAGCTTTGGTTGATCACTACTTTTATTTATCATATCCTCCTCAAAGTGATCTTGGGCTTCCCTCCTTATTCTTGTAGAATCGTTTCTTGCCTGTTTGTAATTATTATATGCCCTCTCACTATTGTGTCTTCTGTATCTATTCCACAGCAAATCTCTTCTTTCTTTTGATTTTTTACATTCTGTATTGAACTATTTCTGTATTTTCTTATCTGCTTCTTTGTGCTGTGGGATGTACTTCTAGACTCCTATTTCATAAAATTCACAGAATTTTTTACAGCATTTAAATCTTGTCCTCTAAGCTCATTTTCCCAATCAACTTCTAAGAAATACTTCTTTAGGTCTTGATAATTTCCCTTTTTATAGTTTAGGGTCTTTGTGTAACTTTCATTGCTGTTAACTATGTCATATGCTATCCTGAAGTTGTGATTTAGTACTGCATGATCGCTTTTGCCGAGTGGAGGGTGATATATTAAACTGTCAATATCATTTTCTTGCCTAGTAAATATTAGATCTAGCACTGAAGGTACATCGAGTCCTCTTTTTCTGGTGGGTTCCCTCATATGTTGCGTTAGGAAAAACTCTTGCACGAGATCCAGGAGCTTTTGGTCCCAACAGCTTTCTTGGCCAATTATATCTAGAGTATTCCAATTTATATTTGTATTAAAATCTCCAGTTAGTATAATTCTTTCCGATTTCTCTTCCATTTTATGTAGTAATGATCTTAAACTCTGAATTGTACTCTCTGCCAGATCCTCATATTCGTCTCTTTCCCATGTGTTTGATCTGGGAGGCATGTACAAATTGGCTACAATTACTTTCCCTGCAGATGTGTTGATCTCTACTGCAATCAGTTCTACTTGTGATGGTATATCTAGTTTTATTTCATTGACTTTTAGATTTTTCTTAGTTAATATTATAATTCCCCCTCCATTTTTTAAATTTCTGTCTCTTCTCCATATATTGTATTCCTCTAAGTTTAGTATGTCATTGGATATCCTTGGTGTTAATTTTGTTTCAGTTAGGCATATTATTTGTGGTTCATTTTCTCTGACATAATCATTCATCTCTTGTAATTTAGATACCATTCCATCCACATTTGAGTACATCAACTTTATCATCTTGTTTATATACTTGTCATGACATGGTTTTACTACCTTCCTCTTTTTTAATCCTTCCTGTTTGTGTACCACTTTCGTACCTGCAATCTTATTCTTTGTAAAAAAAAAAAAATGTGTTCTCCTCTTCTGATCTTCCCTCATTTTTTGTTTTTGCTTCCTCACTCTTCTCTTTCAGTAATTCCAGTTCCTCTTGTGTTGGGCATCTTTTTATCCATACATTTTTGAACTCCTCTTTTTCCATAAGATTCTTTGCATTTTTTAGTATCGCCTCCACAGTGTTTACACTCTGGAAAGTCACCTTTAGAGGTCTTGTCTTGCTTTTCTCGTATTTCCCTATCCTTTTATGTTCCTCTATGTCTTTACTACAGATTTCCTCTGATACTTCTTTCAGTAAGCTCATTACATTTGCCATCTTTTTGTCTCTTGTGATCTTGTTTTTTACTTCTTCCTCTTCTATACCAGTGATTACTATAGATTTGTTTATATTTACTGAATCTCTGACTAACTTTTGATTGTTTTGGATTATTCTTTTCACTTCCTGTTTAATGCTTTTTTCCTCCACCCTTGTGTCTAAGTCTTTCTTTACTTTCACCATTTCAGCATACGTGGTTTCCACATCATTTTTATAGCTTTGCACAGCTTCATTCACCTGTGTTATCTTCTTCTCAATATCACAGCTTTGGTCTATCAGACTACTTACTTGCGTAATTGTCTTTGTATCATTTTTGAACTCTTCCATAACACTCTCATGATTGACTACTGTACTTGCCATTTCACTTATTTTCTTCCTAAGCGTACTCAATTCCACTGTTAGTTCACTGATGGTTGTGTCTTTCTTATTGGCCTCCCTTCCTAGTTTTTCTATTTCTTCTTTTTGCAAGTGCATCTGCTTCTTTATTTCATCAATTTCATTTTTGAAAGCCATTTCTAGTTTGTGTACACGTTCAACCAGTCTATTGTGAGTCTCTACTTCAACCAGTTCTTGGTAGAAATCATCATCTTGCTTTCTACCTTTATCCCTTTTCTTTTCCAAATTTGCTTTACTAAAGTATGTGTCCATTTTGCAATACTAAAAGCACAGAGTACATGTACTTACTTTCCCCGTGCAGCTGTAGTCTAAACAAACCTCAGCTGACTGAGCGCATTCTTTCGCCTCTTGGTTCTCTTTTCTGTTTGAACAAGTCTTGTTTAAACTTCTTATTATTTTTTTCTTTTAATAATGAAAAATCATTTAGTCTAACCTGGTACAGAGCTTGACTCATATAAAGATACTAATTCAGGTAATGCCACTGGCCGTGCTGGTTCGGTACGGAGCGCCGACGTCGCACGTCTGCTATCACTGACTCCCACTGTGTGTGTGTGTGTATGTATGTGTGTGTGTGTGTGTGTGTGTGTGTGTGTGTGTGTGTGTGTGTGTGTGTGTGTGTGTGTGTGTGTGTGTGTGCGTGTGTTTAACAGGGTTCAAAGACAGTCATTATCCTGCTACAGCATAATATCTACCATGAGGTAGTACATTTGTCCTTACAAACATTTTGACTCTCTTGTTCATAAAATTGTTAATACTGTGGTCAGCACATGTTGTAGACAATATTTCCTTTACTGTGACAGCAATCGTACATATTTTTAAGGTTAATGATTAGCAGCTGGGTGCTGAATACAGTAGAAAGCAGGGAAATGTAGAGAGAGAGGGAAAACAGAAGTTTAATCGAAGGTTCAGTCACATCCACTCCTCATTTTGACATTTCCTGCAGTTTTTACATAGCTTATCATTCTCCCTTGTTTTTTTTTTCTCTCCTAGTCTTACATGTCTGTTTTCCCCTACGTCCAATTCCTTTATTGGAACCATTGTAACTGATTATAGCTTTCTATGTAGCTATGTGGACTGTATTTACTGTAACTGCAGACTCTTATCAACAAGTTGTTCAGTATCTGACCCCGATATCTGTGAGAGTAGCAAAATAGGGTTGTCATATCAGAACGTCCGGTATGCCTGGTTGTCAGGAACCTACTCGTATTTACACTCATTGTGCCCAACAGTTACTGCTGAAACTACGAAGCTGCATTACAATGCAACCGTAACGTCTGGAATTACATTTCAATAAATTACAGAACTACAATCAGTATTAGTATTCATGATAATATCTGAAGACCACGAATGCAATATTAAAATGGGCATTTTAGGAAAGGCGAGGTGCACAAGCCCAAGTGAAGGAGCTATAATATGTGCAAAACGTATTGAGATATGTTTAGCTTGGCATCCAAGGCGATGGTTGGTTTATTCATGAAATAACTGAAAAAAAAAATCTGGATGCGTTATATATTTTTAATCACAGTATTATGTCACAGAACACAAAACAGTTATTTAGAGTAATCGTGCATTTAAATATCGTTTGTATGTTCTTGTGCCACAAGGATTGAAGCGGGTTAAATCCTTTCATTTCTGAACTACGTATTTCCTTCACTGTCTAGTGATAGCCAGAAAAGATGTCCTAATAATGATATATAATGTCATTTGTGTTTAGGAAACGAAGAGAAATTTCAGTCCCTCAAACTCCATTTTCTCTAAAGTCTAACTGATACATATTATTTCGTATGATAAAATAAACAGACATGAATCGGTGCCAAGGCACCGCAAACCCGTCCCCGGCAGTTATTTAGTGCTGACGTATAAACACAACAGCATATCTAGTCAAAGATGTCACATATCTGAAATGGAGTAAAGCGGGTAAAAATTGACGATTTTATGCCCATCTGAAATTCTAGCCCCGACCCACCTGACACTGACTCCCCTACCACTAACTGGGGGAGTGGACCCCCTGATGTAATGAGGCATGTTATAGGATGCACACTTGAAAGATGCACCTTTAGGTTTTGGTTTCATGTCGATATGGCAAATTTGAAAGGAATTATGGCGGAAAAAAAAAAAAATACCGGCCCCCGTTTTTTTTTACATTTGGGGGGGCCTATTGCCTCGGCCTTGGCCCAGTTTGGCCCTAGATTTAATCGGGTGATCAGGTTACAGCCCATCATCCCTTTAATGTTAGTCAAAATCGCACCATTAATTTTTGCGTACAGTTGTTAACAGACAGACAGACAATGACAAACAAATAAGCAAACAAAAGAAAACAGTTAAACCGAGGGGAATCAATACCCGTCCCCTAGCCCCTCCCTGCAATAAAGTATCTGTACAGTTTCTCCCTGTGCATTCCTAAAATATGTGGAATATGCATATCCAATCCCGTGATATGTATGCCGATTTCATTGAAATCCATGTGTTCGCTAACCCCTTTTCCTTATGGTTTTTATTTTTCCTAGGGGACTGACCCCTCCAAGAATCACTGAGAGGAGTCACGCTCCCCAAATACAGTATTACGGATGAGATTTCATTGTACAACCTGTACTTAGATACGAAACCCATTTCTGTCGTTGTTTCACTATTTCTCTGAGTATTAAATTTGGCAAGGAGGCTGACTCGCCAAATAATTATAGATGAAAAATTGTGTAGAGTGGAAGACCTTTCCAGTAACCTGATTAACGTACAATCGCGTTCAGGATAAACAATACACATCTACTCGTTTTGTGTACTGTTGTATTCATTGGTGGTAAGATTTGGAACTAATTCCCTAACATTCTGGAACATCCATGGTCAATGGACTAGGCAGTAAATGAAACGGTTCCACATCTCACCAACAGCAGACTCTACACGCGATAGACAAAATGTACGTAACTCCGTACTACAAACTTAAAATTAAATCGAGACACTTAAGACTGCAGACCATCCGGAATTTTTCAATTTGATTTTACTTAAAAGTTGATATTAAATGAGGTATGTATGTTTAGTGTTGGTGTTGGGTGTTTAAATAAAAGGCTTCACTTTCTGCCAGTCCTTATTTTCAACCCAGACTTTGACTAACATTTTGGCCACTTAACATTTCTAATGCATTATGCTGCACCCTTATCAAGATTGTTCCTACTCGCCTGCAGTAGGGAAATAGTTATTGAACCCTCAATCATATTTTAAGTTTTGACATTATTATACACAAAACATTGTGGAGGCTATAGCCCCCCTAGCCCCCCCCTCCTCAGAAATTGCGGCCCTGCCACAGTAGATAATATGAACAGATGTGAATCCCTATTTATGAACGCTACTATACCTGGAAAGTTTCATTCAAATCCATCAAATAGCGTAAGAGGAATTCACACACACACACACACACACACACACACACACACACACACACACACACACACACACACACACACACACACACACACACACACACACAGGCTAAATAGCGTGCAACGGTGTAGTATGTGTTGCAGGAAATGATACCATCCTGCTTTGGAGGACTAATAAATAACAAAGAAGATGTGTAGTGCTTTCCTGTATGTTCAGAGAAAACATGGAAACTGCATACTCGGTCCAGTGATATGTATGCCGATTTTTTAGAAATCCATTTGCTAACAATCACATATTTTTCTTTTTTTTTTGGGGGGGGAGAGGGAGGCTGCCCCCCCTAGTATCATTGGTGGGTCAGGCTCCCCAAATATCACATCACAGATGAAAATTATTTGTTCAACAAGTACTAATATATCAGAGCCATATCTGCCCTCATTTCACTATTTCTGAGAATGTAAACTCGTGAGGGGACTGGCTCCCCTAAGAAACCATGGTTGGAAAATTATATATAGTGGAAGACCTTCCCAGTAATCAGAGGAACTCATCTAGGGACATTTTATTCGAATATTTCTCTTATTTCTGATAGTTTTTATCTCTGGCAGAGAGCTGACCACTCAAGTATCACTGGGGGGGGGGGCGGGGGAGGTCACTTTCCCCAGATATCACCTCAACATGAGAGTACATTGTACAACATGTAATAAGATATCCAAATCATATATGCTGTCCTTTCACTTCTGAGAATTTTTCATTCGGTGAAGGGGGGGTTCGCCCTCTATAAAGCATTGGTGGAAAGCTTTCTAAAGTGGAAGGCATTGTCAAGAAGGCAGACGAACTGACTTAAGAATTTCGTTGAAATCCATGTGCTCACTTTCCCTTATTTCTGATCATTACATTTTTGGGAGAGGGGGGGGCTCACTCCTCAAGATTCATTGAGGTCATTCTTTCTAGATATCGCATTATGGGTGAGAGTCCATTGTGCAGCATATAATAATATACTAAAGCCATATCCACCATCCGTTGACTATTTCTGATATATATTTTTTCTGGTGAGACACACACACACACAAACATGGTGTGTGTGTATATATATATATATATATATATATATATATATATATATATATATATATATATATATATATATATATATATATATATATATATATATATATATTGTGTGTGTGTGTGTGTGTGTGTGTGTGTGGTGTGTGTGTGTGTGTGTATTATGATGGTCATTAATTTTCAGCTTGAAATATTTGCTTCAACTGCTGCGGGACTTCGTTCCTATTGATTAAAAAATGGTGTGTGTAAATCTTCATGCTTATTAGATAATTATAACTGGTGCTGCATCATGATCAAAGTTATACTATTATACCGTAATGTTAACATGTCACTGAGTTACCTATGCCCACCCCCCTCACTGAAAGGGAGTATCATGGGAACCCAACTCCCACTCATTGTTGTCTAGTTTTATGTCCTGTAATTGCTACCAGCTGTATACATCTGGATACAGTTGCCTGTGTTGCTCAACACCCTGGAGAAGAAATTGCCGTTGATCTTCGTTCTTGGTCCAAACTCTTGAATCAGTGCAACCCCTCGTTCACCCCCCTTTCAGCAAAGTCATTAACCTGTAGGCCCTGGACGATGTGCTCAGCTTCCTAATAATCCTCACGACTTTCTCATGGGGATGGATCTAATTCTAGGAACGAATGAGGAAGGCCAAGCAATGTGAACATCTCCTTGGTGTTACTTGTCACAAAAATTGGAATTGTTTTCTGTTTCAGTGCTGTCGCCTCAAGTTCGACTGTTACCTCTTTAGTTGATCTTTGTTTCCTTCGTTAAGAGCCATCACCATTTTTCGCTTCTCCTTAGGGTCAACAGTTAGATTTAAAAAAAAAAAAAAAAGGCCATTCCAACTAACTGCTCTGACAAATACATGTGACGACCGAATGCTTTCAAGCAGACTTGTGAGATGTCTACATCAAAAAAAATGAAAATTCCTGGAGCAGCCTCAAGTCGTTTGCTAGAGCTAGAGCTGCTTTGTTGCCATGAACCATGAGCGCAGGTACTGCTCCATGAACACAACAAACCACTTCAGTCCTCGGCCTTGCTTCAACGTGATGCTTGTCTAATGATGGAAAAGATAGACTTTGATGCTGTATATAACTTTAGCCATACATTTGGCATGGTGCCAAGCACCAGGACACTGAAACCGTGTTCCACGAGAAGGTACACACAACGATGGACAGTTCTAGCAGTTCTCAATTATCATCTCGAGGTTGGATTTCTTGCAATTGGTTCATACAAAATGCTGTGAGCTCTTCAAATTGGTCACTATCAGTCACCGGCATTTCCTCATTGTCATTCAACGTCTGAAAGAGTGATGTGTCAATAGTATTACACTTGGCCTCGAACTGCCTGAGTATGTGAATGTCAGGACCAGAGGATGGTCCAAGGCAAACGGTGAAGGCCTTTTGAACAAGGATGTCAAAAATGTAATGACGACAAGCCAGGTGGAGGAGATCTTTGTGCAACTGTTTTTGAATAAGGGTCCACACCCCTACCCACAATCCGGTGTTGGTGGCAGTGGTGTCGAGTGCCATTCCTACCACATGTTCAGATATACCCCAGTTATTCAAGGTTTCAATGATGACATTGGCCATGGCCTTACCTGTCCCTGATTCCAAACGGGTAGTACATTCAAAAGCTTTGAAACTCCATCACCTAAGATGAGAATTGGAAGGCGTTCAGTGACATCTGCTCCTGTTACACCGAGAGTTCGTTTTCCATCCCAGTGCACTACCAGTGGCCACTTGGACAGACTGATTTCTTCAGCCATTCTGCAGATTCCCCCCGACTCTTTATTCGATCTCGATGGACTCTTTGCCTGTTGATAGAATAAACTGTTGGATCTTGTCCATTTTGTCCACAGGAAGAAATGGTCACAGAAAGCAGGTGGACTGCAGCAAGGTCTGAAGTCTTGGTCCGATCTAAGCAGCAGCGACTGAAGAAATTACAACTGTTTTTCGTGCCCGTTGGCGTTTCAGAGGAGGACCTGCAGCAGAAAATGAAGGACCTGCATTATAAGTATAATCGCCACCTGTTTCGTCTTCATCACTAGATGGGCTTTCCTCCAGCTCCACTATTTCCTCTCTTACTGCTCGATGACATTCCTCACACTCTCTCCTCTCCTGTTCAATTTGTTCTCTCTCTCAGTCTTTGTTCTTTCCGGTGGAGTTTGACATCAGTATCCAGCATAGAGCCTTGCCTCCCTTTCTCCCACTGAGCCACAAGAAGCCCCTTATCCTCATGATTTTTGATGAGGTCGAAGGCATTCGTGTGTGCAGTGTCAAAGAGATCTTTCATCTGTTCTTGGAAGTTCTTTCTCCTCTTTTCCTCTCTTTCTATATTCCGGCTCTTACTCTTCTCCCACATTCTCCATTCTTGATAGAGATTCGATTTTGGGGATACACATGCGCGTCTCAGATGCAGGAGTGAGAGTTCTCACCCTCATTACCCCTAGTTCTTCAGACAGAACACATGCTGGATCCCTCAATGTTCGTGTCTCAGTTCGCATCAGGTAGGAAGGTAGAGCTAACACTTCTCCACAAGAAGGAAGCTTACTTTTAAGTAGTCTTTCACTTGGTTAGCCAAAATGCCAAATCTTGGTTTTGTTCCTGCTTTTCATCACTGGCGTTGACAACTTCACATCATAGTTAATAAGTGCTTAATAATAACTCACGAGGCAAATCCCTGAAAACAGAAACAAATACGGATAATACTAGAATTTGGCCTCAAATGATGTAAAGCAAAAATTTTTCGAATAACTAAAAAGATTATTATCACAACAATGATTTTGCTTATTAGGCTCAAACTCTAGGTAAGATGCGGCACCAGTAGGTATCATCCAATTCGGCTATAATTTGGTGTCTTAAGAGTTTACACCTAAACTCACAATATACACTGCCAGCAAAAAAAATATTCCTAAACTAATTTTCGCTGGTAATAAGGACCACCCTTATATATATATATATATATATATATATATATATATATATATATATATATATATATATATATATATATATATATATATATATAGGTGTGTGTGTGTGTGTGTGTATGTGTGTGTGTATGGGAAAATTTGGAGTGGGAGAATGGAACGAAAGAGGAGAAATGTTGGTACACTTTGCAAAAATGTTTAACATGAGAATAATGAACACATTCTTTCACAAAAGAACAAGGAGAAAGTAGACCTGGAGAAGCCCAAATGGAGAAACAAAGAATGAAATCGACTTCATTATAGCAAATAAGAACAACACAATCACAAACGTCGCAGTTATCAACAAAGTAAATATTGGAAGTGACCATAGAATGGTGGGTTGCACAGCAAGATTCAATTTCAAAAGTGAAAGAAAGAAGATGATTAAAGACAAAA
Organism: Coenobita brevimanus; assembly: GCF_032717465.1. Lineage (NCBI taxonomy): Eukaryota > Metazoa > Arthropoda > Malacostraca > Decapoda > Coenobitidae > Coenobita > Coenobita brevimanus. Next base: position 27,216,564 of record NC_137065.1, on the reverse strand, counting down.
AGATATGCCCAATAAAAGTCAGTGAAAACAAAGCAGCTTTTCAGTTGGATATAAGGAACAGACTTCAGGCTCTCAGTAATGCTGAATGTGACATTGATGAGTTGAATGACAAACTAACAAAAGTGCTAAAAGAATCAGCGTAGGTAGTAGGAAAACTTAATACAACCAAAGCCGGGAAGTATTCAGAGAAGACACTTGAGCTTATGAAAAAAAGAAAGGTAATGAAAATAAAAACAAAGAAAGATGAAATAGAACGAGCAGAATTAAACAAGCTTATCAACAAAAGACAAAGAGAAGAAAAAAGAAAGAGAAACATGGATCACATCAAAGAAACCATGAAAAAAGGAAAAAGTCTGAAACAGGTCCGAAATAAAACGGCACTTGGAAAGCAACAAATTACATCACTAAAAGACAAAAACGGTGAAGCCATTAAATGCAGAGATATGATGCTGAAGCGAGTTGAAGAATTTTACAAAGAACTGTATGCATCAAAGACAGTAGTACCAACAGCTAACTTTTCTGTTGACACAAGTGAAATACTTGAGATAACACCAGACGAAGTAAATATTTCTCTTAAAAATATGAAAAGAGGGAAGGCTCCGGGAGAAGATGGAATAGTAGCAGATTTACTGTTGGCTGCAGGAGCAGAAGTACAAAATAGGCTTGCTCACTTATTTACCCAATGTATAAAACAGAAGAAAATTCCCAAAACATGGTGTAATGCAATTGTTATTCTACTTTATAAAAAAGGCGACTCAAAAGACCTTGTATCGGGCCACGGCTAGCACCAAATATCGTGCCACCGCTAGCACCAAATTTATGTGTCAGTTTAGCCGCTAATTCCACCGGATCCACTAATTATGTAGCCGTTATATGGAATAGCACAGCTGACTACATATTATGTGTTCTGCTGTTATTGTATAACTAGACCACCGGGTTGGAGATCGACGACACTGCCTGTAGTACACGTCAGCCACTCGCCGTCACTGCCCGACACTTTCCACCAAAGGTCCTCTACCACTAGAAGGTGGAAGCTGGTCTATTATACTAAGTGGTAGTGTAAGGTGACAGAAATGAGCAGATTAAATCTCTCTTTATTGGGCACAGAATAATATAACTGCGACCCGAGAGATATGTAAGAGCGATACCACCTCCCTTGATAACTATATGACGTCTTCTGACGCTGGACGCTCACCGCGCCGACTTGGGCGCGGTGCTGAGGTCAGCTAAAAGTGAGGTGCCAAGCATTTACATATACTCTGGGCTTATGCAAAAAGTAGAGATATATGACAACTCTACTAGCACATTATACACCTCTAAAGAATGGTATTAAGTATATTCACATATACCAACATAATAAATGGTTCCCCAGGACTTTACACTTACGCACTATTCAGATATCTTTTCACTTTTCCTAACCTTCATTTTATAATTGAAACAGGGTGGCACTTGTGGTCTGCCATCCACCTTCTTCCTATACCACAGCTAACAGCGAAATGATATTTGGTTGTTCATCATTCACACTTCATTACACACTGTTAATTATGACTAAACAGCTTTTAAAATTATTATGTAAAATGTGTGATACTACAACTTCATATGGAAATAGATGTTGACACCAGAACATCGCTCGGCCACACCATTGACGTCCTCGTCGACATTGTTGTCCTACCTACCGTGTAGCCTAACCAGAGTGTAGGGTAGCTAACTATTCAGGAACATCCACTTGCAATCCGCGAGTATGGACACGTGGTCTCAGTGGGTTCCTTAATTGGCGCCTTAAATAGTAGCCTAAACCACAAACACAGGACAAGACCACAATAAGTAGAAGACCAACGCCAGGACCAAAATAGGAAGGAGAAAGGTATGAAGGAAGATAGGACAGTACATAAGGCTCTAAATCAGTCCTGTTCAGTTGGGAGAGGAAGGTAAGTTCCTTTAATACATGAGACAGCCTGTTCACATTCAAGGAAGTAGCATTGAATGAAGGTAAAAAGGGTCGTAACTGGATGAGAAGTTCACTGACAAAGCTAGATGATGCTTGCTAGGCAGAACTGCTATCTCTTTACTGTGTAACTCACAAAAAACAGGTGCGACATAGTACCCCTTCACTGTAAGGAATTGATTCTGCGAGGCACAAGTCACAGTTATGTCCTCTGTCTCAGGAAAGTAAAAGTACTGTTTCGCATGAATATAAGCATGGAAAACTGACTTCAATTGGATGGGTTGGAAAGTGCAACGTTGCAGAGCAGAGGAAGTATTTGTGTCCAACAAGGCCCTCTTACACTCCTCTACCTTTAATGGTACGAAGACAAAATGGAAAGCAGGACATACATGGAGATCAAGAAACGAGGCCTTACACTTCTCAAATTCATCCACAGTCGTTTCTGCTACATATTTCTTGTCATCTGAGACAACTAGCACCTCTGCACCCTCTTCAATAACAACAAGTGTATTATTAGCAGTAGCAAAAGGGAAGGAAATGAACCGCCATGCCTGGTACGTTACAGCATTCCTCATAGGTACCAATATCAGGATTCCTTCATGGGTCAACTGGGCCTCTAACAATGGGTAATAATATTCCAGTTGACTCAGATCAAAAAGTGGCATAAGTCCATGCTTCCACATAGCTATATCAAGTGCATTTGTTAGTATATTAGTAGGAAGCAATAAAGCATTAACCCTGTTCAAACTTGCATCGATCAAGCCGTCCACCATATTGGCTGCATGCTTCTCCAAAGCAGTGGTTGACTCGTCGAGAGCATGTAAGTACTCAGCGAATAACATCAAGTTAGCTAGGGTTGGTAGGTTAATCTGGATGTTGTTCACAAGCTCTACGGGATGGTTGGTAGTCCTAATTATCTCGTTAGCTTTGTTAGTGAACTCATCTAACTGTTTATACACATGCATGATTAATCTATTATTGGCTTTAGCGGCCAGTGTCAAGTCATGCATCTGTCTACTCAATTGCACTACGTCCTTATCTAATGCCGTACCAAAGAGTTGTTGAGACAGGATTCCTAGAAAATCCACAAGTCCTCTCTTAGTACGTGCATGGACATGCTTGGAAAGATCAGAGTGTACGTTAGGTAAAGCAACATGCAAGTTAGTGAGCCTGTCGGTGAGCCTGACTATATGCCTAGTCTGAAGCTCAACAATTCCATGCAAGGTTCGTTCCAAAGCTTCATTATCAGAGTTCGTCAATCGTGGGTTTCGATTAAACATCTTTCCCACGTCCAACAGTTGCTGTCTGAGATTCAACAAGCCTTTGGAGACCTCCTTGACAATATCTGGCATTTGGAGATAGCCTTCCATTGCATAGTAGACGCATACTGCATCTTCCACTACCACGACTTCTCCAAGTGGGCTCTTCAGTGCTCCTGGCATTAATGCAGTCGTGTCCGTGTCCGACGTCTTTCCATAGGTCCACCCCAAGCAACCCACGAGGAGTATGAGCCACAGCCACATCTTTCTACAAGAGAAGATACTCCCTTAATCACTCTTGTTGTGGGATCATAGCTTGCTGCGATACTCTTGGTTAGGGACAGGTATGGACGACGACATAGACTGCGACAAAGACAGAGGGGACAACACATCAAACGCATGGTTAGTTAGGCCTAGCTCTTGACTTACTAGTTTGATCCTATCAGCATGTACTACCTCCTGAGTTCCATTAGCTTCATCCTTTATTCTATAAGTATTTCCATGTACTCGTTCCACAACGGTACAGTATTTGGTCTGCGGAACTTAGGTCTGAGCTTGGAATTTCTCTCAGGGTTGTGGATCATGACCTTCTGGCCTGCCTGTAACGTGTTTTCTTGACTACCTTTGTGTTGTTTCGCCATCATCTCCGCTCTTGAGGCTTTTAATCTTTTCCGTACTTCACTGTGTATACGTTGGAATTTCAACAACTGTACCTTTGCGTAGTCTTCTTCATTGTATACTGGAGTAGGAGGTCCAGCCAACAAATCGTAGGGTAACACTTTCTCTTCTCCATAAAGGATATAATGAGGAGACTTCCCAGTTGATGAATTTTCTGAGGAGTTGATGGTCGCCGCTACATGTGATAACCAGTCTTCCCAGTTATCCTCTTGATTTGAGGTTATTACTGGTCTCAAGACTTCCAGTATCTTCCTGTTTGTCCTCTCCACCAGCCCATTGCTCTTAGGACTGTAAGGCGTTACAAAAACTTGCTTTACTCCATACATACGACAGATTTCTTGTAACACCTGGTTACGAAATTCACTGCCATTATCGCTGAGCAATACCTTAGGTGTAGAGTATGGACAAATCACTGAAGTCACAAAAGCGTGCGCCACCTCCTCTGAAGTTTTCGTCTGTAAAGGTGCTAAAACAGTGAATCGTGAGAAATGGTCCACTGCCACCAGTACATAACTTGAACCTTGACGACTTCTCGGCAACACTAAGAGATCAATGGAGACTATATCCCAGGGTTTTTCCAGTAGAGGATACTCTAAGATGGGAGTCGGAAGTCCCGTCGTTCCTCGAATTTCCACGCATTTGACACATTGACTGATATGGGCTTCCATGTCCTTCCTCATGGTCGGCCAATAGTATTTCTTCTTCGCCTCACGTATGCATCTATCGCAACTGGGATGACCCGCTTGAGGTACACCATGAACTAACTGTAGCACAGCTTGCTGTAAGGTAGCAGGAACAACCAATTGATATGCAGTGTCCTTCCCTGGGGGTTGCTTATACAAAAGACCCTGTTGAAGATAGAAGTGAGTCATCGGTACTGGGAGTTCAGGTAGACAAGTCTCGTCGCCAGACTCCAAGGCATAGATGACTTGAAACCACATCGCATCATTACGTTGTTCCGCTTTTACCGTGTCTGAGGAATACTCAGCAAGAGCAACATCCTCGGATATGGTAGCAGCAATGTTTCTACTCAACGCGTCGTCTACGACATTTTGACGGCCCGGTTAATATCTAACCTCTGGATCAAACTCCATTACCTTGCCAAACCGACACGCAACCTTACCGTGCAAGTTCTTTCCTTTAAACAAGTCACGTATGGGTGCATGGTCAGTTAAAACAATTATCCGGTAGCCAAAGATAATATCATCCCAGAAATGTCCTAACACCCACACGACTGCTAATGTCTCCAAATGTGTCGTCGAATAGTTCTTCTCTGGGGGTCTTAGTGCCCTATTAGCATACGCTATGGTATGTGTCTTGCCTTGCTCATCCTTCTGCTGTAACATCGCTCCAAGACCCAGACCTGAGGCGTCCGTGCACAGATAGAAAGGTTGAGTATAATCAGGAAACGCTAAAACGGGTGCTTCTGACATGGCTTGTTTGAGCTCGTTGAAGCTTTTCACTTCCGAGGGTCCCCATTTCCATGCAGCATCCTTCTTAAGTAGCGTCGTTAAAGGTGATGCTATGATGGCATATCTGTGGATAAAACTCCTATAAAAGCCAGTGAGGCCTAGGAACAATCTTATCTGATCCTTGTTCTGTGGTGTAGGAAAATTTAACATTGGCCTTACCTTGTCCGGCACAGTCTTGATGCCATTACCATCAACGAGGTGTCCTAAAAATCTAATACTGGATTTCAAAAATTCACACTTTGACAGCTTGATTTTCAGACCTGCGGATCTCAAGGTTTCCATCACTCGTTTTAACTTGTTAAAATGACTGTTAACATTGTTACTCACGATGATTAGGTCATCTAGATACGCTAAGACGTCTTGCCCTAACATCTCACCAAACAATTGGTTTATCATCCGCTGAAATGTTAAAGGAGCATTACTCAGTCCAAAAGGCATCCAGAGAAATTCAAAGTGCCGACGGTGAGTGCTAAAAGCAGTAATGGGACACGACTCTTCGGTCAGCTCCACCTGCTAATACCCTGATGCTAGATCCAGACAAGTAAAAACAGTATTTCCCATACCTAATGATTGAAGTAAGTCTCGCAGATGCGGAATCGGGTAACGATCCGGTACTGTTACCTTGTTCACTTGCTGAAAATCCACAACAGGTCTCACACCACCGTCCTTCTTAGGCACTAGAAAGATTGGTGCATTCCAAGGCGAGGAGGAAGGCTGGATAACTTCATCATGAAGCATCCTTTCAACTTCCTCATCCACTGCTTCCCTTTGGCTGTGTGGTAGACAGTATGCGGGCACATAAACTGGATTTGCACCAGGGCACAAACCAATATGATGCTTCACCCTATCCGTCCTACCCAGCGCTTCTCCTGGAAGTGCTACTATGTCGGAAAATTCTCTAAGGAGGGCTAGGAGTCGTGTTTTATGGTCTACATTATCCATGACCTTCACATATTGCTCCAGCTGTTTTTCCTTAGCCAGACGTACGGGTTCCGACTGAGTCGTTGCTTGAGATGTAACTACAGGAGAGATCACCGGCACGTCGTTGACTTCCTTTATGGGAGCACCATAGCACATCAAGTCGCGTATATAACAACCATCTCTGAGCTTAACTGCGCCACCACTCATATTGCGATGAAGAGGGGCGTCTTCTGGTCTTGGCCAACGCTAGTCAGAGTTTACTGTCGTCTTTCAAGGTGAAACCATGTCGGATTCGCGCCTGTCGGATTCGCGCCTGTCCAATTCCACCGCTTTTTAGCCCCATGCAAAGGGCCCTGTGACCTCTACCCCCTATTGAACCTCGTGTGGAGAGGGGTAAAGGGCTAACTGACTGCTGTGGAACGTCAACTGGCCAATTTGTCAATGAAAATGATAGACAGTGACTATGATCTTTCTGGTGAGTAAAACAGTGCAAGTGGAAATGTAAATAATGTGTAAACAGCAAGTGAAAGCAGTGAATGTAAATATAAGTGAACAGTGGAAAATAGTTTTACAAGTTACTGCAAGTGACAGTGCATAACACAGTGTAAATAAAATAGAAATGTAAATAATGTAAATAAAATAGAGAATGTAAATAGAAATGTAAATGAGTAGTAATATAAGAATACGATTATAAATACTAGGAGTAATGAAAGCGAAAGTTTCACTCTAGCATGTATGAATACTATGAGTTATGAAAGTGGAAGTGAAAGTGACAGATTCACTCTGAACGCCAGTATACAGGACGAGAAAGTGAATGCTACCTATTTTACTGAAAGAGAAATTGAATGCCTACAGTGACAATAAACTACTATTACTGAAGGAAACTTATGGATAAAGACTGTAGATATATATATATAAGTGTTATATAATAATAGAAATATAAAGTGTGAGTGTTTTTATGAATATTGAACACCAGCGGCGAACGATCGCAAGTGGGAAGGTCATACGCGCTCGTAATTTTCATTGCTTTCACAGTGTTTTTTTTGGAGTATGGATTCCAAACTATTTGAGAATCATAGAATAGTGTTTCTAGTGATAATATCAGCCTGTGGTAATCATATTACGGGTTATCGGGAAGTGTAAAGTGGAGACTTTGTTACCCAACTTCAGAGGTCTCCACAAGTCCTACAGTACTCAGACCAAGGCTAAACAAACATCCCAGGAGAAAGCTGAAGGTATGTGCCATAGGCATATTTGATTTTAATATTCTAGGACTAATAACTGATTTTTGGCAGATATTTTTAGAGAGTCTCTTGGAGCGCGAGTATGCCCATGAGATACGCAAGTAGAGCCAAAACAACCCCACGGTTTAGGGGCTAAACCTACATTATTAACCAGTCCTTGGATTGCTCACATCTCTCAGAACAGGCAGTTCACTGGTTAAACCTAACTCTACATTTATGATTAATATCAGCAAGCTGGGAATCCCTATGCAAACTCAGGCAGGTCACATTTTAACACCTGACATGGGTGTGAACACTCATGTGGATAATGTGTATCCTCTGGGAATCCTCAGAGAGGCCCACAGCTCGAGACACACCACAAGGTAATTCAGACACAGCCTCGGATTGCCTCTGCTGAGGTCTCAAACTTCCCCCTTAACCTACGGGACATATGTATATACAGGCCCAGGACATGATGTGTCCTGCAGGGCCAACGGGCGAGAAATCAGGTCTGCACCCACGTTACCACTGCTCTCTCTCTCAATGGGATAAATACTGGAACTCAACATTTTGCTCACTCCCTTCACGCATGCGCACAACACAGTCCAGTGTTTAGGTTTTTTCATGAGAGATTTGTTTTCAAAGCAAACGCACTAGGACTAATGCTTAAAATAATACAATTTAGCCTACTTGTGGTCTGGTTAGGTTAGGTGAAATATGGTATTGTAATTGCTTTGGAGGATCTGAGGGGACAACAACACGGCCTTCTCAAACTGTGGCAACATGGGTCTTGTGGTGTGCATGGGTGAAGAGAGTGAGCAAAATGTTGAGTCCCAGTATTTACTCAACATTAAATTTCTGCCCACGTAGAGACTGAATGAGTCAAGGTACCCACTAGGCGTAATTTAATGTCTGAACAAACTATGTATTAAGAACCTAACTTGCACTAAATGTAGCAGAAATTAAATAATATAGGACCACTGAAATGGCAGGTTGCCATCACATGCCATCAATGATATTTTAATTTCCGTTTATGATAAATATAAACAATTCATGCTACGTTATATGTACGTGTTCTATTTGTATTATTTATACTATGGTATCTGACATTACCATGATTCACAGTTTCACACAACAGTGTAGATATTAAAGAAAGAAAAATATGCTTTTTAAACAGCGCGAGAATGTGTTTGTCCCATTGGTGGTGACATCTACAGGAATACTAGGCTTTTCAGAAGCACCCCATTGACTCAGAGATCATGGGCGTGGGTTCAAACAGCGCAGGAATGACACATCCCTGACTGGTGGTACATTGACACATATTGCAGGAACGCACAAACCTATCTATTTCCTGTCCCATTCCTGGCCAAAAAATCAGCACGGATATGCTCCTGGGTTTTCCTTTTGCCCACGTGACCTCCTGATGCTAAACAATGACCCCATTCTAACACTGCTTGGCGATACTTTGCGGGAACGACAAACTGTAGCCGAACCTCGCCCTGGGGTGTTTGTGACTCATGGTACAGCCGTTCTAGTTTACGAAGGAACTTGGCTAGACCTCTCCGTGAATACTTAATCACTTTACCCTTTTGCTTCTTCTACACAGCAGCAAGTGTCGGGTCAGACTGTTGTTCATGGACAACATCTTGACTACAAATCAGATCTTGAGGCAATGCAATGGTCACTGGGGTGACACAGTTTGGAGCCTTGGCCATGGCTCGTGTTACTGCAGCCGAAGTCTAAGTAGTGCTATCTACACTGCATAGTAGACGCATACTGCATCTTCCACTACCACGACTTCTCCAAGTGGGCTCTTCAGTGCTCCTGGCATTAATGCAGTCGTGTCCGTGTCCGACGTCTTTCCATAGGTCCACCCCAAGCAACGCACGAGGAGTATGAGCCACAGCCACATATTTCTACAAGAGAAGATACTCCCTTAATCACTCTTGTTGTGGGATCATAGCTTGCTGCGATACTCTTGGTTAGGGACAGGTACGGACGACGACATAGACTGCGACAAAGACAGAGGGGACAACACATCAGACGCATGGTTAGTTAGGCCTAGCTCTTGACTTACTAGTTTGATCCTATCAGCATGTACTACCTCCTGAGTTCCATTAGCTTCATCCTTTATTCTATAAGTATTTCCATGTACTCGTTCCACAACGGTATTTGGTCTGCAGAACTTAGGTCTGAGCTTGGAAATTCTCTCAGGGTTGTGGATCATGACCTTCTGGCCTGCCTGTAACGTGTTTTCTTGACTACCTTTGTGTTGTTTCGCCATCATCTCCGCTCTTGAGGCTTTTAATCTTTTCCGTACTTCACTGTGTATACGTTGGAATTTCAACAACTGTACCTTTGCGTAGTCTTCTTCATTGTATACTGGAGTAGGAGGTCCAGCCAACAAATCGTAGGGTAACACTTTCTCTTCTCCATAAAGGATATAATGAGGAGACTTCCCAGTTGATGAATTTTCTGAGGAGTTGATGGTCGCCGCTACATGTGATAACCAGTCTTCCCAGTTATCCTCTTGATTTGAGGTTATTACTGGTCTCAAGACTTCCAGTATCTTCCTGTTTGTCCTCTCCACCAGCCCATTGCTCTTAGGACTGTAAGGCGTTACAAAAACTTGCTTTACTCCATACATACGACAGATTTCTTGTAACACCTGGTTACGAAATTCACTGCCATTATCGCTGAGCAATACCTTAGGTGTAGAGTATGGACAAATCACTGAAGTCACAAAAGCGTGCGCCACCTCCTCTGAAGTTTTCGTCTGTAAAGGTGCTAAAACAGTGAATCGTGAGAAATGGTCCACTGCCACCAGTACATAACTTGAACCTTGACGACTTCTCGGCAACACTAAGAGATCAATGGAGACTATATCCCAGGGTTTTTCCAGTAGAGGATACTCTAAGATGGGAGTCGGAAGTCCCGTCGTTCCTCGAATTTCCACGCATTTGACACATTGACTGATATGGGCTTCCATGTCCTTCCTCATGGTCGGCCAATAGTATTTCTTCTTCGCCTCACGTATGCATCTATCGCAACTGGGATGACCCGCTTGAGGTACACCATGAACTAACTGTAGCACAGCTTGCTGTAAGGTAGCAGGAACAACCAATTGATATGCAGTGTCCTTCCCTGGGGGTTGCTTATACAAAAGACCCTGTTGAAGATAGAAGTGAGTCATCGGTACTGGGAGTTCAGGTAGACAAGTCTCGTCGCCAGACTCCAAGGCATAGATGACTTGAAACCACATCGCATCATTACGTTGTTCCGCTTTTACCGTGTCTGAGGAATACTCAGCAAGAGCAACATCCTCGGATATGGTAGCAGCAATGTTTCTACTCAACGCGTCGTCTACGACATTTTGACGGCCCGGTTAATATCTAACCTCTGGATCAAACTCCATTACCTTGCCAAACCGACACGCAACCTTACCGTGCAAGTTCTTTCCTTTAAACAAGTCACGTATGGGTGCATGGTCAGTTAAAACAATTATCCGGTAGCCAAAGATAATATCATCCCAGAAATGTCCTAACACCCACACGACTGCTAATGTCTCCAAATGTGTCGTCGAATAGTTCTTCTCTGGGGGTCTTAGTGCCCTATTAGCATACGCTATGGTATGTGTCTTGCCTTGCTCATCCTTCTGCTGTAACATCGCTCCAAGACCCAGACCTGAGGCGTCCGTGCACAGATAGAAAGGTTGAGTATAATCAGGAAACGCTAAAACGGGTGCTTCTGACATGGCTTGTTTGAGCTCGTTGAAGCTTTTCACTTCCGAGGGTCCCCATTTCCATGCAGCATCCTTCTTAAGTAGCGTCGTTAAAGGTGATGCTATGATGGCATATCTGTGGATAAAACTCCTATAAAAGCCAGTGAGGCCTAGGAACAATCTTATCTGATCCTTGTTCTGTGGTGTAGGAAAATTTAACATTGGCCTTACCTTGTCCGGCACAGTCTTGATGCCATTACCATCAACGAGGTGTCCTAAAAATCTAATACTGGATTTCAAAAATTCACACTTTGACAGCTTGATTTTCAGACCTGCGGATCTCAAGGTTTCCATCACTCGTTTTAACTTGTTAAAATGACTGTTAACATTGTTACTCACGATGATTAGGTCATCTAGATACGCTAAGACGTCTTGCCCTAACATCTCACCAAACAATTGGTTTATCATCCGCTGAAATGTTAAAGGAGCATTACTCAGTCCAAAAGGCATCCAGAGAAATTCAAAGTGCCGACGGTGAGTGCTAAAAGCAGTAATGGGACACGACTCTTCGGTCAGCTCCACCTGCTAATACCCTGATGCTAGATCCAGACAAGTAAAAACAGTATTTCCCATACCTAATGATTGAAGTAAGTCTCGCAGATGCGGAATCGGGTAACGATCCGGTACTGTTACCTTGTTCACTTGCTGAAAATCCACAACAGGTCTCACACCACCGTCCTTCTTAGGCACTAGAAAGATTGGTGCATTCCAAGGCGAGGAGGAAGGCTGGATAACTTCATCATGAAGCATCCTTTCAACTTCCTCATCCACTGCTTCCCTTTGGCTGTGTGGTAGACAGTATGCGGGCACATAAACTGGATTTGCACCAGGGCACAAACCAATATGATGCTTCACCCTATCCGTCCTACCCAGCGCTTCTCCTGGAAGTGCTACTATGTCGGAAAATTCTCTAAGGAGGGCTAGGAGTCGTGTTTTATGGTCTACATTATCCATGACCTTCACATATTGCTCCAGCTGTTTTTCCTTAGCCAGACGTACGGGTTCCGACTGAGTCGTTGCTTGAGATGTAACTACAGGAGAGATCACCGGCACGTCGTTGACTTCCTTTATGGGAGCACCATAGCACATCAAGTCGCGTATATAACAACCATCTCTGAGCTTAACTGCGCCACCACTCATATTGCGATGAAGAGGGGCGTCTTCTGGTCTTGGCCAACGCTAGTCAGAGTTTACTGTCGTCTTTCAAGGTGAAACCATGTCGGATTCGCGCCTGTCGGATTCGCGCCTGTCCAATTCCACCGCTTTTTAGCCCCATGCAAAGGGCCCTGTGACCTCTACCCCCTATTGAACCTCGTGTGGAGAGGGGTAAAGGGCTAACTGACTGCTGTGGAACGTCAACTGGCCAATTTGTCAATGAAAATGATAGACAGTGACTATGATCTTTCTGGTGAGTAAAACAGTGCAAGTGGAAATGTAAATAATGTGTAAACAGCAAGTGAAAGCAGTGAATGTAAATATAAGTGAACAGTGGAAAATAGTTTTACAAGTTACTGCAAGTGACAGTGCATAACACAGTGTAAATAAAATAGAAATGTAAATAATGTAAATAAAATAGAGAATGTAAATAGAAATGTAAATGAGTAGTAATATAAGAATACGATTATAAATACTAGGAGTAATGAAAGCGAAAGTTTCACTCTAGCATGTATGAATACTATGAGTTATGAAAGTGGAAGTGAAAGTGACAGATTCACTCTGAACGCCAGTATACAGGACGAGAAAGTGAATGCTACCTATTTTACTGAAAGAGAAATTGAATGCCTACAGTGACAATAAACTACTATTACTGAAGGAAACTTATGGATAAAGACTGTAGATATATATATATAAGTGTTATATAATAATAGAAATATAAAGTGTGAGTGTTTTTATGAATATTGAACACCAGCGGCGAACGATCGCAAGTGGGAAGGTCATACGCGCTCGTAATTTTCATTGCTTTCACAGTGTTTTTTTTTTTGGAGTATGGATTCCAAACTATTTGAGAATCATAGAATAGTGTTTCTAGTGATAATATCAGCCTGTGGTAATCATATTACGGGTTATCGGGAAGTGTAAAGTGGAGACTTTGTTACCCAACTTCAGAGGTCTCCACAAGTCCTACAGTACTCAGACCAAGGCTAAACAAACATCCCAGGAGAAAGCTGAAGGTATGTGCCATAGGCATATTTGATTTTAATATTCTAGGACTAATAACTGATTTTTGGCAGATATTTTTAGAGAGTCTCTTGGAGCGCGAGTATGCCCATGAGATACGCAAGTAGAGCCAAAACAACCCCACGGTTTAGGGGCTAAACCTACATTATTAACCAGTCCTTGGATTGCTCACATCTCTCAGAACAGGCAGTTCACTGGTTAAACCTAACTCTACATTTATGATTAATATCAGCAAGCTGGGAATCCCTATGCAAACTCAGGCAGGTCACATTTTAATACCTGACATGGGTGTGAACACTCATGTGGATAATGTGTATCCTCTGGGAATCCTCAGAGAGGCCCACAGCTCGAGACACACCACAAGGTAATTCAGACACAGCCTCGGATTGCCTCTGCTGAGGTCTCAAACTTCCCCCTTAACCTACGGGACATATGTATATACAGGCCCAGGACATGATGTGTCCTGCAGGGCCAACGGGCGAGAAATCAGGTCTGCACCCACGTTACCACTGCTCTCTCTCTCAATGGGATAAATACTGGAACTCAACATTTTGCTCACTCCCTTCACGCATGCGCACAACACAGTCCAGTGTTTAGGTTTTTTCATGAGAGATTTGTTTTCAAAGCAAACGCACTAGGACTAATGCTTAAAATAATACAATTTAGCCTACTTGTGGTCTGGTTAGGTTAGGTGAAATATGGTATTGTAATTGCTTTGGAGGATCTGAGGGGACAACAACACGGCCTTCTCAAACTGTGGCAACATGGGTCTTGTGGTGTGCATGGGTGAAGAGAGTGAGCAAAATGTTGAGTCCCAGTATTTACTCAACATTAAATTTCTGCCCACGTAGAGACTGAATGAGTCAAGGTACCCACTAGGCGTAATTTAATGTCTGAACAAACTATGTATTAAGAACCTAACTTGCACTAAATGTAGCAGAAATTAAATAATATAGGACCACTGAAATGGCAGGTTGCCATCACATGCCATCAATGATATTTTAATTTCCGTTTATGATAAATATAAACAATTCATGCTACGTTATATGTACGTGTTCTATTTGTATTATTTATACTATGGTATCTGACATTACCATGATTCACAGTTTCACACAACAGTGTAGATATTAAAGAAAGAAAAATATGCTTTTAAACAGCGCGAGAATGTGTTTGTCCCATTGGTGGTGACATCTACAGGAATACTAGGCTTTTCAGAAGCACCCCATTGACTCAGAGATCATGGGCGTGGGTTCAAACAGCGCAGGAATGACACATCCCTGACTGGTGGTACATTGACACATATTGCAGGAACGCACAAACCTATCTATTTCCTGTCCCATTCCTGGCCAAAAAAAATCAGCACGGATATGCTCCTGGGTTTTCCTTTTGCCCACGTGACCTCCTGATGCTAAACAATGACCCCATTCTAACACTGCTTGGCGATACTTTGCGGGAACGACAAACTGTAGCCGAACCTCGCCCTGGGGTGTTTGTGACTCATGGTACAGCCGTTCTAGTTTACGAAGGAACTTGGCTAGACCTCTCCGTGAATACTTAATCACTTTACCCTTTTGCTTCTTCTACACAGCAGCAAGTGTCGGGTCAGACTGTTGTTCATGGACAACATCTTGACTACAAATCAGATCTTGAGGCAATGCAATGGTCACTGGGGTGACACAGTTTGGAGCCTTGGCCATGGCTCGTGTTACTGCAGCCGAAGTCTAAGTAGTGCTATCTACACTGCATAGTAGACGCATACTGCATCTTCCACTACCACGACTTCTCCAAGTGGGCTCTTCAGTGCTCCTGGCATTAATGCAGTCGTGTCCGTGTCCGACGTCTTTCCATAGGTCCACCCCAAGCAACGCACGAGGAGTATGAGCCACAGCCACATATTTCTACAAGAGAAGATACTCCCTTAATCACTCTTGTTGTGGGATCATAGCTTGCTGCGATACTCTTGGTTAGGGACAGGTACGGACGACGACATAGACTGCGACAAAGACAGAGGGGACAACACATCAGACGCATGGTTAGTTAGGCCTAGCTCTTGACTTACTAGTTTGATCCTATCAGCATGTACTACCTCCTGAGTTCCATTAGCTTCATCCTTTATTCTATAAGTATTTCCATGTACTCGTTCCACAACGGTATTTGGTCTGCAGAACTTAGGTCTGAGCTTGGAAATTCTCTCAGGGTTGTGGATCATGACCTTCTGGCCTGCCTGTAACGTGTTTTCTTGACTACCTTTGTGTTGTTTCGCCATCATCTCCGCTCTTGAGGCTTTTAATCTTTTCCGTACTTCACTGTGTATACGTTGGAATTTCAACAACTGTACCTTTGCGTAGTCTTCTTCATTGTATACTGGAGTAGGAGGTCCAGCCAACAAATCGTAGGGTAACACTTTCTCTTCTCCATAAAGGATATAATGAGGAGACTTCCCAGTTGATGAATTTTCTGAGGAGTTGATGGTCGCCGCTACATGTGATAACCAGTCTTCCCAGTTATCCTCTTGATTTGAGGTTATTACTGGTCTCAAGACTTCCAGTATCTTCCTGTTTGTCCTCTCCACCAGCCCATTGCTCTTAGGACTGTAAGGCGTTACAAAAACTTGCTTTACTCCATACATACGACAGATTTCTTGTAACACCTGGTTACGAAATTCACTGCCATTATCGCTGAGCAATACCTTAGGTGTAGAGTATGGACAAATCACTGAAGTCACAAAAGCGTGCGCCACCTCCTCTGAAGTTTTCGTCTGTAAAGGTGCTAAAACAGTGAATCGTGAGAAATGGTCCACTGCCACCAGTACATAACTTGAACCTTGACGACTTCTCGGCAACACTAAGAGATCAATGGAGACTATATCCCAGGGTTTTTCCAGTAGAGGATACTCTAAGATGGGAGTCGGAAGTCCCGTCGTTCCTCGAATTTCCACGCATTTGACACATTGACTGATATGGGCTTCCATGTCCTTCCTCATGGTCGGCCAATAGTATTTCTTCTTCGCCTCACGTATGCATCTATCGCAACTGGGATGACCCGCTTGAGGTACACCATGAACTAACTGTAGCACAGCTTGCTGTAAGGTAGCAGGAACAACCAATTGATATGCAGTGTCCTTCCCTGGGGGTTGCTTATACAAAAGACCCTGTTGAAGATAGAAGTGAGTCATCGGTACTGGGAGTTCAGGTAGACAAGTCTCGTCGCCAGACTCCAAGGCATAGATGACTTGAAACCACATCGCATCATTACGTTGTTCCGCTTTTACCGTGTCTGAGGAATACTCAGCAAGAGCAACATCCTCGGATATGGTAGCAGCAATGTTTCTACTCAACGCGTCGTCTACGACATTTTGACGGCCCGGTTAATATCTGACCTCTGGATCAAACTCCATTACCTTGCCAAACCGACACGCAACCTTACCGTGCAAGTTCTTTCCTTTAAACAAGTCACGTATGGGTGCATGGTCAGTTAAAACAATTATCCGGTAGCCAAAGATAATATCATCCCAGAAATGTCCTAACACCCACACGACTGCTAATGTCTCCAAATGTGTCGTCGAATAGTTCTTCTCTGGGGGTCTTAGTGCCCTATTAGCATACGCTATGGTATGTGTCTTGCCTTGCTCATCCTTCTGCTGTAACATCGCTCCAAGACCCAGACCTGAGGCGTCCGTGCACAGATAGAAAGGTTGAGTATAATCAGGAAACGCTAAAACGGGTGCTTCTGACATGGCTTGTTTGAGCTCGTTGAAGCTTTTCACTTCCGAGGGTCCCCATTTCCATGCAGCATCCTTCTTAAGTAGCGTCGTTAAAGGTGATGCTATGATGGCATATCTGTGGATAAAACTCCTATAAAAGCCAGTGAGGCCTAGGAACAATCTTATCTGATCCTTGTTCTGTGGTGTAGGAAAATTTAACATTGGCCTTACCTTGTCCGGCACAGTCTTGATGCCATTACCATCAACGAGGTGTCCTAAAAATCTAATACTGGATTTCAAAAATTCACACTTTGACAGCTTGATTTTCAGACCTGCGGATCTCAAGGTTTCCATCACTCGTTTTAACTTGTTAAAATGACTGTTAACATTGTTACTCACGATGATTAGGTCATCTAGATACGCTAAGACGTCTTGCCCTAACATCTCACCAAACAATTGGTTTATCATCCGCTGAAATGTTAAAGGAGCATTACTCAGTCCAAAAGGCATCCAGAGAAATTCAAAATGCCGACGGTGAGTGCTAAAAGCAGTAATGGGACACGACTCTTCGGTCAGCTCCACCTGCTAATACCCTGATGCTAGATCCAGACAAGTAAAAACAGTATTTCCCATACCTAATGATTGAAGTAAGTCTCGCAGATGCGGAATCGGGTAACGATCCGGTACTGTTACCTTGTTCACTTGCTGAAAATCCACAACAGGTCTCACACCACCGTCCTTCTTAGGCACTAGAAAGATTGGTGCATTCCAAGGCGAGGAGGAAGGCTGGATAACTTCATCATGAAGCATCCTTTCAACTTCCTCATCCACTGCTTCCCTTTGGCTGTGTGGTAGACAGTATGCGGGCACATAAACTGGATTTGCACCAGGGCACAAACCAATATGATGCTTCACCCTATCCGTCCTACCCAGCGCTTCTCCTGGAAGTGCTACTATGTCGGAAAATTCTCTAAGGAGGGCTAGGAGTCGTGTTTTATGGTCTACATTATCCATGACCTTCACATATTGCTCCAGCTGTTTTTCCTTAGCCAGACGTACGGGTTCCGACTGAGTCGTTGCTTGAGATGTAACTACAGGAGAGATCACCGGCACGTCGTTGACTTCCTTTATGGGAGCACCATAGCACATCAAGTCGCGTATATAACAACCATCTCTGAGCTTAACTGCGCCACCACTCATATTGCGATGAAGAGGGGCGTCTTCTGGTCTTGGCCAACGCTAGTCAGAGTTTACTGTCGTCTTTCAAGGTGAAACCATGTCGGATTCGCGCCTGTCGGATTCGCGCCTGTCCAATTCCACCGCTTTTTAGCCCCATGCAAAGGGCCCTGTGACCTCTACCCCCTATTGAACCTCGTGTGGAGAGGGGTAAAGGGCTAACTGACTGCTGTGGAACGTCAACTGGCCAATTTGTCAATGAAAATGATAGACAGTGACTATGATCTTTCTGGTGAGTAAAACAGTGCAAGTGGAAATGTAAATAATGTGTAAACAGCAAGTGAAAGCAGTGAATGTAAATATAAGTGAACAGTGGAAAATAGTTTTACAAGTTACTGCAAGTGACAGTGCATAACACAGTGTAAATAAAATAGAAATGTAAATAATGTAAATAAAATAGAGAATGTAAATAGAAATGTAAATGAGTAGTAATATAAGAATACGATTATAAATACTAGGAGTAATGAAAGCGAAAGTTTCACTCTAGCATGTATGAATACTATGAGTTATGAAAGTGGAAGTGAAAGTGACAGATTCACTCTGAACGCCAGTATACAGGACGAGAAAGTGAATGCTACCTATTTTACTGAAAGAGAAATTGAATGCCTACAGTGACAATAAACTACTATTACTGAAGGAAACTTATGGATAAAGACTGTAGATATATATATATAAGTGTTATATAATAATAGAAATATAAAGTGTGAGTGTTTTTATGAATATTGAACACCAGCGGCGAACGATCGCAAGTGGGAAGGTCATACGCGCTCGTAATTTTCATTGCTTTCACAGTGTTTTTTTTTTGGAGTATGGATTCCAAACTATTTGAGAATCATAGAATAGTGTTTCTAGTGATAATATCAGCCTGTGGTAATCATATTACGGGTTATCGGGAAGTGTAAAGTGGAGACTTTGTTACCCAACTTCAGAGGTCTCCACAAGTCCTACAGTACTCAGACCAAGGCTAAACAAACATCCCAGGAGAAAGCTGAAGGTATGTGCCATAGGCATATTTGATTTTAATATTCTAGGACTAATAACTGATTTTTGGCAGATATTTTTAGAGAGTCTCTTGGAGCGCGAGTATGCCCATGAGATACGCAAGTAGAGCCAAAACAACCCCACGGTTTAGGGGCTAAACCTACATTATTAACCAGTCCTTGGATTGCTCACATCTCTCAGAACAGGCAGTTCACTGGTTAAACCTAACTCTACATTTATGATTAATATCAGCAAGCTGGGAATCCCTATGCAAACTCAGGCAGGTCACATTTTAACACCTGACATGGGTGTGAACACTCATGTGGATAATGTGTATCCTCTGGGAATCCTCAGAGAGGCCCACAGCTCGAGACACACCACAAGGTAATTCAGACACAGCCTCGGATTGCCTCTGCTGAGGTCTCAAACTTCCCCCTTAACCTACGGGACATATGTATATACAGGCCCAGGACATGATGTGTCCTGCAGGGCCAACGGGCGAGAAATCAGGTCTGCACCCACGTTACCACTGCTCTCTCTCTCAATGGGATAAATACTGGAACTCAACATTTTGCTCACTCCCTTCACGCATGCGCACAACACAGTCCAGTGTTTAGGTTTTTTCATGAGAGATTTGTTTTCAAAGCAAACGCACTAGGACTAATGCTTAAAATAATACAATTTAGCCTACTTGTGGTCTGGTTAGGTTAGGTGAAATATGGTATTGTAATTGCTTTGGAGGATCTGAGGGGACAACAACACGGCCTTCTCAAACTGTGGCAACATGGGTCTTGTGGTGTGCATGGGTGAAGAGAGTGAGCAAAATGTTGAGTCCCAGTATTTACTCAACATTAAATTTCTGCCCACGTAGAGACTGAATGAGTCAAGGTACCCACTAGGCGTAATTTAATGTCTGAACAAACTATGTATTAAGAACCTAACTTGCACTAAATGTAGCAGAAATTAAATAATATAGGACCACTGAAATGGCAGGTTGCCATCACATGCCATCAATGATATTTTAATTTCCGTTTATGATAAATATAAACAATTCATGCTACGTTATATGTACGTGTTCTATTTGTATTATTTATACTATGGTATCTGACATTACCATGATTCACAGTTTCACACAACAGTGTAGATATTAAAGAAAGAAAAATATGCTTTTTAAACAGCGCGAGAATGTGTTTGTCCCATTGGTGGTGACATCTACAGGAATACTAGGCTTTTCAGAAGCACCCCATTGACTCAGAGATCATGGGCGTGGGTTCAAACAGCGCAGGAATGACACATCCCTGACTGGTGGTACATTGACACATATTGCAGGAACGCACAAACCTATCTATTTCCTGTCCCATTCCTGGCCAAAAAAAATCAGCACGGATATGCTCCTGGGTTTTCCTTTTGCCCACGTGACCTCCTGATGCTAAACAATGACCCCATTCTAACACTGCTTGGCGATACTTTGCGGGAACGACAAACTGTAGCCGAACCTCGCCCTGGGGTGTTTGTGACTCATGGTACAGCCGTTCTAGTTTACGAAGGAACTTGGCTAGACCTCTCCGTGAATACTTAATCACTTTACCCTTTTGCTTCTTCTACACAGCAGCAAGTGTCGGGTCAGACTGTTGTTCATGGACAACATCTTGACTACAAATCAGATCTTGAGGCAATGCAATGGTCACTGGGGTGACACAGTTTGGAGCCTTGGCCATGGCTCGTGTTACTGCAGCCGAAGTCTAAGTAGTGCTATCTACACTGCATAGTAGACGCATACTGCATCTTCCACTACCACGACTTCTCCAAGTGGGCTCTTCAGTGCTCCTGGCATTAATGCAGTCGTGTCCGTGTCCGACGTCTTTCCATAGGTCCACCCCAAGCAACGCACGAGGAGTATGAGCCACAGCCACATATTTCTACAAGAGAAGATACTCCCTTAATCACTCTTGTTGTGGGATCATAGCTTGCTGCGATACTCTTGGTTAGGGACAGGTACGGACGACGACATAGACTGCGACAAAGACAGAGGGGACAACACATCAGACGCATGGTTAGTTAGGCCTAGCTCTTGACTTACTAGTTTGATCCTATCAGCATGTACTACCTCCTGAGTTCCATTAGCTTCATCCTTTATTCTATAAGTATTTCCATGTACTCGTTCCACAACGGTATTTGGTCTGCAGAACTTAGGTCTGAGCTTGGAAATTCTCTCAGGGTTGTGGATCATGACCTTCTGGCCTGCCTGTAACGTGTTTTCTTGACTACCTTTGTGTTGTTTCGCCATCATCTCCGCTCTTGAGGCTTTTAATCTTTTCCGTACTTCACTGTGTATACGTTGGAATTTCAACAACTGTACCTTTGCGTAGTCTTCTTCATTGTATACTGGAGTAGGAGGTCCAGCCAACAAATCGTAGGGTAACACTTTCTCTTCTCCATAAAGGATATAATGAGGAGACTTCCCAGTTGATGAATTTTCTGAGGAGTTGATGGTCGCCGCTACATGTGATAACCAGTCTTCCCAGTTATCCTCTTGATTTGAGGTTATTACTGGTCTCAAGACTTCCAGTATCTTCCTGTTTGTCCTCTCCACCAGCCCATTGCTCTTAGGACTGTAAGGCGTTACAAAAACTTGCTTTACTCCATACATACGACAGATTTCTTGTAACACCTGGTTACGAAATTCACTGCCATTATCGCTGAGCAATACCTTAGGTGTAGAGTATGGACAAATCACTGAAGTCACAAAAGCGTGCGCCACCTCCTCTGAAGTTTTCGTCTGTAAAGGTGCTAAAACAGTGAATCGTGAGAAATGGTCCACTGCCACCAGTACATAACTTGAACCTTGACGACTTCTCGGCAACACTAAGAGATCAATGGAGACTATATCCCAGGGTTTTTCCAGTAGAGGATACTCTAAGATGGGAGTCGGAAGTCCCGTCGTTCCTCGAATTTCCACGCATTTGACACATTGACTGATATGGGCTTCCATGTCCTTCCTCATGGTCGGCCAATAGTATTTCTTCTTCGCCTCACGTATGCATCTATCGCAACTGGGATGACCCGCTTGAGGTACACCATGAACTAACTGTAGCACAGCTTGCTGTAAGGTAGCAGGAACAACCAATTGATATGCAGTGTCCTTCCCTGGGGGTTGCTTATACAAAAGACCCTGTTGAAGATAGAAGTGAGTCATCGGTACTGGGAGTTCAGGTAGACAAGTCTCGTCGCCAGACTCCAAGGCATAGATGACTTGAAACCACATCGCATCATTACGTTGTTCCGCTTTTACCGTGTCTGAGGAATACTCAGCAAGAGCAACATCCTCGGATATGGTAGCAGCAATGTTTCTACTCAACGCGTCGTCTACGACATTTTGACGGCCCGGTTAATATCTGACCTCTGGATCAAACTCCATTACCTTGCCAAACCGACACGCAACCTTACCGTGCAAGTTCTTTCCTTTAAACAAGTCACGTATGGGTGCATGGTCAGTTAAAACAATTATCCGGTAGCCAAAGATAATATCATCCCAGAAATGTCCTAACACCCACACGACTGCTAATGTCTCCAAATGTGTCGTCGAATAGTTCTTCTCTGGGGGTCTTAGTGCCCTATTAGCATACGCTATGGTATGTGTCTTGCCTTGCTCATCCTTCTGCTGTAACATCGCTCCAAGACCCAGACCTGAGGCGTCCGTGCACAGATAGAAAGGTTGAGTATAATCAGGAAACGCTAAAACGGGTGCTTCTGACATGGCTTGTTTGAGCTCGTTGAAGCTTTTCACTTCCGAGGGTCCCCATTTCCATGCAGCATCCTTCTTAAGTAGCGTCGTTAAAGGTGATGCTATGATGGCATATCTGTGGATAAAACTCCTATAAAAGCCAGTGAGGCCTAGGAACAATCTTATCTGATCCTTGTTCTGTGGTGTAGGAAAATTTAACATTGGCCTTACCTTGTCCGGCACAGTCTTGATGCCATTACCATCAACGAGGTGTCCTAAAAATCTAATACTGGATTTCAAAAATTCACACTTTGACAGCTTGATTTTCAGACCTGCGGATCTCAAGGTTTCCATCACTCGTTTTAACTTGTTAAAATGACTGTTAACATTGTTACTCACGATGATTAGGTCATCTAGATACGCTAAGACGTCTTGCCCTAACATCTCACCAAACAATTGGTTTATCATCCGCTGAAATGTTAAAGGAGCATTACTCAGTCCAAAAGGCATCCAGAGAAATTCAAAGTGCCGACGGTGAGTGCTAAAAGCAGTAATGGGACACGACTCTTCGGTCAGCTCCACCTGCTAATACCCTGATGCTAGATCCAGACAAGTAAAAACAGTATTTCCCATACCTAATGATTGAAGTAAGTCTCGCAGATGCGGAATCGGGTAACGATCCGGTACTGTTACCTTGTTCACTTGCTGAAAATCCACAACAGGTCTCACACCACCGTCCTTCTTAGGCACTAGAAAGATTGGTGCATTCCAAGGCGAGGAGGAAGGCTGGATAACTTCATCATGAAGCATCCTTTCAACTTCCTCATCCACTGCTTCCCTTTGGCTGTGTGGTAGACAGTATGCGGGCACATAAACTGGATTTGCACCAGGGCACAAACCAATATGATGCTTCACCCTATCCGTCCTACCCAGCGCTTCTCCTGGAAGTGCTACTATGTCGGAAAATTCTCTAAGGAGGGCTAGGAGTCGTGTTTTATGGTCTACATTATCCATGACCTTCACATATTGCTCCAGCTGTTTTTCCTTAGCCAGACGTACGGGTTCCGACTGAGTCGTTGCTTGAGATGTAACTACAGGAGAGATCACCGGCACGTCGTTGACTTCCTTTATGGGAGCACCATAGCACATCAAGTCGCGTATATAACAACCATCTCTGAGCTTAACTGCGCCACCACTCATATTGCGATGAAGAGGGGCGTCTTCTGGTCTTGGCCAACGCTAGTCAGAGTTTACTGTCGTCTTTCAAGGTGAAACCATGTCGGATTCGCGCCTGTCGGATTCGCGCCTGTCCAATTCCACCGCTTTTTAGCCCCATGCAAAGGGCCCTGTGACCTCTACCCCTATTGAACCTCGTGTGGAGAGGGGTAAAGGGCTAACTGACTGCTGTGGAACGTCAACTGGCCAATTTGTCAATGAAAATGATAGACAGTGACTATGATCTTTCTGGTGAGTAAAACAGTGCAAGTGGAAATGTAAATAATGTGTAAACAGCAAGTGAAAGCAGTGAATGTAAATATAAGTGAACAGTGGAAAATAGTTTTACAAGTTACTGCAAGTGACAGTGCATAACACAGTGTAAATAAAATAGAAATGTAAATAATGTAAATAAAATAGAGAATGTAAATAGAAATGTAAATGAGTAGTAATATAAGAATACGATTATAAATACTAGGAGTAATGAAAGCGAAAGTTTCACTCTAGCATGTATGAATACTATGAGTTATGAAAGTGGAAGTGAAAGTGACAGATTCACTCTGAACGCCAGTATACAGGACGAGAAAGTGAATGCTACCTATTTTACTGAAAGAGAAATTGAATGCCTACAGTGACAATAAACTACTATTACTGAAGGAAACTTATGGATAAAGACTGTAGATATATATATATAAGTGTTATATAATAATAGAAATATAAAGTGTGAGTGTTTTTATGAATATTGAACACCAGCGGCGAACGATCGCAAGTGGGAAGGTCATACGCGCTCGTAATTTTCATTGCTTTCACAGTGTTTTTTTTTTTGGAGTATGGATTCCAAACTATTTGAGAATCATAGAATAGTGTTTCTAGTGATAATATCAGCCTGTGGTAATCATATTACAGGTTATCGGGAAGTGTAAAGTGGAGACTTTGTTACCCAACTTCAGAGGTCTCCACAAGTCCTACAGTACTCAGACCAAGGCTAAACAAACATCCCAGGAGAAAGCTGAAGGTATGTGCCATAGGCATATTTGATTTTAATATTCTAGGACTAATAACTGATTTTTGGCAGATATTTTTAGAGAGTCTCTTGGAGCGCGAGTATGCCCATGAGATACGCAAGTAGAGCCAAAACAACCCCACGGTTTAGGGGCTAAACCTACATTATTAACCAGTCCTTGGATTGCTCACATCTCTCAGAACAGGCAGTTCACTGGTTAAACCTAACTCTACATTTATGATTAATATCAGCAAGCTGGGAATCCCTATGCAAACTCAGGCAGGTCACATTTTAACACCTGACATGGGTGTGAACACTCATGTGGATAATGTGTATCCTCTGGGAATCCTCAGAGAGGCCCACAGCTCGAGACACACCACAAGGTAATTCAGACACAGCCTCGGATTGCCTCTGCTGAGGTCTCAAACTTCCCCCTTAACCTACGGGACATATGTATATACAGGCCCAGGACATGATGTGTCCTGCAGGGCCAACGGGCGAGAAATCAGGTCTGCACCCACGTTACCACTGCTCTCTCTCTCAATGGGATAAATACTGGAACTCAACATTTTGCTCACTCCCTTCACGCATGCGCACAACACAGTCCAGTGTTTAGGTTTTTTCATGAGAGATTTGTTTTCAAAGCAAACGCACTAGGACTAATGCTTAAAATAATACAATTTAGCCTACTTGTGGTCTGGTTAGGTTAGGTGAAATATGGTATTGTAATTGCTTTGGAGGATCTGAGGGGACAACAACACGGCCTTCTCAAACTGTGGCAACATGGGTCTTGTGGTGTGCATGGGTGAAGAGAGTGAGCAAAATGTTGAGTCCCAGTATTTACTCAACATTAAATTTCTGCCCACGTAGAGACTGAATGAGTCAAGGTACCCACTAGGCGTAATTTAATGTCTGAACAAACTATGTATTAAGAACCTAACTTGCACTAAATGTAGCAGAAATTAAATAATATAGGACCACTGAAATGGCAGGTTGCCATCACATGCCATCAATGATATTTTAATTTCCGTTTATGATAAATATAAACAATTCATGCTACGTTATATGTACGTGTTCTATTTGTATTATTTATACTATGGTATCTGACATTACCATGATTCACAGTTTCACACAACAGTGTAGATATTAAAGAAAGAAAAATATGCTTTTTAAACAGCGCGAGAATGTGTTTGTCCCATTGGTGGTGACATCTACAGGAATACTAGGCTTTTCAGAAGCACCCCATTGACTCAGAGATCATGGGCGTGGGTTCAAACAGCGCAGGAATGACACATCCCTGACTGGTGGTACATTGACACATATTGCAGGAACGCACAAACCTATCTATTTCCTGTCCCATTCCTGGCCAAAAAAATCAGCACGGATATGCTCCTGGGTTTTCCTTTTGCCCACGTGACCTCCTGATGCTAAACAATGACCCCATTCTAACACTGCTTGGCGATACTTTGCGGGAACGACAAACTGTAGCCGAACCTCGCCCTGGGGTGTTTGTGACTCATGGTACAGCCGTTCTAGTTTACGAAGGAACTTGGCTAGACCTCTCCGTGAATACTTAATCACTTTACCCTTTTGCTTCTTCTACACAGCAGCAAGTGTCGGGTCAGACTGTTGTTCATGGACAACATCTTGACTACAAATCAGATCTTGAGGCAATGCAATGGTCACTGGGGTGACACAGTTTGGAGCCTTGGCCATGGCTCGTGTTACTGCAGCCGAAGTCTAAGTAGTGCTATCTACACTGCATAGTAGACGCATACTGCATCTTCCACTACCACGACTTCTCCAAGTGGGCTCTTCAGTGCTCCTGGCATTAATGCAGTCGTGTCCGTGTCCGACGTCTTTCCATAGGTCCACCCCAAGCAACGCACGAGGAGTATGAGCCACAGCCACATATTTCTACAAGAGAAGATACTCCCTTAATCACTCTTGTTGTGGGATCATAGCTTGCTGCGATACTCTTGGTTAGGGACAGGTACGGACGACGACATAGACTGCGACAAAGACAGAGGGGACAACACATCAGACGCATGGTTAGTTAGGCCTAGCTCTTGACTTACTAGTTTGATCCTATCAGCATGTACTACCTCCTGAGTTCCATTAGCTTCATCCTTTATTCTATAAGTATTTCCATGTACTCGTTCCACAACGGTATTTGGTCTGCAGAACTTAGGTCTGAGCTTGGAAATTCTCTCAGGGTTGTGGATCATGACCTTCTGGCCTGCCTGTAACGTGTTTTCTTGACTACCTTTGTGTTGTTTCGCCATCATCTCCGCTCTTGAGGCTTTTAATCTTTTCCGTACTTCACTGTGTATACGTTGGAATTTCAACAACTGTACCTTTGCGTAGTCTTCTTCATTGTATACTGGAGTAGGAGGTCCAGCCAACAAATCGTAGGGTAACACTTTCTCTTCTCCATAAAGGATATAATGAGGAGACTTCCCAGTTGATGAATTTTCTGAGGAGTTGATGGTCGCCGCTACATGTGATAACCAGTCTTCCCAGTTATCCTCTTGATTTGAGGTTATTACTGGTCTCAAGACTTCCAGTATCTTCCTGTTTGTCCTCTCCACCAGCCCATTGCTCTTAGGACTGTAAGGCGTTACAAAAACTTGCTTTACTCCATACATACGACAGATTTCTTGTAACACCTGGTTACGAAATTCACTGCCATTATCGCTGAGCAATACCTTAGGTGTAGAGTATGGACAAATCACTGAAGTCACAAAAGCGTGCGCCACCTCCTCTGAAGTTTTCGTCTGTAAAGGTGCTAAAACAGTGAATCGTGAGAAATGGTCCACTGCCACCAGTACATAACTTGAACCTTGACGACTTCTCGGCAACACTAAGAGATCAATGGAGACTATATCCCAGGGTTTTTCCAGTAGAGGATACTCTAAGATGGGAGTCGGAAGTCCCGTCGTTCCTCGAATTTCCACGCATTTGACACATTGACTGATATGGGCTTCCATGTCCTTCCTCATGGTCGGCCAATAGTATTTCTTCTTCGCCTCACGTATGCATCTATCGCAACTGGGATGACCCGCTTGAGGTACACCATGAACTAACTGTAGCACAGCTTGCTGTAAGGTAGCAGGAACAACCAATTGATATGCAGTGTCCTTCCCTGGGGGTTGCTTATACAAAAGACCCTGTTGAAGATAGAAGTGAGTCATCGGTACTGGGAGTTCAGGTAGACAAGTCTCGTCGCCAGACTCCAAGGCATAGATGACTTGAAACCACATCGCATCATTACGTTGTTCCGCTTTTACCGTGTCTGAGGAATACTCAGCAAGAGCAACATCCTCGGATATGGTAGCAGCAATGTTTCTACTCAACGCGTCGTCTACGACATTTTGACGGCCCGGTTAATATCTGACCTCTGGATCAAACTCCATTACCTTGCCAAACCGACACGCAACCTTACCGTGCAAGTTCTTTCCTTTAAACAAGTCACGTATGGGTGCATGGTCAGTTAAAACAATTATCCGGTAGCCAAAGATAATATCATCCCAGAAATGTCCTAACACCCACACGACTGCTAATGTCTCCAAATGTGTCGTCGAATAGTTCTTCTCTGGGGGTCTTAGTGCCCTATTAGCATACGCTATGGTATGTGTCTTGCCTTGCTCATCCTTCTGCTGTAACATCGCTCCAAGACCCAGACCTGAGGCGTCCGTGCACAGATAGAAAGGTTGAGTATAATCAGGAAACGCTAAAACGGGTGCTTCTGACATGGCTTGTTTGAGCTCGTTGAAGCTTTTCACTTCCGAGGGTCCCCATTTCCATGCAGCATCCTTCTTAAGTAGCGTCGTTAAAGGTGATGCTATGATGGCATATCTGTGGATAAAACTCCTATAAAAGCCAGTGAGGCCTAGGAACAATCTTATCTGATCCTTGTTCTGTGGTGTAGGAAAATTTAACATTGGCCTTACCTTGTCCGGCACAGTCTTGATGCCATTACCATCAACGAGGTGTCCTAAAAATCTAATACTGGATTTCAAAAATTCACACTTTGACAGCTTGATTTTCAGACCTGCGGATCTCAAGGTTTCCATCACTCGTTTTAACTTGTTAAAATGACTGTTAACATTGTTACTCACGATGATTAGGTCATCTAGATACGCTAAGACGTCTTGCCCTAACATCTCACCAAACAATTGGTTTATCATCCGCTGAAATGTTAAAGGAGCATTACTCAGTCCAAAAGGCATCCAGAGAAATTCAAAGTGCCGACGGTGAGTGCTAAAAGCAGTAATGGGACACGACTCTTCGGTCAGCTCCACCTGCTAATACCCTGATGCTAGATCCAGACAAGTAAAAACAGTATTTCCCATACCTAATGATTGAAGTAAGTCTCGCAGATGCGGAATCGGGTAACGATCCGGTACTGTTACCTTGTTCACTTGCTGAAAATCCACAACAGGTCTCACACCACCGTCCTTCTTAGGCACTAGAAAGATTGGTGCATTCCAAGGCGAGGAGGAAGGCTGGATAACTTCATCATGAAGCATCCTTTCAACTTCCTCATCCACTGCTTCCCTTTGGCTGTGTGGTAGACAGTATGCGGGCACATAAACTGGATTTGCACCAGGGCACAAACCAATATGATGCTTCACCCTATCCGTCCTACCCAGCGCTTCTCCTGGAAGTGCTACTATGTCGGAAAATTCTCTAAGGAGGGCTAGGAGTCGTGTTTTATGGTCTACATTATCCATGACCTTCACATATTGCTCCAGCTGTTTTTCCTTAGCCAGACGTACGGGTTCCGACTGAGTCGTTGCTTGAGATGTAACTACAGGAGAGATCACCGGCACGTCGTTGACTTCCTTTATGGGAGCACCATAGCACATCAAGTCGCGTATATAACAACCATCTCTGAGCTTAACTGCGCCACCACTCATATTGCGATGAAGAGGGCGTCTTCTGGTCTTGGCCAACGCTAGTCAGAGTTTACTGTCGTCTTTCAAGGTGAAACCATGTCGGATTCGCGCCTGTCGGATTCGCGCCTGTCCAATTCCACCGCTTTTTAGCCCCATGCAAAGGGCCCTGTGACCTCTACCCCCTATTGAACCTCGTGTGGAGAGGGGTAAAGGGCTAACTGACTGCTGTGGAACGTCAACTGGCCAATTTGTCAATGAAAATGATAGACAGTGACTATGATCTTTCTGGTGAGTAAAACAGTGCAAGTGGAAATGTAAATAATGTGTAAACAGCAAGTGAAAGCAGTGAATGTAAATATAAGTGAACAGTGGAAAATAGTTTTACAAGTTACTGCAAGTGACAGTGCATAACACAGTGTAAATAAAATAGAAATGTAAATAATGTAAATAAAATAGAGAATGTAAATAGAAATGTAAATGAGTAGTAATATAAGAATACGATTATAAATACTAGGAGTAATGAAAGCGAAAGTTTCACTCTAGCATGTATGAATACTATGAGTTATGAAAGTGGAAGTGAAAGTGACAGATTCACTCTGAACGCCAGTATACAGGACGAGAAAGTGAATGCTACCTATTTTACTGAAAGAGAAATTGAATGCCTACAGTGACAATAAACTACTATTACTGAAGGAAACTTATGGATAAAGACTGTAGATATATATATATAAGTGTTATATAATAATAGAAATATAAAGTGTGAGTGTTTTTATGAATATTGAACACCAGCGGCGAACGATCGCAAGTGGGAAGGTCATACGCGCTCGTAATTTTCATTGCTTTCACAGTGTTTTTTTTGGAGTATGGATTCCAAACTATTTGAGAATCATAGAATAGTGTTTCTAGTGATAATATCAGCCTGTGGTAATCATATTACGGGTTATCGGGAAGTGTAAAGTGGAGACTTTGTTACCCAACTTCAGAGGTCTCCACAAGTCCTACAGTACTCAGACCAAGGCTAAACAAACATCCCAGGAGAAAGCTGAAGGTATGTGCCATAGGCATATTTGATTTTAATATTCTAGGACTAATAACTGATTTTTGGCAGATATTTTTAGAGAGTCTCTTGGAGCGCGAGTATGCCCATGAGATACGCAAGTAGAGCCAAAACAACCCCACGGTTTAGGGGCTAAACCTACATTATTAACCAGTCCTTGGATTGCTCACATCTCTCAGAACAGGCAGTTCACTGGTTAAACCTAACTCTACATTTATGATTAATATCAGCAAGCTGGGAATCCCTATGCAAACTCAGGCAGGTCACATTTTAACACCTGACATGGGTGTGAACACTCATGTGGATAATGTGTATCCTCTGGGAATCCTCAGAGAGGCCCACAGCTCGAGACACACCACAAGGTAATTCAGACACAGCCTCGGATTGCCTCTGCTGAGGTCTCAAACTTCCCCCTTAACCTACGGGACATATGTATATACAGGCCCAGGACATGATGTGTCCTGCAGGGCCAACGGGCGAGAAATCAGGTCTGCACCCACGTTACCACTGCTCTCTCTCTCAATGGGATAAATACTGGAACTCAACATTTTGCTCACTCCCTTCACGCATGCGCACAACACAGTCCAGTGTTTAGGTTTTTTCATGAGAGATTTGTTTTCAAAGCAAACGCACTAGGACTAATGCTTAAAATAATACAATTTAGCCTACTTGTGGTCTGGTTAGGTTAGGTGAAATATGGTATTGTAATTGCTTTGGAGGATCTGAGGGGACAACAACACGGCCTTCTCAAACTGTGGCAACATGGGTCTTGTGGTGTGCATGGGTGAAGAGAGTGAGCAAAATGTTGAGTCCCAGTATTTACTCAACATTAAATTTCTGCCCACGTAGAGACTGAATGAGTCAAGGTACCCACTAGGCGTAATTTAATGTCTGAACAAACTATGTATTAAGAACCTAACTTGCACTAAATGTAGCAGAAATTAAATAATATAGGACCACTGAAATGGCAGGTTGCCATCACATGCCATCAATGATATTTTAATTTCCGTTTATGATAAATATAAACAATTCATGCTACGTTATATGTACGTGTTCTATTTGTATTATTTATACTATGGTATCTGACATTACCATGATTCACAGTTTCACACAACAGTGTAGATATTAAAGAAAGAAAAATATGCTTTTTAAACAGCGCGAGAATGTGTTTGTCCCATTGGTGGTGACATCTACAGGAATACTAGGCTTTTCAGAAGCACCCCATTGACTCAGAGATCATGGGCGTGGGTTCAAACAGCGCAGGAATGACACATCCCTGACTGGTGGTACATTGACACATATTGCAGGAACGCACAAACCTATCTATTTCCTGTCCCATTCCTGGCCAAAAAAATCAGCACGGATATGCTCCTGGGTTTTCCTTTTGCCCACGTGACCTCCTGATGCTAAACAATGACCCCATTCTAACACTGCTTGGCGATACTTTGCGGGAACGACAAACTGTAGCCGAACCTCGCCCTGGGGTGTTTGTGACTCATGGTACAGCCGTTCTAGTTTACGAAGGAACTTGGCTAGACCTCTCCGTGAATACTTAATCACTTTACCCTTTTGCTTCTTCTACACAGCAGCAAGTGTCGGGTCAGACTGTTGTTCATGGACAACATCTTGACTACAAATCAGATCTTGAGGCAATGCAATGGTCACTGGGGTGACACAGTTTGGAGCCTTGGCCATGGCTCGTGTTACTGCAGCCGAAGTCTAAGTAGTGCTATCTACACTGCATAGTAGAGCGCATACTGCATCTTCCACTACCACGACTTCTCCAAGTGGGCTCTTCAGTGCTCCTGGCATTAATGCAGTCGTGTCCGTGTCCGACGTCTTTCCATAGGTCCACCCCAAGCAACGCACGAGGAGTATGAGCCACAGCCACATATTTCTACAAGAGAAGATACTCCCTTAATCACTCTTGTTGTGGGATCATAGCTTGCTGCGATACTCTTGGTTAGGGACAGGTACGGACGACGACATAGACTGCGACAAAGACAGAGGGGACAACACATCAGACGCATGGTTAGTTAGGCCTAGCTCTTGACTTACTAGTTTGATCCTATCAGCATGTACTACCTCCTGAGTTCCATTAGCTTCATCCTTTATTCTATAAGTATTTCCATGTACTCGTTCCACAACGGTATTTGGTCTGCAGAACTTAGGTCTGAGCTTGGAAATTCTCTCAGGGTTGTGGATCATGACCTTCTGGCCTGCCTGTAACGTGTTTTCTTGACTACCTTTGTGTTGTTTCGCCATCATCTCCGCTCTTGAGGCTTTTAATCTTTTCCGTACTTCACTGTGTATACGTTGGAATTTCAACAACTGTACCTTTGCGTAGTCTTCTTCATTGTATACTGGAGTAGGAGGTCCAGCCAACAAATCGTAGGGTAACACTTTCTCTTCTCCATAAAGGATATAATGAGGAGACTTCCCAGTTGATGAATTTTCTGAGGAGTTGATGGTCGCCGCTACATGTGATAACCAGTCTTCCCAGTTATCCTCTTGATTTGAGGTTATTACTGGTCTCAAGACTTCCAGTATCTTCCTGTTTGTCCTCTCCACCAGCCCATTGCTCTTAGGACTGTAAGGCGTTACAAAAACTTGCTTTACTCCATACATACGACAGATTTCTTGTAACACCTGGTTACAGAAATTCACTGCCATTATCGCTGAGCAATACCTTAGGTGTAGAGTATGGACAAATCACTGAAGTCACAAAAGCGTGCGCCACCTCCTCTGAAGTTTTCGTCTGTAAAGGTGCTAAAACAGTGAATCGTGAGAAATGGTCCACTGCCACCAGTACATAACTTGAACCTTGACGACTTCTCGGCAACACTAAGAGATCAATGGAGACTATATCCCAGGGTTTTTCCAGTAGAGGATACTCTAAGATGGGAGTCGGAAGTCCCGTCGTTCCTCGAATTTCCACGCATTTGACACATTGACTGATATGGGCTTCCATGTCCTTCCTCATGGTCGGCCAATAGTATTTCTTCTTCGCCTCACGTATGCATCTATCGCAACTGGGATGACCCGCTTGAGGTACACCATGAACTAACTGTAGCACAGCTTGCTGTAAGGTAGCAGGAACAACCAATTGATATGCAGTGTCCTTCCCTGGGGGTTGCTTATACAAAAGACCCTGTTGAAGATAGAAGTGAGTCATCGGTACTGGGAGTTCAGGTAGACAAGTCTCGTCGCCAGACTCCAAGGCATAGATGACTTGAAACCACATCGCATCATTACGTTGTTCCGCTTTTACCGTGTCTGAGGAATACTCAGCAAGAGCAACATCCTCGGATATGGTAGCAGCAATGTTTCTACTCAACGCGTCGTCTACGACATTTTGACGGCCCGGTTAATATCTGACCTCTGGATCAAACTCCATTACCTTGCCAAACCGACACGCAACCTTACCGTGCAAGTTCTTTCCTTTAAACAAGTCACGTATGGGTGCATGGTCAGTTAAAACAATTATCCGGTAGCCAAAGATAATATCATCCCAGAAATGTCCTAACACCCACACGACTGCTAATGTCTCCAAATGTGTCGTCGAATAGTTCTTCTCTGGGGGTCTTAGTGCCCTATTAGCATACGCTATGGTATGTGTCTTGCCTTGCTCATCCTTCTGCTGTAACATCGCTCCAAGACCCAGACCTGAGGCGTCCGTGCACAGATAGAAAGGTTGAGTATAATCAGGAAACGCTAAAACGGGTGCTTCTGACATGGCTTGTTTGAGCTCGTTGAAGCTTTTCACTTCCGAGGGTCCCCATTTCCATGCAGCATCCTTCTTAAGTAGCGTCGTTAAAGGTGATGCTATGATGGCATATCTGTGGATAAAACTCCTATAAAAGCCAGTGAGGCCTAGGAACAATCTTATCTGATCCTTGTTCTGTGGTGTAGGAAAATTTAACATTGGCCTTACCTTGTCCGGCACAGTCTTGATGCCATTACCATCAACGAGGTGTCCTAAAAATCTAATACTGGATTTCAAAAATTCACACTTTGACAGCTTGATTTTCAGACCTGCGGATCTCAAGGTTTCCATCACTCGTTTTAACTTGTTAAAATGACTGTTAACATTGTTACTCACGATGATTAGGTCATCTAGATACGCTAAGACGTCTTGCCCTAACATCTCACCAAACAATTGGTTTATCATCCGCTGAAATGTTAAAGGAGCATTACTCAGTCCAAAAGGCATCCAGAGAAATTCAAAATGCCGACGGTGAGTGCTAAAAGCAGTAATGGGACACGACTCTTCGGTCAGCTCCACCTGCTAATACCCTGATGCTAGATCCAGACAAGTAAAAACAGTATTTCCCATACCTAATGATTGAAGTAAGTCTCGCAGATGCGGAATCGGGTAACGATCCGGTACTGTTACCTTGTTCACTTGCTGAAAATCCACAACAGGTCTCACACCACCGTCCTTCTTAGGCACTAGAAAGATTGGTGCATTCCAAGGCGAGGAGGAAGGCTGGATAACTTCATCATGAAGCATCCTTTCAACTTCCTCATCCACTGCTTCCCTTTGGCTGTGTGGTAGACAGTATGCGGGCACATAAACTGGATTTGCACCAGGGCACAAACCAATATGATGCTTCACCCTATCCGTCCTACCCAGCGCTTCTCCTGGAAGTGCTACTATGTCGGAAAATTCTCTAAGGAGGGCTAGGAGTCGTGTTTTATGGTCTACATTATCCATGACCTTCACATATTGCTCCAGCTGTTTTTCCTTAGCCAGACGTACGGGTTCCGACTGAGTCGTTGCTTGAGATGTAACTACAGGAGAGATCACCGGCACGTCGTTGACTTCCTTTATGGGAGCACCATAGCACATCAAGTCGCGTATATAACAACCATCTCTGAGCTTAACTGCGCCACCACTCATATTGCGATGAAGAGGGGCGTCTTCTGGTCTTGGCCAACGCTAGTCAGAGTTTACTGTCGTCTTTCAAGGTGAAACCATGTCGGATTCGCGCCTGTCGGATTCGCGCCTGTCCAATTCCACCGCTTTTTAGCCCCATGCAAAGGGCCCTGTGACCTCTACCCCTATTGAACCTCGTGTGGAGAGGGGTAAAGGGCTAACTGACTGCTGTGGAACGTCAACTGGCCAATTTGTCAATGAAAATGATAGACAGTGACTATGATCTTTCTGGTGAGTAAAACAGTGCAAGTGGAAATGTAAATAATGTGTTAATAATGTGTAAACAGCAAGTGAAAGCAGTGAATGTAAATATAAGTGAACAGTGGAAAATAGTTTTATAAGTTACTGCAAGTGACAGTGCATAACACAGTGTAAATAAAATAGAAATGTAAATAATGTAAATAAAATAGAGAATGTAAATAGAAATGTAAATGAGTAGTAATATAAGAATACGATTATAAATACTAGGAGTAATGAAAGCGAAAGTTTCACTCTAGCATGTATGAATACTATGAGTTATGAAAGTGGAAGTGAAAGTGACAGATTCACTCTGAACGCCAGTATACAGGACGAGAAAGTGAATGCTACCTATTTTACTGAAAGAGAAATTGAATGCCTACAGTGACAATAAACTACTATTACTGAAGGAAACTTATGGATAAAGACTGTAGATATATATATATATATAAGTGTTATATAATAATAGAAATATAAAGTGTGAGTGTTTTTATGAATATTGAACACCAGCGGCGAACGATCGCAAGTGGGAAGGTCATACGCGCTCGTAATTTTCATTGCTTTCACAGTGTTTTTTTTTGGAGTATGGATTCCAAACTATTTGAGAATCATAGAATAGTGTTTCTAGTGATAATATCAGCCTGTGGTAATCATATTACGGGTTATCGGGAAGTGTAAAGTGGAGACTTTGTTACCCAACTTCAGAGGTCTCCACAAGTCCTACAGTACTCAGACCAAGGCTAAACAAACATCCCAGGAGAAAGCTGAAGGTATGTGCCATAGGCATATTTGATTTTAATATTCTTGGACTAATAACTGATTTTTGGCAGATATTTTTAGAGAGTCTCTTGGAGCGCGAGTATGCCCATGAGATACGCAAGTAGAGCCAAAACAACCCCACGGTTTAGGGGCTAAACCTACATTATTAACCAGTCCTTGGATTGCTCACATCTCTCAGAACAGGCAGTTCACTGGTTAAACCTAACTCTACATTTATGATTAATATCAGCAAGCTGGGAATCCCTATGCAAACTCAGGCAGGTCACATTTTAACACCTGACATGGGTGTGAACACTCATGTGGATAATGTGTATCCTCTGGGAATCCTCAGAGAGGCCCACAGCTCGAGACACACCACAAGGTAATTCAGACACAGCCTCGGATTGCCTCTGCTGAGGTCTCAAACTTCCCCCTTAACCTACGGGACATATGTATATACAGGCCCAGGACATGATGTGTCCTGCAGGGCCAACGGGCGAGAAATCAGGTCTGCACCCACGTTACCACTGCTCTCTCTCTCAATGGGATAAATACTGGAACTCAACATTTTGCTCACTCCCTTCACGCATGCGCACAACACAGTCCAGTGTTTAGGTTTTTTCATGAGAGATTTGTTTTCAAAGCAAACGCACTAGGACTAATGCTTAAAATAATACAATTTAGCCTACTTGTGGTCTGGTTAGGTTAGGTGAAATATGGTATTGTAATTGCTTTGGAGGATCTGAGGGGACAACAACACGGCCTTCTCAAACTGTGGCAACATGGGTCTTGTGGTGTGCATGGGTGAAGAGAGTGAGCAAAATGTTGAGTCCCAGTATTTACTCAACATTAAATTTCTGCCCACGTAGAGACTGAATGAGTCAAGGTACCCACTAGGCGTAATTTAATGTCTGAACAAACTATGTATTAAGAACCTAACTTGCACTAAATGTAGCAGAAATTAAATAATATAGGACCACTGAAATGGCAGGTTGCCATCACATGCCATCAATGATATTTTAATTTCCGTTTATGATAAATATAAACAATTCATGCTACGTTATATGTACGTGTTCTATTTGTATTATTTATACTATGGTATCTGACATTACCATGATTCACAGTTTCACACAACAGTGTAGATATTAAAGAAAGAAAAAATATGCTTTTTAAACAGCGCGAGAATGTGTTTGTCCCATTGGTGGTGACATCTACAGGAATACTAGGCTTTTCAGAAGCACCCCATTGACTCAGAGATCATGGGCGTGGGTTCAAACAGCGCAGGAATGACACATCCCTGACTGGTGGTACATTGACACATATTGCAGGAACGCACAAACCTATCTATTTCCTGTCCCATTCCTGGCCAAAAAAATCAGCACGGATATGCTCCTGGGTTTTCCTTTTGCCCACGTGACCTCCTGATGCTAAACAATGACCCCATTCTAACACTGCTTGGCGATACTTTGCGGGAACGACAAACTGTAGCCGAACCTCGCCCTGGGGTGTTTGTGACTCATGGTACAGCCGTTCTAGTTTACGAAGGAACTTGGCTAGACCTCTCCGTGAATACTTAATCACTTTACCCTTTTGCTTCTTCTACACAGCAGCAAGTGTCGGGTCAGACTGTTGTTCATGGACAACATCTTGACTACAAATCAGATCTTGAGGCAATGCAATGGTCACTGGGGTGACACAGTTTGGAGCCTTGGCCATGGCTCGTGTTACTGCAGCCGAAGTCTAAGTAGTGCTATCTACACTGCATAGTAGACGCATACTGCATCTTCCACTACCACGACTTCTCCAAGTGGGCTCTTCAGTGCTCCTGGCATTAATGCAGTCGTGTCCGTGTCCGACGTCTTTCCATAGGTCCACCCCAAGCAACGCACGAGGAGTATGAGCCACAGCCACATATTTCTACAAGAGAAGATACTCCCTTAATCACTCTTGTTGTGGGATCATAGCTTGCTGCGATACTCTTGGTTAGGGACAGGTACGGACGACGACATAGACTGCGACAAAGACAGAGGGGACAACACATCAGACGCATGGTTAGTTAGGCCTAGCTCTTGACTTACTAGTTTGATCCTATCAGCATGTACTACCTCCTGAGTTCCATTAGCTTCATCCTTTATTCTATAAGTATTTCCATGTACTCGTTCCACAACGGTATTTGGTCTGCAGAACTTAGGTCTGAGCTTGGAAATTCTCTCAGGGTTGTGGATCATGACCTTCTGGCCTGCCTGTAACGTGTTTTCTTGACTACCTTTGTGTTGTTTCGCCATCATCTCCGCTCTTGAGGCTTTTAATCTTTTCCGTACTTCACTGTGTATACGTTGGAATTTCAACAACTGTACCTTTGCGTAGTCTTCTTCATTGTATACTGGAGTAGGAGGTCCAGCCAACAAATCGTAGGGTAACACTTTCTCTTCTCCATAAAGGATATAATGAGGAGACTTCCCAGTTGATGAATTTTCTGAGGAGTTGATGGTCGCCGCTACATGTGATAACCAGTCTTCCCAGTTATCCTCTTGATTTGAGGTTATTACTGGTCTCAAGACTTCCAGTATCTTCCTGTTTGTCCTCTCCACCAGCCCATTGCTCTTAGGACTGTAAGGCGTTACAAAAACTTGCTTTACTCCATACATACGACAGATTTCTTGTAACACCTGGTTACGAAATTCACTGCCATTATCGCTGAGCAATACCTTAGGTGTAGAGTATGGACAAATCACTGAAGTCACAAAAGCGTGCGCCACCTCCTCTGAAGTTTTCGTCTGTAAAGGTGCTAAAACAGTGAATCGTGAGAAATGGTCCACTGCCACCAGTACATAACTTGAACCTTGACGACTTCTCGGCAACACTAAGAGCTCAATGGAGACTATATCCCAGGGTTTTTCCAGTAGAGGATACTCTAAGATGGGAGTCGGAAGTCCCGTCGTTCCTCGAATTTCCACGCATTTGACACATTGACTGATATGGGCTTCCATGTCCTTCCTCATGGTCGGCCAATAGTATTTCTTCTTCGCCTCACGTATGCATCTATCGCAACTGGGATGACCCGCTTGAGGTACATCATGAACTAACTGTAGCACAGCTTGCTGTAAGGTAGCAGGAACAACCAATTGATATGCAGTGTCCTTCCCTTGGGGTTGCTTATACAAAAGACCCTGTTGAAGATGGAAGTGAGTCATCGGTACTGGGAGTTCAGGTAGACAAGTCTCGTCGCCAGACTCCAAGGCATAGATGACTTGAAACCACATCACATCATTACGTTGTTCCGCTTTTACCGTGTCTGAGGAATACTCAGCAAGAGCAACATCCTCGGATATGGTAGCAGCAATGTTTCTACTCAACGCGTCGTCTACGACATTTTGACGGCCCGGTTAATATCTGACCTCTGGATCAAACTCCATTACCTTGCCAAACCGACACGCAACCTTACCGTGCAAGTTCTTTCCTTTAAACAAGTCACGTATGGGTGCATGGTCAGTTAAAACAATTATCCGGTAGCCAAAGATAATATCATCCCAGAAATGTCCTAACACCCACACGACTGCTAATGTCTCCAAATGTGTCGTCGAATAGTTCTTCTCTGGGGGTCTTAGTGCCCTATTAGCATACGCTATGGTATGTGTCTTGCCTTGCTCATCCTTCTGCTGTAACATCGCTCCAAGACCCAGACCTGAGGCGTCCGTGCACAGATAGAAAGGTTGAGTATAATCAGGAAACGCTAAAACGGGTGCTTCTGACATGGCTTGTTTGAGCTCGTTGAAGCTTTTCACTTCCGAGGGTCCCCATTTCCATGCAGCATCCTTCTTAAGTAGCGTCGTTAAAGGTGATGCTATGATGGCATATCTGTGGATAAAACTCCTATAAAAGCCAGTGAGGCCTAGGAACAATCTTATCTGATCCTTGTTCTGTGGTGTAGGAAAATTTAACATTGGCCTTACCTTGTCCGGCACAGTCTTGATGCCATTACCATCAACGAGGTGTCCTAAAAATCTAATACTGGATTTCAAAAATTCACACTTTGACAGCTTGATTTTCAGACCTGCGGATCTCAAGGTTTCCATCACTCGTTTTAACTTGTTAAAATGACTGTTAACATTGTTACTCACGATGATTAGGTCATCTAGATACGCTAAGACGTCTTGCCCTAACATCTCACCAAACAATTGGTTTATCATCCGCTGAAATGTTAAAGGAGCATTACTCAGTCCAAAAGGCATCCAGAGAAATTCAAAATGCCGACGGTGAGTGCTAAAAGCAGTAATGGGACACGACTCTTCGGTCAGCTCCACCTGCTAATACCCTGATGCTAGATCCAGACAAGTAAAAACAGTATTTCCCATACCTAATGATTGAAGTAAGTCTCGCAGATGCGGAATCGGGTAACGATCCGGTACTGTTACCTTGTTCACTTGCTGAAAATCCACAACAGGTCTCACACCACCGTCCTTCTTAGGCACTAGAAAGATTGGTGCATTCCAAGGCGAGGAGGAAGGCTGGATAACTTCATCATGAAGCATCCTTTCAACTTCCTCATCCACTGCTTCCCTTTGGCTGTGTGGTAGACAGTATGCGGGCACATAAACTGGATTTGCACCAGGGCACAAACCAATATGATGCTTCACCCTATCCGTCCTACCCAGCGCTTCTCCTGGAAGTGCTACTATGTCGGAAAATTCTCTAAGGAGGGCTAGGAGTCGTGTTTTATGGTCTACATTATCCATGACCTTCACATATTGCTCCAGCTGTTTTTCCTTAGCCAGACGTACGGGTTCCGACTGAGTCGTTGCTTGAGATGTAACTACAGGAGAGATCACCGGCACGTCGTTGACTTCCTTTATGGGAGCACCATAGCACATCAAGTCGCGTATATAACAACCATCTCTGAGCTTAACTGCGCCACCACTCATATTGCGATGAAGAGGGGCGTCTTCTGGTCTTGGCCAACGCTAGTCAGAGTTTACTGTCGTCTTTCAAGGTGAAACCATGTCGGATTCGCGCCTGTCGGATTCGCGCCTGTCCAATTCCACCGCTTTTTAGCCCCATGCAAAGGGCCCTGTGACCTCTACCCCCTATTGAACCTCGTGTGGAGAGGGGTAAAGGGCTAACTGACTGCTGTGGAACGTCAACTGGCCAATTTGTCAATGAAAATGATAGACAGTGACTATGATCTTTCTGGTGAGTAAAACAGTGCAAGTGGAAATGTAAATAATGTGTTAATAATGTGTAAACAGCAAGTGAAAGCAGTGAATGTAAATATAAGTGAACAGTGGAAAATAGTTTTATAAGTTACTGCAAGTGACAGTGCATAACACAGTGTAAATAAAATAGAAATGTAAATAATGTAAATAAAATAGAGAATGTAAATAGAAATGTAAATGAGTAGTAATATAAGAATACGATTATAAATACTAGGAGTAATGAAAGCGAAAGTTTCACTCTAGCATGTATGAATACTATGAGTTATGAAAGTGGAAGTGAAAGTGACAGATTCACTCTGAACGCCAGTATACAGGACGAGAAAGTGAATGCTACCTATTTTACTGAAAGAGAAATTGAATGCCTACAGTGACAATAAACTACTATTACTGAAGGAAACTTATGGATAAAGACTGTAGATATATATATATATATAAGTGTTATATAATAATAGAAATATAAAGTGTGAGTGTTTTTATGAATATTGAACACCAGCGGCGAACGATCGCAAGTGGGAAGGTCATACGCGCTCGTAATTTTCATTGCTTTCACAGTGTTTTTTTTTGGAGTATGGATTCCAAACTATTTGAGAATCATAGAATAGTGTTTCTAGTGATAATATCAGCCTGTGGTAATCATATTACGGGTTATCGGGAAGTGTAAAGTGGAGACTTTGTTACCCAACTTCAGAGGTCTCCACAAGTCCTACAGTACTCAGACCAAGGCTAAACAAACATCCCAGGAGAAAGCTGAAGGTATGTGCCATAGGCATATTTGATTTTAATATTCTTGGACTAATAACTGATTTTTGGCAGATATTTTTAGAGAGTCTCTTGGAGCGCGAGTATGCCCATGAGATACGCAAGTAGAGCCAAAACAACCCCACGGTTTAGGGGCTAAACCTACATTATTAACCAGTCCTTGGATTGCTCACATCTCTCAGAACAGGCAGTTCACTGGTTAAACCTAACTCTACATTTATGATTAATATCAGCAAGCTGGGAATCCCTATGCAAACTCAGGCAGGTCACATTTTAACACCTGACATGGGTGTGAACACTCATGTGGATAATGTGTATCCTCTGGGAATCCTCAGAGAGGCCCACAGCTCGAGACACACCACAAGGTAATTCAGACACAGCCTCGGATTGCCTCTGCTGAGGTCTCAAACTTCCCCCTTAACCTACGGGACATATGTATATACAGGCCCAGGACATGATGTGTCCTGCAGGGCCAACGGGCGAGAAATCAGGTCTGCACCCACGTTACCACTGCTCTCTCTCTCAATGGGATAAATACTGGAACTCAACATT
This sequence comes from Coenobita brevimanus, assembly GCF_032717465.1. Lineage (NCBI taxonomy): Eukaryota > Metazoa > Arthropoda > Malacostraca > Decapoda > Coenobitidae > Coenobita > Coenobita brevimanus. Next base: position 27,172,828 of record NC_137065.1, on the reverse strand, counting down.
TTGCTCACTCCCTTCACGCATGCGCACAACACAGTCCAGTGTTTAGGTTTTTTCATGAGAGATTTGTTTTCAAAGCAAACGCACTAGGACTAATGCTTAAAATAATACAATTTAGCCTACTTGTGGTCTGGTTAGGTTAGGTGAAATATGGTATTGTAATTGCTTTGGAGGATCTGAGGGGACAACAACACGGCCTTCTCAAACTGTGGCAACATGGGTCTTGTGGTGTGCATGGGTGAAGAGAGTGAGCAAAATGTTGAGTCCCAGTATTTACTCAACATTAAATTTCTGCCCACGTAGAGACTGAATGAGTCAAGGTACCCACTAGGCGTAATTTAATGTCTGAACAAACTATGTATTAAGAACCTAACTTGCACTAAATGTAGCAGAAATTAAATAATATAGGACCACTGAAATGGCAGGTTGCCATCACATGCCATCAATGATATTTTAATTTCCGTTTATGATAAATATAAACAATTCATGCTACGTTATATGTACGTGTTCTATTTGTATTATTTATACTATGGTATCTGACATTACCATGATTCACAGTTTCACACAACAGTGTAGATATTAAAGAAAGAAAAATATGCTTTTTAAACAGCGCGAGAATGTGTTTGTCCCATTGGTGGTGACATCTACAGGAATACTAGGCTTTTCAGAAGCACCCCATTGACTCAGAGATCATGGGCGTGGGTTCAAACAGCGCAGGAATGACACATCCCTGACTGGTGGTACATTGACACATATTGCAGGAACGCACAAACCTATCTATTTCCTGTCCCATTCCTGGCCAAAAAAATCAGCACGGATATGCTCCTGGGTTTTCCTTTTGCCCACGTGACCTCCTGATGCTAAACAATGACCCCATTCTAACACTGCTTGGCGATACTTTGCGGGAACGACAAACTGTAGCCGAACCTCGCCCTGGGGTGTTTGTGACTCATGGTACAGCCGTTCTAGTTTACGAAGGAACTTGGCTAGACCTCTCCGTGAATACTTAATCACTTTACCCTTTTGCTTCTTCTACACAGCAGCAAGTGTCGGGTCAGACTGTTGTTCATGGACAACATCTTGACTACAAATCAGATCTTGAGGCAATGCAATGGTCACTGGGGTGACACAGTTTGGAGCCTTGGCCATGGCTCGTGTTACTGCAGCCGAAGTCTAAGTAGTGCTATCTACACCGCATAGTAGACGCATACTGCATCTTCCACTACCACGACTTCTCCAAGTGGGCTCTTCAGTGCTCCTGGCATTAATGCAGTCGTGTCCGTGTCCGACGTCTTTCCATAGGTCCACCCCAAGCAACGCACGAGGAGTATGAGCCACAGCCACATATTTCTACAAGAGAAGATACTCCCTTAATCACTCTTGTTGTGGGATCATAGCTTGCTGCGATACTCTTGGTTAGGGACAGGTACGGACGACGACATAGACTGCGACAAAGACAGAGGGGACAACACATCAGACGCATGGTTAGTTAGGCCTAGCTCTTGACTTACTAGTTTGATCCTATCAGCATGTACTACCTCCTGAGTTCCATTAGCTTCATCCTTTATTCTATAAGTATTTCCATGTACTCGTTCCACAACGGTATTTGGTCTGCAGAACTTAGGTCTGAGCTTGGAATTTCTCTCAGGGTTGTGGATCATGACCTTCTGGCCTGCCTGTAACGTGTTTTCTTGACTACCTTTGTGTTGTTTCGCCATCATCTCCGCTCTTGAGGCTTTTAATCTTTTCCGTACTTCACTGTGTATACGTTGGAATTTCAACAACTGTACCTTTGCGTAGTCTTCTTCATTGTATACTGGAGTAGGAGGTCCAGCCAACAAATCGTAGGGTAACACTTTCTCTTCTCCATAAAGGATATAATGAGGAGACTTCCCAGTTGATGAATTTTCTGAGGAGTTGATGGTCGCCGCTACATGTGATAACCAGTCTTCCCAGTTATCCTCTTGATTTGAGGTTATTACTGGTCTCAAGACTTCCAGTATCTTCCTGTTTGTCCTCTCCACCAGCCCATTGCTCTTAGGACTGTAAGGCGTTACAAAAACTTGCTTTACTCCATACATACGACAGATTTCTTGTAACACCTGGTTACGAAATTCACTGCCATTAACGCTGAGCAATACCTTAGGTGTAGAGTATGGACAAATCACTGAAGTCACAAAAGCGTGCGCCACCTCCTCTGAAGTTTTCGTCTGTAAAGGTGCTAAAACAGTGAATCGTGAGAAATGGTCCACTGCCACCAGTACATAACTTGAACCTTGACGACTTCTCGGCAACACTAAGAGATCAATGGAGACTATATCCCAGGGTTTTTCCAGTAGAGGATACTCTAAGATGGGAGTCGGAAGTCCCGTCGTTCCTCGAATTTCCGCGCATTTGACACATTGACTGATATGGGCTTCCATGTCCTTCCTCATGGTCGGCCAATAGTATTTCTTCTTCGCCTCACGTATGCATCTATCGCAACTGGGATGACCCGCTTGAGGTACACCATGAACTAACTGTAGCACAGCTTGCTGTAAGGTAGCAGGAACAACCAATTGATATGCAGTGTCCTTCCCTGGGGGTTGCTTATACAAAAGACCCTGTTGAAGATAGAAGTGAGTCATCGGTACTGGGAGTTCAGGTAGACAAGTCTCGTCGCCAGACTCCAAGGCATAGATGACTTGAAACCACATCGCATCATTACGTTGTTCCGCTTTTACCGTGTCTGAGGAATACTCAGCAAGAGCAACATCCTCGGATATGGTAGCAGCAATGTTTCTACTCAACGCGTCGTCTACGACATTTTGACGGCCCGGTTAATATCTGACCTCTGGATCAAACTCCATTACCTTGCCAAACCGACACGCAACCTTACCGTGCAAGTTCTTTCCTTTAAACAAGTCACGTATGGGTGCATGGTCAGTTAAAACAATTATCCGGTAGCCAAAGATAATATCATCCCAGAAATGTCCTAACACCCACACGACTGCTAATGTCTCCAAATGTGTCGTCGAATAGTTCTTCTCTGGGGGTCTTAGTGCCCTATTAGCATACGCTATGGTATGTGTCTTGCCTTGCTCATCCTTCTGCTGTAACATCGCTCCAAGACCCAGACCTGAGGCGTCCGTGCACAGATAGAAAGGTTGAGTATAATCAGGAAACGCTAAAACGGGTGCTTCTGACATGGCTTGTTTGAGCTCGTTGAAGCTTTTCACTTCCGAGGGTCCCCATTTCCATGCAGCATCCTTCTTAAGTAGCGTCGTTAAAGGTGATGCTATGATGGCATATCTGTGGATAAAACTCCTATAAAAGCCAGTGAGGCCTAGGAACAATCTTATCTGATCCTTGTTCTGTGGTGTAGGAAAATTTAACATTGGCCTTACCTTGTCCGGCACAGTCTTGATGCCATTACCATCAACGAGGTGTCCTAAAAATCTAATACTGGATTTCAAAAATTCACACTTTGACAGCTTGATTTTCAGACCTGCGGATCTCAAGGTTTCCATCACTCGTTTTAACTTGTTAAAATGACTGTTAACATTGTTACTCACGATGATTAGGTCATCTAGATACGCTAAGACGTCTTGCCCTAACATCTCACCAAACAATTGGTTTATCATCCGCTGAAATGTTAAAGGAGCATTACTCAGTCCAAAAGGCATCCAGAGAAATTCAAAGTGCCGACGGTGAGTGCTAAAAGCAGTAATGGGACACGACTCTTCGGTCAGCTCCACCTGCTAATACCCTGATGCTAGATCCAGACAAGTAAAAACAGTATTTCCCATACCTAATGATTGAAGTAAGTCTCGCAGATGCGGAATCGGGTAACGATCCGGTACTGTTACCTTGTTCACTTGCTGAAAATCCACAACAGGTCTCACACCACCGTCCTTCTTAGGCACTAGAAAGATTGGTGCATTCCAAGGCGAGGAGGAAGGCTGGATAACTTCATCATGAAGCATCCTTTCAACTTCCTCATCCACTGCTTCCCTTTGGCTGTGTGGTAGACAGTATGCGGGCACATAAACTGGATTTGCACCAGGGCACAAACCAATATGATGCTTCACCCTATCCGTCCTACCCAGCGCTTCTCCTGGAAGTGCTACTATGTCGGAAAATTCTCTAAGGAGGGCTAGGAGTCGTGTTTTATGGTCTACATTATCCATGACCTTCACATATTGCTCCAGCTGTTTTTCCTTAGCCAGACGTACGGGTTCCGACTGAGTCGTTGCTTGAGATGTAACTACAGGAGAGATCACCGGCACGTCGTTGACTTCCTTTATGGGAGCACCATAGCACATCAAGTCGCGTATATAACAACCATCTCTGAGCTTAACTGCGCCACCACTCATATTGCGATGAAGAGGGGCGTCTTCTGGTCTTGGCCAACGCTAGTCAGAGTTTACTGTCGTCTTTCAAGGTGAAACCATGTCGGATTCGCGCCTGTCGGATTCGCGCCTGTCCAATTCCACCGCTTTTTAGCCCCATGCAAAGGGCCCTGTGACCTCTACCCCCTATTGAACCTCGTGTGGAGAGGGGTAAAGGGCTAACTGACTGCTGTGGAACGTCAACTGGCCAATTTGTCAATGAAAATGATAGACAGTGACTATGATCTTTCTGGTGAGTAAAACAGTGCAAGTGGAAATGTAAATAATGTGTTAATAATGTGTAAACAGCAAGTGAAAGCAGTGAATGTAAATATAAGTGAACAGTGGAAAATAGTTTTATAAGTTACTGCAAGTGACAGTGCATAACACAGTGTAAATAAAATAGAAATGTAAATAATGTAAATAAAATAGAGAATGTAAATAGAAATGTAAATGAGTAGTAATATAAGAATACGATTATAAATACTAGGAGTAATGAAAGCGAAAGTTTCACTCTAGCATGTATGAATACTATGAGTTATGAAAGTGGAAGTGAAAGTGACAGATTCACTCTGAACGCCAGTATACAGGACGAGAAAGTGAATGCTACCTATTTTACTGAAAGAGAAATTGAATGCCTACAGTGACAATAAACTACTATTACTGAAGGAAACTTATGGATAAAGACTGTAGATATATATATATAAGTGTTATATAATAATAGAAATATAAAGTGTGAGTGTTTTTATGAATATTGAACACCAGCGGCGAACGATCGCAAGTGGGAAGGTCATACGCGCTCGTAATTTTCATTGCTTTCACAGTGTTTTTTTTTGGAGTATGGATTCCAAACTATTTGAGAATCATAGAATAGTGTTTCTAGTGATAATATCAGCCTGTGGTAATCATATTACGGGTTATCGGGAAGTGTAAAGTGGAGACTTTGTTACCCAACTTCAGAGGTCTCCACAAGTCCTACAGTACTCAGACCAAGGCTAAACAAACATCCCAGGAGAAAGCTGAAGGTATGTGCCATAGGCATATTTGATTTTAATATTCTTGGACTAATAACTGATTTTTGGCAGATATTTTTAGAGAGTCTCTTGGAGCGCGAGTATGCCCATGAGATACGCAAGTAGAGCCAAAACAACCCCACGGTTTAGGGGCTAAACCTACATTATTAACCAGTCCTTGGATTGCTCACATCTCTCAGAACAGGCAGTTCACTGGTTAAACCTAACTCTACATTTACGATTAATATCGGCAAGCTGGGAATCCCCATGCAAACTCAGGTAGGTCACATTTTAACACCTGACATGGGTGTGAACACTCATGTGGATAATGTGTATCCTATGGGAATCCTCAGAGAGGCCCACAGCTCGAGACACACCACAAGGTTATTCAGACACAGCCTCGGATTGCCTCTGCTTAGGTCTCAAACTTCCCCCTTAACCTACGGGACATATGTATATACAGGCCCAGGACATGATGTGTCCTGCAGGGCCAACGGGCGAGAAATCAGGTCTGCACCCATGTTACCACTGCTCTCTCTCTCAATGGGATAAATACTGGGACTCAACATTTTGCTCACTCCCTTCACGCATGCGCACAACACAGTCCAGTGTTTAGGTTTTTTCATGAGAGATTTGTTTTCAAAGCAAACGCACTAGGACTAATGCTTAAAATAATACAATTTAGCCTACTTGTGGTCTGATTAGGTTAGGTGAAATATGGTATTGTAATTGCTTTGGAGGATCTGAGGGGACAACAACACGGCCTTCTCAAACTGTGGCAACATGGGTCTTGTGGTGTGCATGGGTGAAGAGAGTGAGCAAAATGTTGAGTCCCAGTATTTACTCAACATTAAATATCTGCCCACGTAGAGACTGAATGAGTCAAGGTACCCACTAGGCGTAATTTAATGTCTGAACAAACTATGTATTAAGAACCTAACTTGCACTAAATGTAGCAGAAATTAAATAATATAGGACCACTGAAATGGCAGGTTGCCATCACATGCCATCAATGATATTTTAATTTCCGTTTATGATAAATATAAACAATTCATGCTACGTTATATGTACGTGTTCTATTTGTATTATTTATACTATGGTATCTGACATTACCATGATTCACAGTTTCACACAGCAGTGTAGATATTAAAGAAAGAAAAATATGCTTTTTAAACAGCGCTTGAATGTGTTTGTCCCATTGGTGGTGACATCTACAGGAATACTAGGCTTTTCAGAAGCACCCCATTGACTCAGAGATCATCGGCGTGGGTTCAAACAGTGCAGGAATGACACATCCCTGACTGGTGGTACATTGACACATATTGCAGGAACGCACAAACCTATCTATTTCCTGTCCCATTCCTGGCCAAAAAAAGTCAGCACGGATATGCTCCTGGGTTTTCCTTTTGCCCACGTGACCTCCTGATGCTAAACAATGACCCCATTCTAACACTGCTTGGCGATACTTTGAGGGAACGACAAACTGTAGTCGAACCTCGCCCTGGGGTGTTTGTGACTCATGGTACAGCCGTTCTTGTTTACGAAGGAACTTGGCTAGACCTCTCCGTGAATACTTAATCACTTTACCCTTTAGCTTCTTCTGCACAGCAGCAAGTGTCGGGTCAGACTGTTGTTCATGGACAACATCTTGACTATAAATCATATCTTGAGGCAATGCAATGGTCACTGGGGTGACACAGTTTGGAGCCTTGGCCATGGCTCGTGTTATTGCAGCCGAAGTCTAAGTAGTGCTATCTACACTGCAACTATGCTTGGCACCTGGTATGTTACCAATAATTAGGTTAAACAAAGGTTCTGGCATGACAACTGCAAGTGTCATACCAGTATAAAATGGAGATGCCACTGGATACATGCCTCAGGGAACAGTCTCACTGATCCATCAATAAGATGAGCTTGGATCTGTCGACGTTTGTGTATTCCTCAGGCTGAACTAAACTCTGCCTGACAGAGCAACCTTGAGGAACCATTGTCTCTCAGGACCTTTACAGAAATGCCTCCCATAAACCCAGGCTGAACAAGGAAGGTACTTTTACCTGTGGGAGGGCCTGTGGAGGAAGCGGCCAGCCACTGATACAGCTGCATAGTGCACAACTCTGTGCTTGTGGTACCCTGACAACTAGATGCCTGAGGGGTTGTGCTCGGACTAGATACCTGAGGGGTCGTACTCACCCTCTGGGGAGTTGGAGCATTGACCACCTGTGTTGGAGGGTTCACTGTCGCACAGGGACTAGTGAACTGTGGGGAAGTACCTGTACTGGTGGGAAGGGCACCACGGTGCATTTGTTGGGGAATGAAGGCTGCGTTTGCCAACTGCCTCCGATACACTGGTGCTGGTGCTAAAAAGGATTGTCCCGACTGAGGATTACGTGGTTTGTACTTGTTCTGCTGCTGCTTGGGATACTGCTGCTGCTTAGGGTACTGCTTGTACTTCTTCCAATTGGGTTGCTGCGTGTTTTGCCCAGTCCTTCTTCTGCAGTTTGTTTGGACCTTGGCCATTATTCTGAGAATAGTCTTGATGCTGGGGTTCAGTCTGAGATGGCTTCCCAGACCTGCCAGTATTTTCCTTGTTCCAGGTCTGTTGCTTACCAATTTGGTACTCGTACGGAGTGAAGAATGCATCAGCCTTTTCCACCATTTGGTTGGCATCCCTTACTTGACAGATCCTAAGGTGAGCCACAAGCTCAGCAGGTCACGATTTCTCTAACTGCATGCACAGCATAAGGTCAGTTATCCTCTCTCGTGTGCAAGGGGTCTCATCTTTCTCCATACATTCATCTAAGTAAGCAGTAAGCCAGTCGAGGAACTGAACATCAATCTCCTTTTCTTGGAGACTCACCCTCATGAACTGACTCCTGGCGTCGTCAGCTGTGAGACCATATGCTTTCATGAGTGCAGCCTTCATCATCTCATACGTGAGATTGTGTCCACGAATTCTGTGGAGAATATCGAGGGCAGGGCCTTCAAACAAGCTAAGAAACTGGAACCACTTAGCTGCCTCATCCAGCTGGTACAGCTGTGCCATGTCCTCGAAACGAGGTATGAACGGTTCGATTTGTTCGCCTTCCTTATATGAAGGAAGCTTGAGGTGCGGGGTTGCCAGAATATGTGCTGGGAGAGCACCCGTGGAGCTTGGGTTGGCTGCACCAGATGTGCCTGAAGCTAAGGAGTCTCGCTTGAGCTTGAACACCTCAAGCTCATGCTTTTCACGTGCCTCGCGCTCGGCACGTTCGTATTCAAGCTGTTCTCGCTCGTGTTTATGTTGAATTATACACTCTTCACGGGCATCATTCTCACGTTGCTGCTCACGTTGCTGATCATAACTATATCGTGAGAGCACATATTCTTTAATTTCCTGGGGATCAGTAAGCCCCATATCTTTGGACTCCTGTACATATGGACTAGTAGCCATGATGCTAACTCAACTCAGACTGAGTGGACTAAAGATTGAGTACTGACTGCTGTTTCGCAGAGAAATGCTAATAATCGAAAGTAAAGAATATAGGCACAGGCTGGTGGTGACCAGTTTTATCTAGTTAAACTGGTAAAGAAAGAAAATAAAAAAAAACTGCAATTGACTGGGAAAACTGTTACCTAAAATTGATAAAGTTGAATCAATAACCACCAGTAAGATAGTGCCTATAGACTTTAATGATAACAAATACCTAGGTGTGAGTGAGTGAGTATTATTTCGTTAATAACTTTAAAGGAAGGAGTTAATATCCTGGAATGAGGTCACCAGATGTCACGAGGAAATGTGAATTTATGAATAAAATGCTGATATAAATATATAATCAGTTGGCACAAGGTGAATCGACTTGTGAAATCAAGTAGTAAGTTTTACTTTATGCTGGCTTACTTCGCCGATTCTCTCTAGGACGAGAATTTTTTAAACTTTCCCAACAGTACGCAGCAGAGACTATCTACTCATGGATGCTGTATCATTAGTACTGTTAGCCTCCGAGAAAGTGATTTTACCCCATGACATTCAATAAATAACTCTATGATTAATATAGAATTTTGTGCAAAGTGGGAGTAGCAAACTAAAATAAGCTCAATATGGAGAAATCAAACACAATTAATACATTTGAATGAGCTCGAAGAAAAGAACTAAATTTATTGATTACAATGAAATACATTTACGTTACATGAATTTCAAAAGTGAATTCAAGAGGGGAATTCACTGTCGCAGACTAGGGAATTCAAATATCAAAGGAAATACACTCACTCACTCATTCAAAAGCTAATCTTAACGCCTAGGAAACTGAACAGAAATACTGGTCAGTGGAGAGAACGGAGCTGAATCTACGAAAGACTGGGTGTCTGTCTGTTGCACACCAGGCGCTGCTAATGTCTGCTGCAACCGATCAACGATGGTGGGAAGATATGGAGAATCGTTGACTCTGGAGACTAGGCACAGAAGGGCCTGCTCTCATTACTGGCACGATGACCCTACTCCTGTGGTTATCCATCACCGACTGAGTCCAAAGTGGGTACAGGGGGGTGAGAAATGGCCATGTTCACCGGAAGTGGGCGTGGCCTAACTCCAACGGTCAACAGAGGCAAGGCAAATGATATACAAAAGCAATAAAATCACTCAGTGGGGCACTAATGTCATGCATAAGAATAGTCACTTTTGAAGCAGCGACAAATGTTCTGAAAAACTATCCCTATCAAAGTGCATACAGGGACGGTTGAAATGAGTGATACGCAGTGGGTTTTCCACTAAAGTTCGTGGTTTCCCACCAAAGTACAATGTCACGAATGTGTATAAATACACAATCGCGCAAATTCGTGACAGTGTCAACAAGTAGTTTGGTGGAGGGTTAGTGCCCTTCCCGTAAAACAACTAACTCACAGACAAACGGCCACCCCTTACGGGATTATGGCGTCTAACTATATGTAGATACAAAGATGCTTACGAGACTCCTAAGCACTTCTTTACAAGTGTATAATCCTGCATGTGGGACATTAGTTCTCTCTTGTTTAACCCGCGGCATCCCGTCGATGTTCTTTAACGTCCACACGTTTTGTCACTGCGAATCCCGTCGACGTACATAAACGCGAAAATATTGCAAGGTCCCTAATTTGCGCAATTTTCAATTTTCGCGAGTCATTTTTGGTACGTATACACGTGACACCTTCCTCAACAAGATGCCAGGCAGGGACAATGTCTTACCCAGCATGACCTTCTCCCCCCCCTGCATGCCATTGTCTCAGCAATTCACCTGTTATCAGTGACCTGGCCAGTATAGCCATGTCATGCCACGGTACGAAATTCAGGGCCAGAGTGATTCCCCAATCAATGACAATGTGGAGGACAAACTTTACATAGCATTAGAGGAAGAAACAATTTGAAATGATGATCAGGTAATGTGGCAAAAAAAGGTCAGGTATTAGTGAGTGAAACAATGCTTATAATGCCTATATTACTGCTTGAAAACCAATATACTCTTGTACTACATATAAATTCGTACCAAGTAAATAATTAAATACCGTTTATGAGTGGTGTGAAATAGTTATCCTCCCATAGAACTCGTTTTCTTTGATGCCAGCCTGATAGAAAACCCAGTAAGGTAAGGAGGTACTCCTACCTGTAATAAGTATTTTAAACCTCAGGTGAGCGATTTCTCTATGAATTTTCGATGTTTCTCACCAAAAGCGAAGGTTTGAGCCAAAAAAAAATTTTTCCTAAAATGGTCGGGAATGGGGGGAGTCAGTGGTGGAAAAGTGGTCGGGATGGGGCGGGTTAATATTAACATGATTGCAACTTATGTCAGTATTTAGCATTCATTTATCCATCATCCAATCCCCTTCTGCCTTGTCAGGAGCACGGCAGCCCAGGGAGTATTAAATGTATGTGTATGATGAGATCTGGGCCGGTTTTGAAGGGGGACATGGGGGGGCAATGCCCCAATAAATTTCTCAATTTCCCCCCTGTCACGAATCAATTCGCGACATTTCCCTTTTGTGAGAAGCCACGAACTATTAGTGGAAAACTCACTGTGTATCGCTCAGTTAACCGTTTCTCTCTCTCCATTTCGGAGTATACTTTTCAAAACATTCGTCACTTTCAAAAGTGACCGATTTAATGCACGTCACTAAGTGCTCTACTGAGCGATACAATTGTTTCTTTATTGTTCGCCCCTGCTTGCCTCAACCGTTAGCCACGCCTTCTTCCGGTGGCTTGTGCGTCCTGCCTATACATCATTTGAATTCAGTCGCTTGTTTGTTGTGACGGAGAAAGGTCCTGTGCTCAAGAAGTGTGAGAGGTCAGCTAGCACCCAAGCACCACTAGTACAGTTGGCCAGTACTCCCACCCCCCGGGTGATAAATAGCATTCATCGACCAGTATTTCCTTTTTGTAATCCTAGTTTTAAGAGCTTAGTTAAGGTGTTTTTCCTAGGCGTAAGTATTTAGCTTTTGTGTGAGTGAGTGAGTGCGGTCTCATTGATTTGATTTGAAATGTAACGTTAAATTTATTTTTGTAATCAATAAATTTAACAGTTCTTTTTCTTGAGCTTAATGTAAAGTAAACTCTTGTTTCATTTCTCCATAATTAAGCTTATTTCCCACATAGCTCCTAGCTTGCATAGACGTTTTACTATTCATAACTGGTACTTAGACCAGTCTTGTTGTATTAACTTAAAATCCGTTGTGCCACCTAGGAGTTAATGCATCAGCAAGGACCTGATATTTTTATTAGTATTAGTTATTTCTTGTCAGGGGTGAAGTAACTTTCGCCAGAGGCTAACAGTACTAATTCAGCATTTGTGAGTAATTAGTCTTTGCTGTGTACTGGTGAGAAAGTTTATAAATTCTCGTTCTTAGAGAATCATGCACAAGCCAGCGTAAAGTAATCGTTGCTTGATGTAGCAAGACAATCATTGTCCCTGCTCTTTAATATTATTGAATATTATTATCAATTAAATAATACATAGCAGATATTTTAAAAACACCGTGATATTATAAAAACCCCGTGACAATTTTACGCCCCTACAAAATTAAATTTTTTCCTTATGGGAAAAAATTTGTGGATATATATATATATGTACACATCCTAAGTCATTCACACAAGATTCACACTGTGGTGTGTGTGCTATCCTGCTATTCACGAGATAGTGCTCACTCGTTCATATTTAGGTATACGTTAATAGAAGCAAGCTTGAGGGAAAAACTCTGTGACGACGGTGAAAATCCTGTACTCAGGTCAAACTGAGCGAAAAGTCGCTACATTTACACTGACAACTAATTGTTGTGTAGTGTGATGTATGTAATACACGGTGTAGGTGTGACAGTTGTAGTGTAACTGTACCTATGTGTAAAATGACACAGTAAATAATATGGCGACGACGAAGGCAGAGGAGAAGAGGCGGCAGCGTGCGGCAGACGATCAGCTGGCCCGCACAGCAAAACTACTACACCCATTGCTGAACCCGCAAAACCAATTGAGGTGGAGCATCAAAAGTGTCAATGAGACAAAATTTTATTATGTTACAATTACTCTCTCTGCCCAGCAATCAGTACATGCTACGAAAAGTACGCTCTGGCTGAAAAATACAAGTGACAGCCTAAGTCGCCTCTGCGGAGGTCGCCATTAATTATACTTCCCCTTAACCTACAGTACTTATATTAGTATCAGGGAAGTTGAGAATCCCTGTGCAAACTCGGGTCTTCCATAGCCTCGAACTGCACACGGGTCCTCAACCTGTGCCTTAACCTACAGTACTTATATTAATATCGGGAAGCTGAGAATCCTTGTGCAAACTCGGGTCTTCCATAGCCTCAAGTCGCCTCTGCGGAGTTCTCACTTCCCCCTTAACCTACAGTACTTATATTAGTATTCGTTTGCGAAGCAGTCAGTACTCAGTTTCGGTTTGCTAGCCTCAAGTCGCCTCTGCGGAATTCTCACTTCCCTGTAAGGCCTACAGTACTTATATTAGTATCAGGAAGCCAAAGAAATGGGTCTTTTGGACCCAATCGAAATTAAAGAGTATATACTCTCACGGCATCAGAGATTACAGGTGTGGTTAGCAGCAGCGTGAGAATGGACATGTCCCGTGATTAGCGGTGTTACTTTGCACACACTACAGCGCAAAACTATCTATGTCTCGTCTCATCCTGGCCAGAAAAAGTCAGCTCGGATACGCCCTGGAGTCAGCCCATGTGACCTCCTGAGACTGAACAAGAGCAGCATGAGAAAGAGCGCGAGTATAAGCGAGAACAGCGCGAATACGAGCAGAAACTACGCGAGCTCGAGTTAGAAAAAGAGCGACAACAGTGCGAACATGAGCAAAAACAGCACGAACTCGACTTGGAACATGACCGAGAACAGCGTGAGGAACGAGAGAGAGAACGAGAACATGAACGTGCCGAGCGAGAAGCATGTGAAAAACACGAATATGAAATGATGAAGCTGAAGCGAGAAAGCTCCACGAGCGTTCTCCCTGCACATGTCCTGGCGACCCCACGCATCAAGCTTCCTTCATACAAGGAAAGCGAGCGAATCGAGCCGTACATAGCTCGTTTTGAGGACATGGCAGACATGTATCAACTGGATGAGGCAGCTAAGCGGCTTCAGTTTCTTAGCCTATTTGAGGGCCCTGCCCTCGATATTCTCCACAGAATTCGTGGAGACAATCTCACAAATGAGATGATGAAAGCTGCACTCATTAAGGCGTATGGTCTCACAGTAGACGACGCCAAAGTTCAGTTCATGCGAGCTCGTCTCCAAGACAAGGAGACAGCTGTTCAGTTCCTTGATCGTCTCACAGCTTACTTAAAAGAGTGGATGGAAAAAGATGAAACTCCTTCCACGCGTGAGGGGATAATTGACCTTATGCTGCATACACAGCTAGAGAGGTCGTGGCCTGCTGAGCTCATAGCACAGCTTATGATCTGCCAGGTGAAAGATGCCAGCCAAATGGCAGAGAAGGCTGAAGCATTCTTTACTGCATATGGGTATCAAACTCGTAAGCAAAACACCTGGAGCAGAAAAGATACTGCCAAGTCTGGGAAGCCGTCTCAGACTGAACCCCAGCAACAAGGCCGTTCTCAGAGTAATGGCCAAGGTCCAAAACCGCAGTGGAAGGACCAGGGGCAAAACACTCAGAAACCTGAGTGGAAGAGGTACAACAAGTACCCTAACCAGCAGCAGTATCAGCCACGCAACCGACCGTCGGGACAAACTTTTTCACCACCAGCTCAAAAGAGGCAGGAAGCGAACGCAGCCTTCATTCCTCAGCAGCAGCATGGTGGTCACGTCCCTACCAGTGTGGGTACTTCCCCACAGTTCACTAGTCCCACAGTGACAGTGAACCCCCCTCCACAGATGGCCAATGTTCCATCTCCTTATAATTCTCAAGGCACAATGTTTGCCGCATCAATTCAGCAGCCTCATGAGTGGCTAGCTACTTCCTCCACAGGCCCCACCACAGGTGACAGTACCTTCCTTGTACAGCCAGGGTTTGTGGGAGACATTCCTGTGAAGGTCCTGAGAGACAATGGTTCCTCAGGTTGCTCTGTTCAGCAGAGTTTAGTTCGGCCTGAGCAGTATACAGGTCGACAGATCCATGTAAACCCTATTGATGGATCAGTGAGATTGTTCCCTGAGGCATGTATCCAGGTGGCATCTCCATTTTATACTGGTACGACACTTGCAGTTGTCATGCCAGAGCCTCTATTTGACCTTATAGTAGGCAATATTCAAGGAGTCAAGGATAGTTGCTCCGATGATGACGCTACTCAGACTTCGGCTGCTGCGGTAACACGAGCCATGGCTGAGGCTCCAGATCGTGTCACCCCAGTGATCATTGAATCGCTGCAAGATCTGATGTGTAGTCAACTTGTTGTGCAAGAACAACATTCTGACCCAACACTTGCTGCCGTGCGGAACAAACAAAAGGGTCGAGTGATAAAGTATTCACGGGGAGGTCGAGCCAA
This sequence comes from Coenobita brevimanus, assembly GCF_032717465.1. NCBI lineage: Eukaryota > Metazoa > Arthropoda > Malacostraca > Decapoda > Coenobitidae > Coenobita > Coenobita brevimanus. Next base: position 27,157,488 of record NC_137065.1, on the reverse strand, counting down.
GTTCCTTCGCAAACAAGGACGGCTCTACCGTGAGTCACGAACACCCGAGGGCGAGGTTCGACTGCAGTTTGTCGTTCCCGCCAAGTACCGCCTAGCAGTGTTACAATGGGGTCATTGTTCAGTCTCAGGAGGTCACATGGGCAAAAGGAAGACCCAGGGCCGTATCCGAGCTGACTTTTTCTGGCCAGGGATGGGACGAGACATAGATAGTTTTGTCCGTTCCTGTAGTGTGTGTCAAAGTAACACCACTAATCAGGGACATGTCCTTCCTGTGCCGTTCATAACCACACCTGTAATCTCTGAGTCAGTTGAGAGACAGGGTAGTGGTGAAGTGGGTGCAGACCTGACATCTCGCCCATTGGCCCCACAGGACACATTATGTCCAGGGCCTGTACATACATATTATGTACCATAAGTTAAGGGGGAAGTTCGAGAGAGAACTCCGCAGAGGCGACTCGAGGCTATGGAAGACCCGAGTTTGCACAAGGATTCTCAGCTCCCCGATACTAATATAAGTACTGTAGGTTAAGGGGGAAGTTCGAGAGAGAACTCCACAGAGGCGACTCGAGGCTATGGAAGACCCGAGTTTGCCAAGGATTCTCAGCTCCCCGATACTAATATAAGTACTGTAGGTTAAGGGGGAAGTGAGAACTCTGCAGAGGCGACTTGAGGCTATGGAAGACCCGAGTTTGCACAAGGATTCTCAGCTTCCCGATATTAATATAAGTACTGTAGGTTAAGGCACAGGTTGAGGACCCGTGTGCAGTTCGAGGCTATGGAAGACCCGAGTTTGCACAGGGATTCTCAACTTGCTGACAGTAATCGTGTGCTATAATTAATGGCGACCTCGAATGTACGAAGCTTAGGCTGTCACTTGTATTTTTCAGCCAGAGCGTACTTTTCGTAGCATGTACTGATTGCTGGGCAGAGAGAGTAATTGTAACATAATAAAATTTTGTCTCATTGACACTTTTGATGCTCCACCTCAATTGGTTTTGCAGGTTCAGCAATGGGTGTAGCAGTTTTGCTGTGCGGGCCAGCTGATCGTCTGCTGCACGCTGCCGCCTCTTCTCCTCTGCCTTCGTCGTCGCCATATTATTTACTGTGTCATTTTACACATAGGTACAGTTACACTACAACTGTCACACCTACACCGTGTATTACATACATCACACTACACAACAATTAGTTGTCAGTGTAAATGTAGCGACTTTTCGCTCAGTTTGACCTGAGTACAGGATTTTCACCATCGTCACGGAGTTTTTCCCTCAAGCTTGCTTCTATTAACGTAAATACGAGTTATTTTTTCGCTCACTGGCGACTGCGACTTTCTCCTGTAGCAGGATAGCACACACACCACAGTGTGAATCTTGTGTGAATGACTTAGGATGTGTACATATATATATATATATATCCACAAATTTTTTCCCATAAGGAAAAAATTTAATTTTGTAGGGGCGTAAAATTGCCACGGGGTTTTTATAATATCACGGTGTTTTTAAAATATCTGCTATGTATTATTTAATTGATAATAATATTCAATAATATTAAAGAGCAGGGACAATGATTGTCTTGCTACATCAAGCAACGATTACTTTACTCTGGCTTGTGCACGATTCTCTAAGAACGAGAATTTATAAACTTTCTCAACAGTACACAGCAGAGACTAATTACTCACAAATGCTGAATTAGTACTGTTAGCCTCTGGAGAAAGCTACTTCACCCCTGACAAGAAATAACTAATACTAATAATAATATCAGGTCCTTGCTGATGCATTAACTCCTAGGTGGCACAACGGATTTTAAGTTAATACAACAAGACTGGTCTAAGTACCAGTTATGAATAGTAAAACGTCTATGCAAGCTAAGAGCTATGTGGGAAATAAGCTTAATTATGGAGAAATGAAACAAGAGTTTACTTTACATTAAGCTCAAGAAAAAGAACTGTTAAATTTATTGATAACAAAAATAAATTTAACGTTACATTTCAAATCAAATCAATGAGACCACACTCACTCACTCACACAAAAGCTAAATACTTACGCCTAGGAAAAACACCTTAACTAAGCTCTTAAAACTAGGATTACAAAAAGGAAATACTGGTCGATGAATGCTATGTATCACCCTGGGGGTGGGAGTACTGGCCAACTGTACTAGTGGAGCTTGGGTGCTAGCTGACCTCTGACACTTCTTGAGCACAGGATCTTTCTCCGTCACAACAAACACGCGACTGAATTCAAATGATGTATAGGCAGGACGCACAAGCCACCGGAAGAAGGCGTGGCTAACAGTTGAGGCAAGCAAGGGCGAACAATAAAGAAACAATTGTATCGCTCAGTAGAGCACTTAGTGACGTGCATTAAATCGGTCACTTTTTAAAGTGACGAATGTTTTGAAAAGTATACTCCGAAATGGAGAGAGAGAAACAGTTAACTGAGCGATACACAGTGAGTTTTCCACTAATAGTTCGTGGCTTCTCACAAAAGGGAAATGTCGCGAATTGATTCGTGACACCCCCTAAATGCAAATTATTTCTATATGGAAAGTCCTGCAGACCACTGTGATCGTTCTCTTTGTAAATGTACGAACAGTATGATAATTATCGTACTTGTAGCATCACTGAGTGGAATGTTGGCAACAACTCCCAGTAGTTTAAATATGCATAATTGTCAACAACTACAATACACTCTAATGAACAGAGGAATAATTCTAAAGTAATTTTTATGCTTGATTTGAACTATGAATGGTTAAGGAAAAGTCTTGTTTCTAAATAATTATGAAGGAAGTTGCTATTAGTAACTGATGAAAATTTTTATCTGGCAACTCTCTAAGTTGTTGACTTGCTGCCGGCAACTGTTAATATATGACTAATTTTGTGCAGAGGCAGCTGTCACAGGGGTCTAGGTAGGAGGTCGAACTTATTGACGTTGTTATATCTTATTGCATTCGTATTATACTAGATAGGCCATCTTATCAGTACAGTGACTTTACCTATATGGAAAAACTTTTGACTCGTAAACCTAAGCCTGCCACAGCTAAGCTATGAGGCACCTTCCACAAGTTTTACCAATTGTAGTGAAACAATGCTTGTCCTTCTCCGAGTTCATTAGTTCGGAATTATTTTTGATTATTCTAGCATTGCAAAGGATAACCTCAATGATCGTCCAACACAGCCGGTACTAAAATCCTTCCCAAAATAAATGTTTAGACAGAATGCTAGGGCTTTCAATTCAAGCTGGCACAGTTTGAGACCATAGTTATAATACTCTGTAACACGTGATACATGCTTCTGTTTCCCTTGCAGCAAGTATGGTGTGGCAAATGACAGATTTAATTTTTACTATCGAGGGTTCTCAAATTGGAAAGTTGCACTAGAACGTGAAAAAGGATTCAACAAGCCTGCAACAAGCCATTGTCATTTGCAAGTTGCAGCCATCTGGGCAGAGATGAAACAGAGAAAATCAACAGGTGAAACAGTAGCATGTCTCTTAGGATCAACCCAAACACAGATCAGTCGCTACTAGTTGAAAATCATAGGGGAAGTAATACAGTTTTTATCTGCCAATGAGCTTGCTTTACGTGCAAGTTGTGAAAGATTTCATAGTAATGAAGACAAACAAACAGACATCTCCACAGGGCCCTTTTTGAATCTCTATGCGTGTACCTTGACTAAGGACAAAAAACTTTCAGAAATACAGAAGCTAAGACAGTGCCCAAGAATGCCAAGTACACTTCAAAGGACATATATAATGAGGTATCCGATACAATGGCTACTTTAGTTTTGCAGGAAGTTAAAAGCAAGTATGGACAGTCAGATACATCAGGTTTTTGTATTAAAAGTGATGGAACAACAGACAAATGTAATGTGGAGAATCTTTCCTTTATGATACGGTTTGTTTGCAATGTTTTGCCTGAGGAACATTTGATTGGTTTACTTGACTTAAGCCAGTGAAATGCAGAGTATATAACAACACAAATACTCAACCATCTGCAAGATGGAGGGTACAGTACTGACAGTATAATCAGTCAATGCTATGATGATGCAGCAGTCATGAGTGGGGTCAACGGTGGAATGTAATCATTATCACAAAAAAGTCTTAGCAGAGATGTTCCACATATTCATTTCTTTAATCATGAGCTTCACCTTGCTATAGTGCATTCTATACAAGAACCTTGTGCTAAGTCCTATTGTTTGAGCTTTCAAGTTCACTACATTCTTTCTTCCATATGCTACATCGCTAAAAAGGCTCCTAGAAATCCGTTGGACAAGTCATTGTGATGTGACAAAGTGCATAGTAGAAAATAAGGATGCTATACTCAACATTCTGGCTGAGGTTTCTGAGGATAAAGAAGCAACAATGAAGGTATGTACAGAAGCATCAGGCCTTAAAGTACAGCTAAAGAAGCAGAATATTTTTGCAACTGGTCAGTTTCTTCTTCGAGTACTTGGTTCTCTAAAACCAGCCAATTCCTTGCTGCAGGCTCAGTACATTGAAATGTGCAGTACTAGGAAAGTTATTGATGTCAGCTTACAAACGCTGAAAGGTCAGCGAGATGATTCTTGGTTTGCTGATTTTTTTACTTCTATATGTAACCCTCGTTTAAAGATGAAGAGAACCATGAGTAAGCAACTAGCCAGAAGCATTGTGCTCTCCACTGTTGGGCATAATGATTATGATAATTCCACCATCACTCCTTGCCAGTCTCTAAAGAGATCTCTTCTCATCATCCTAGACAGAGCAATAACTGAAATGGAAAACAGATTTTCTATGAAAAACCTGGATATTATGAAAGCTGTGTCCTGGTTATTGCCTAAGTCAAGTTCATTTCTGGATTTCAACTCTCTTGGCCCTTTGCAAAGACTTGCCGATAAGAACAAAGAATCTGATTAAATGTGTTTGAGAAATGAAATACATGTTGCAAAACCTGTTACTTAAGAATTTTTCCAGCTGCAGTGATACTTCCAAATCTACAATATGTAAATATTTGCAAGAATACAAACAAGCATTTCCTGAACCGCGTAAGATTTAAGTCACAGCCCTAGTTATTGGAGTGTCATCAGCATCATGTGAGAGCTCATTCTCCACGCTGTCACGAGTGCTGACTCCTTTCCAACTCGGTATGCTACATGACAGAATTTGGTGATCTTGGCCCATGAAAAAACAATAACTAAGAGTCTAAATATGGATGAATTTGTAAGACGCCTTGAAAAAAAAAAAATTCAGACAATTGGTGCTATAAGCTAAGCTTCTTAAGCTCTATGGCAGAAGTTTCTGCTTTGATGTTTGCCTTAATTTATGGAAAAAACAGCATTTTCTGATATGCAGATGGTTAGTGATGTAACTTTAATGAATCTTAAGTTCTGCTGCATGAATTTCTGCCTAAATGTTATTTGCCCTATTTTTGGGAAACGGAATTTTGTGTTATGCCTAACGTTTACTATACTAGTGTTTAATTTGTAAAATAAGTAAAACAAAAAAGTTTTTGTTTGTTTGTTTGTTTTCCATGCTTGTAATTTGCCTTGCTGTTGTTTTCTAGTGCTTTATTATTTTGTCAACTTAAGCGTTATATTGCTGTAATGGAAGTGGTTTATTTTTGTTAAAACAATAAAACTAAATAAGGTCCTCGTTTTCATAGCACGCAAATGTGAACACTATTTACTTGCAATGGTTGAGATTATTAGTTCATGTTCATCTTCAAGTGAATAGAAAGAGAGGGAGAAATATCATTATCATAATTATTTCATCTGAGTTTTGCAAATTTGCCTTCCACAGTGTACAGGATTTTGTATCAAAGTTACGGTTAGCAGTTTTCTATCTATCTATCTATCTATAGCCCGACGCCCTAATCCCGCAAAGGGTGGCCGCAGACAAAACGCCTCCAAGTCTCTCTGTCACCCACCATTTTACCACCCTCCCCCCAACTCACTCCCCCTTCCCTCATGTACCTCTCAACTCCATCCCTCCACCTCATCCTCGGTCTACCCCTCCCTCTCCCTCCCTCCACCTCACCTACATACACCCTCTTGGTCAGTCGTTCATTCTCCATTCTCGCCACATGTCCAAACCACCTCAGTGTATTTCTCCTAATCTTCTGAACCACATCCACACCCACCCCACAACGTTCCTTCACTTCTTCATTCGTCAACCTGTCCCTCCATGTCACTCCACATGCTCCTCTCAAGTTTTCTAATAGCACTTAAAATGCTTAATTTGTTTTTGCATGTGTTAATTTAGCTTACTGATATACCACTAACCTGAGGCAGAGGAAGGGAGATGTGAAGGAACAGGAAGAGATGGAGGGATGGAGGAAGGGAGAAAGGGAGAAGTGGAGGACAAGAGAAATGGCCCCCCTAGCTACGCCTTTGTGCCCCATCAGTATGTGTAGCTGCCCCTCCAATTGAAGCGGTCTAGACCCGGCACTGGATGAGATGGAGGAATGAAGTGGAGAGAGAGAGAGAGAGAGAGAGAGAGAGAGAGAGAGAGAGAGAGAGATTTTCCATGTCTTTCTGTTGCCCATGGTAGGGAGCACCTATTATTTACTTTTACCGTTGTCTTTCGTCATTCAGTGTCATTCGTCATTCAGATTAGTCTAGCCCGTATCTTGTGCGCACACTAGAACAATTTATGTGCTGCCAGAAAAAAAAAAAAAACGATTGTCCAGCATCCTTAATGTCCCATTCATACTGAATAATGGAGGTTACAAAACTCATAATGTGACTTGGCTGATCCCTAGTTTGTCATCAACCACACTATATTTTTTTCCTTACCTCTGATAATCATTTCATCATGTCTTCGTATGCCTATCACAATGCATTGTTGTTCTATATAGCATTACTACACATTTATAATGATATAACTTACTTAAACTAGACATAACAATGAATAGCAAAAAGAACTTAGGCTCACGCAGAGGACTTTGTAAACATTGATTCAGCTGATGGGCAGTCATGCTCAACAGAAAAATGTAAATGTGAATGGTAGACTCAATCAAAGTGTTTTAAATATCTTTATGCAAAAATATATCCCATCTACATTATTAAGCAAGTCTAGCCACCCTTGTCCTGTAGTACTGTAAATATCAGTTACTTCATTCCAGCATCTAGTATACAAACCTAGATGAAAAAAGTGGGGAGAACAATCAGTATGTTGTCCCCCTTGAATGAAAAGTGGGGGGGATATGTTCCCCCCATCCCTCCCGTGGATGACGCCCATGCTGCCTCCTGCACTTCCTCCATCGTGATCAAAGAATTATTCAACTCTGCCAACACATATATTCCTTGCACTTTTCTAACTGCCACAGTCTCAGCCTCCCTTTCATCTTCTATATTTAACAGTCTTTCAAAATACTAAACCCACCTCATCCTTACTGCATTCATATCATTTGACATCCTTCCAGTCTCCTCTGCTTTTACTCACTCTCCCTTCCCAGACTCTTCCTTTCGCATTCTTCACCTCCCTCCACAAAATTTTCATCTTCTGTTGAAAATTCTCAGTCAACAGCATACCCCACCTCTCATCTGCTGCCACTTTAGCATCACACACAGCCCTTCTCGTCCTATTCCTCTTTTCCTTATACCTCTCTTATGACACCTCATCCTTCCTCTCCAGTCACATTTCATATGCACGTCTCTTCTCAGCCACAGCCATACTTACTTCCTCGCACCACCATTCACTTTCCTTTCTTACACCACCGCCCACTCGTCTCACACCACACACCTCTCCCGCATGCCCCGCCACAGCACTCTTAAACAACCGCCATTCCTCCTCCACACTGCCATTTTCCTTATCTTTCACTGTGTTCCACTCATTTTTCAACTTCTGATACTCCCTTTTATCCAACTCACTCACTCCCTTTTATCTAAGTCACTCACTTTCAAAACCTCTCTGCCACACCTAATTATCCTAGCTCTCACCCACCTCGTACCTGCTCTCAACTTTCCCTCCACCAGGTAGTTGTCAGACATACCTCCACCCTCCCGTCTCAAAACTCTCACATCCAACAATCTTCCTCTTACATTCCTGGACACAACAACATAGTCCATCAGTGCTCTATCTGCAACCCTTCCACCCTCATGCCTCACATATGTATTATGTTAAGCCACTTTCTAACTCGGTGTGTGAAACCGTAGTCAGTTACTCTCTAGTATCAAGTAATGAAAATACCAAGACTGATTTTGTCAGTTATTAAAAACTGCCAATAATGTGATCAAAGACAACAATTTCTCTAACAAGAACCTCTCCTGTTTTGATGCAATACTGTATTTTTTTCTTTATTTTCAAAAAGCTTGTTATTTCACTGTCATTACTTTTTTAAAAATGTTGGTGTAATTATTGCTTTTCTGTAGTTTCGATGTTCACATTATTATTTTTGTGCAACCTTAATAGTTAGAGTTTTTCTCATTCCCTCATCCTTTGCATACTATACAAGATCACAAAAGGGTCATTAATGCTAACGGTACAACAAAATATCCCGCAGAACCGTCTTTCTCTTAATAATTAACCTCTCCCCCTTTCGATGAGCGCTCTCCGTCTATAATTAATCACGTCGTTAATCCCTCCCATTGTGATCCTGATGAGATCCAATTTAGTCATGTGTTTCCTTGGAAAAAGGGTAGTGTTGTTGCTTCTATGTATTGAGTGTGTGTGTGTGTAATTCACCGGTTCGGTCAGGATCACTTGATGGTCGTGATCGTCAGCTTTTACCCTCCCGGAAGGGAGCTGAGAGCTCATATAGTCCGATCTAAGGGCAAGACTGTGACCTTCACACACGCACACACCCGTCCCCTTGCTCGAGAGGGACAGTAACCACCCACTTCGTCAGTGAAACTTTTCGCAACCTGAGCGAGGCGCGAACTCCCGTCCACCAGTTGGCAAGCGAGAACGTTACCACTGCACCAGCCAGCGGTGTGTGTGTGTGTGTGTGTGTGTGTGTGTGTGTGTGTGTGTGTGTGTGTGTGTGTGTTTAACTAGTTCGTTTAGGTCGGTAAGGGTATGAATCAAGAGTAGGAAATTAATGAAAAGCAAATAGAGCTAAAGACTCACACACACACACACACACACACACACACACACACACACACACACACACACACACACACACACACACACACACACACACACACACACACACACACATCTGCTATTTATACACATTCATTTTTCTTCTCACGTCCCCTCCACCCATGCTCCAATTAAAAACAATATTACATTGACACTCCTGATGTTCCTACAATCTTCCACTCTTTTCTTATTAATTTTTTTCCCACGCTGTTTATTTACAGTTATATTCCTCTCCGTAGTATCCAGCTCCGTAGTAATACTTTTCCTATTTTCTTTCTTTTCCCCTTACGTCTTGGCTCGTTCTTGTTTTAAATCATATTCTCTTTATACACATTTGTTTCTGTTGCCTTAACATCCTCAATCTCATCCATGCCTCGACTTGATTCTCTGTCTTGTTCCTCTGGTGTCTTATTTATTTTTCATTCCTTTGGCCCTGATCAAGATTTCCTTAAAATTCCTTGAACCTTACCTAACCAGTTGAGAGGATTCATTTACTAATTAATTAATAATCAAATAACTGAGAAAGAGAGAGAGAGAGAGAGAGAGAGAGAGAGAGAGAGAGAGAGAGAGAGAGAGAGAGAGAGAGAGAGAGAGACGTAGGAGGAGGAAGAGGAAAACAAGAAGATAAGGCAGGAGAAGAAGAGGAAGAAGAAAAATAAAAGAAGAGGAACAAGAAAAAGATGGTAAGGTCGGAGGGACGGTGGTAGGAGATGGAACACTACTTCTGTTTGGGTGAGAGGGGGAAGGGGAGACGGAGGAAATGACAATGTTTCAGGAAGAACTGCCGGCAAGACGAACAGAATCATACAAACTGGATAAAACTGGAGAAACATCTTTAATGATAACGAATTCCCTGCAGAACACAATAAATCTCTATCTACCTGTATACCTAGGCTGCTTCCTCCAAAGAATGGGGGCTAGCTGAGACAGGACGACACACTCCCAATTTACTCATCCACACACACACACATTATAATAATCAGTAAGGAAAGATAATATACAATAAGAAGACAATGGAAGGTAAATGGAAAATAATAACAATGTAGAGAGATACTGTAGTTTAAATGGTCATAAAGGAGTCATCAAAACCTAAACAAAAGTTACTGTTCCTGTGGTGTATTTGTTGCTGATTCCACCGTATTGTAATGAAACAGTATTCCCTAAGCCCAAAATTGACAAAGAACTGGTGACTCCCTTTGATCAACACAAATATTTTTCAGTCATTTCTCAAGTAAGACAATATATTCATGTGCTGTGTTGGTAAAATAATCATCGATTATGGTGTTAAACAAATAATACAAAGTGTTAGGAATTTTAGTCTTCTCTCATGAAAAGAACAACATGCTTGTTAAATCTTAACCCCTCCGCCACCGAGCGGCGCCATCACATGCTGAGAGGAGGGTTCTCGGGTACATCACGTGATGTAAGGGAATTTCCTCATAAAGGAAGGACATCTGGTGTTTCAACTGTCAAATAAAACTCCCTCACACCATGCAGAAGCAAACGGTCTCTAGCGAACTATCACAGGTGCGTGAAACATTTATCTACCAATACGTCAGGATTTGCGCCTTGCTAGGAGAAAATACTAGTAAAACATTGCATGATTTATACTAATTGCTATATTGATATCAAGCGAGCAAGCGAGAACTTCCATGTGTTGCTTGTAGGGAGACAATTGCGTTATTTATATAGGACATCACAGTTATCTAAAAAACCCTTTCCTTCACCGGACAATGCGATTTGAAGCTAAAGAAAATATCCTAAAGATACAAGTGTGGGAGAGAACCTCTATCCCACACCAAGAAAAATCATTTAATTACCATTTGCCTATCTTCACTTATCACTTTTTTCATGGATAACCATTTTGTTTGCTTTGCATTACGCCTCTACATACTGGCTTATGTCACTCGTCTGAAAGCTCGTGGTCTTCTAGCGCATGTGTTAATAAACTGGTTTTAATTCTGAGTTTCATCTGCAGTAGATAGATAGATAGATAGATAGATAAATATACAGGGTGTTTCAAAAGTCCCTTATTATTATTATTTTTTTTAACTGCAATTACAAGAGCAGCCAAATGACAGTTTGGTTGCTGAGTCTACCATTCACGAGATTTTTGGTGACATCAAACTTGGCTTCATAAGTCTACTGGAAAGTCACTGGTACACCTCAACGTGGGCACCACCTTTTTCGAAACAAGCAAGCCACAGTTTCACGCATTCTTGGCCGACAATGGACAACGTTTCGGGAGTAACAGAAGCACATTCATTCCTGATCCACTCTTCTAGTGTGGGGAGGTCTCGCGGCTTGGTGGCGTACACTTTGCTCTTAATGTAGCCCCACAAAAAGAAGTCGCATGGTGTAAGATCCTACCAGCGAGCAGCCCATTCGATGGGACCATGACGACCAGTCCACAGATCTGGGAACTGCTCATTCAGAAATGAGCGAACCTCATGCGAGAAATGAGCAGGGGCACCGTTTTGCTGGAAAATTACCTCTTGCGTATCGGCTACAGCTGACAGTTGGAGGATGCAGAACTCCTGAAGCATACAATGGTGATGTTCACGGAATATCCATCTTTATTTTGGAAGAAGAACGGACCAATCAGCCCGGCTGAGGAGATGGCATATCAGACGACCAATTTCAGCATGTCCCTTTCATGTACACAGATTTCCACAGGACTGTGAGTTCCCCAGATGCGGTTGTTGTGTCGATTGACGCGACCAGAAAGGTGGAAGAGAGCTTCATCACTGAACCACATGTGTTCCAGGATCGATGGGTCTCTTTCGTAGTGATACAGCAGTGTCTCATACATCTCCACCCGGCAATCGTAGTCTTGAGGTTCCAGCTTCTGAACCACCTGGATCTTGTATATTTACAGCTTGAGATCACGCCGCAAAATCCGTTATATAGATGTCACGCTGGTGTTCAGTTCCACAGCTCCTCGCCGAATGGACTTTCCTTAACACTGAGCAAAAGCCTCACAGACAGTTTCGACATTCTCCTCACTTTGCCCAATTCTAGGTCTTCCTGATCGGGGTTTGTCCTTAACGGATCCAGTCTCCATAAACTTCTGGTGGGTGGCAACGATGGTGTTCCTATCTGGTGCATAATGCTGTCCGCAGACTGCCCGGAATCGTCTCTACACTTCAACCACAGATAGGAAAACCTCCTGCCATGCAGCGATTGTACACCTTTGTTCTAGAGGCAGCATGGTATCAGAAGACAGTGCAAAACTTCAAATGTAGACTCAAAAAAATTCTCAACTACTGAGTAAGAGTTTACCACAGGATGAACGTCGTTGGTCGATTACCTGCAAAGAAATTTAAAAATCAAATAAGTGAGGGACTTTTGAAACACCCTGTATATATATATATAAATATATATATATATATATATATATATATATATATATATATATATATATATATATATATATATATATATATAAGACTGGATAAAGTACTCTAGAAAGGAGGGGCGTGATAGCAGAATTACCGGTTAATCCCTTTAAATATACAAAATGCACTTGCAGGTGCAAGAACTATAAGATGCTGTAACATTTGTTGCATCTGCTTTGGTAAACACCATTGTTGTTTTTGTGCATGCAATAACTGGTATGCCGAAAATAGGGAGGAATACCCCTCACTGGCCACCTAAATTCGTGACTGAGTGTGTGTTTAAGGGACATTGCTGCAAGATCATTAATCAAAGAGATACATCGTTTTATTATAAGGATCCCTGGTTTTATCCTTATCTTTGCTGAATCAGGCACTAGAATAAGTCTCCTTCCTCCTGTTTGTAAACACAAAACAATGGCGCCTGCCTATGACACATCTTTGTGTGTTTATTCATGGCTACAAAAACTGGCGTGAGTTTTAAAGCACTGAAGATGGAGATGGCTATCCCTGAAAAATTGGATATGATGAAAGACCGAAAAAAATTACATGACTAACGCGGCGGATTGATGATGTCTGTCTTAGATATACTGCAACACATATGGACAGATAAAGATAGATAGATATATAAACAGAGAGATAAGAGCATAAATTTCATTCACGCTGGTGTCAATCAGAAGACAGCATCCCATAAATGTCCCCTCTCTCCCTCACCCATAACCAATCACTGTCAGCCAACATGATTTGTGGCCCAAACGAGGAGACAACAAAGGACGTAAATGGACCATAAAATATACTATTACCAAATTTACAAAGATTCTTCTGATTTCTCTTGACTTTATGGGGGGCTGACACGGACGGACAGAATAACTATGGTTTACTAGGAAGGGCAGGGAAATATTGTTATTGTCTTGAAGCAGGTGACACATTCTCTTGGTTTATTCATTCTACTCCTCTGGACGTTTGTTTATTTTCGTTGAGGTAGATCTTTTTCAGTGGAGAGGTAAATATTTTTTTTAAGCAAGGAAGAAGGAACCAAAGGCCAGAATCCCACAAGATTGTTCCCTCCAAGAAAAAATAAAAATAAAAACATAAAGCCCGGAAGACTGTTCCCTCCAAGAAAAAATAAAAACAAAGTAACAGAGCCAAACTATAGATCCGTTATTTTCGAGATGCCTGGACACACTGCATAAAAAGACTGGAGGTCACAGGCAATAGGAAATAAAGACAGGGGAAGAAAACTCCAGAACTGATTTGGTGCATACATAAAGTACTGGGAGTAACAAATAACTGTTACATAAGAGAGTAGGACAAAAATGGGATGAGAGTTTATTAATAGACGGGTGCTACGCGCCCACTGTAGCGGTAGAGGGACGCAAGCAGACAGATCAGAGAAACAGTGACCAATGAAATAGAGATAGAAATTAGATTAACATGCGACAGTGCGGCGAAAAGAGAGAGAAAGCTGTTGAAAGAAGCCAGTATGAGGAGGACAGATGAGATGAATGGCCTCTGACTCCACCTTGTTGGGAACAGCTGTATGTGGGAAACCTCCCCATCTAACCTCTGTAGCTCGAAGAAGTCTCTCAAAATCAAAATATAAATAACCAGAAATAGCAAAAATACGGTGAAAAAGCACGTCCTTCGGTTAGAGAGATTGAGAGATTAAGTTCTCATTCACTGAGTTCATATTCATTACAGTAAGGGTCAAGATAGAAATACAGACGCTTGGTAAGGGCGTGTTGCTTTGGATAACAAGACAAGATGAACGTGAGGACAGCGTCGTTGCACATACTGTTGGTCGGTTGATGAAATCAATATTAGTGACAACAATTAAATGATTCTGGGAAGAGAAGAACATAGGTTTATATGAGACTCAACCTTTGACTTGTCCAGCAGCAACACACTGAACTGATGAATGGAAATGGAGATGGATGGGAAGATGGGGTGATTCAAATTCCTAAAATTATCCACTAATTTCACTCTCCCCCGTCCACTTTCATCTTCAGCTATCTCCTCTCCTTCCTCTTTATCTTGTGTTCCCCTCCCCTAGAGGTCCTAGATTGGAAGGCACTGTACAGTACGTAGTTCAGTGCACAGAAATGAACGGATTGCTGAAATTAATGATCTTCAGAATATCTCTAACACAGGCATGAAATCGATGGCGGGCGTCACAGTCTGAGACTAGAGACAGGTGAACGCCTCTGAGTCTGGTGCCAAATGTGCTGAAGCGTCATCCACCATGTAACGCACGACTACATTCCTTCATTCTCTCCCTCAAATCGTCCTTTTCCTTCAACTCTCTCTATCTCTCTCTCTCTCTCTCTCTCTCTCTCTCTCTCGCAAACACTGATCCTCCCCTGCCTCATCAGCAAACAAAACGTCATTAAAGGGCTGTTTTACAACCAACTTTGTCCTTGTTTCCCTCATGTTCTTGGTGTCTCATTTCTCACAGAACAATATGGACTTACAGCTGTTCCTTATAATAAAGTATTAATCTATTCCTGGTGCATCCACACGATTTTATTCAATTTGGGGGACCTTGTATAGGGAAGGGGATTGTGAAGGGTACATCTAATCACTTCCTCTATCTTTTCTCATTTCCTCTATTGTTATACATTTTCTGTTTCATTTCCTCCTCATTCTTTCCAAAACATATATGAAGACCACTCCACTGCTACCATTCCTCTCCTTTCTCTCCTCTTCCTTTTTTTTTTATATTATTTTTTCAAACACTTTCTCACATTTCTGAATATCTGTACCTTTTTTTCTTTCTTTCTTTACGTGTTGTCATACATCATTTTAAAGTCTACATCTTAACTTTACCATGCTCCTCATGGAAATTATAAATACATTCTCTTTTATTCAGTACTATAATTCCCATCCCATTCCATGTTTCCCTTTTACAACACCGAATCCATATGCCTCAGTATTCATCTATATTCGGTTACGTAACACAGGTTGCCTGTATGGCTCTCTTTTTTCCCCGTTTCTGACGGTCTTACTGCTCCTCATCCGATAGCAATGAAGTCACTGAATGTACAGTGAGGTTGGATGAAGAGGAAGTGGAAAATCTGAGTGTATTTAAGTACTTGGGTAGTGTGACGAGTATGCTTAGAAGTTTGGAAGATTTTTTTTTTTTTTTAATGCGAGGAAGAAGGAACCAAAGGCCATGAGCCCGCAGTAACAGTTCCCTCCAAGAGAAAAACAAAATACAATAGAGAGCCAAATTCAGGATCCGATCATTTTGAGATGCCTGGACACACTACGTTTGAAAGACTGGAGATCATAGGCAGCAGGAAATACAGACAGAGGGAGACAGTTCCAGAGCTGACCTGTTGCATGAATGAAAGACTGGGAGTAACAGTTAACTCTTGCATTAGAGAGTTGGACAGAAAAGGGATGAGAGTTTGCTGCCAGACGGGTGCTACGCGCCCGACGTACAGGTGGAGGAATGCAAGCAGACAGTTCAGAGGAGCAGTGACCATTAAAGTAGCGATAGAAAAGAGATAAAGATGCAACAGTGCGGCGAAGAGACAGAGGTTGAAGGGAGTCAGTAAGAGGAGGAGAGTTAATGAGACGAAAAGCCTTTGACTCCACCCTATTGAGAAGAGCTGTATGTAGGGAGCCTCCCCACACATGAGAGTTGTACTCCACACAGGGGCGGATAAAACCCCTGTATAGAGTCAACAATTGTGCAGGAGTAAAGAAAGAGCGGAGTCGGCTTAGCACACCCAATCTCTTGGAAGCAGATTTTACAAGAGATGCAATATGATCTTTCCAAGATAAGTCCCGAGTAAATGAAACCCCAAGCATGTTCAAGGATGATGCAGGATTAAGCTGAATATTATTAAACATTAGTGGGTATACCTGTGGAAGATTTTGTCGGGTTGATAGGTGTAAGAACTGAGTCTTAGATGCATTAAAGACAACCATATTATTTTTACCCCAGTCAGAGATATGAGCCAAGTCAGACATTAGGTGTGCCATAGCCTCATCCCTTGCTTCTTGAAGTAACTGTTGAGATGGGCGTTGCGGGAACCGAATGGAAAGGTGAAGGGTGGAGTCATCAGCGTATGAGTGGATAGGGTTAGATGTACAGCTTAGAAGATCATTGATGAATAAAAGGAAGAGAGTTGGTGATAGGACAGAGCCCTGAGGAACACCACTGTTGATAGATCTAGGAGAAGAACGATGGCCGTCTACAACAGCGGCTATAGAACGACCAGAAAGGAAGCTAGCGATGAAGGCACAGATAGAAGGACAGAAACCGTAGGAGGGCAGTTTGGAAATTAAAGATTTATGCCAGACTCGATCAAAAGCCTTTGAGATGTCAAGTGCAATGGCAAAGCTTTCGCCAAAGTCCCGAAAGGAGGATGACCAGGAGTCTGAAAGGTAGGTGAGAAGATCGCCAGTGGAGCGTCCCTGACGGAACCCATACTGACGATCGGAAAGAAGGTTGTGATAGGAAAGATGCTTTAAAATTTTTCTATTAAGAATTGACTTGAAAACTTTTGAAATACAGGACGTTAAAGCAATTGGACAATAGTTGGAGGGTTGGGAGTGGTCACCCTTCTTTGGGACTGGCTGAATGAGAGCAAACTTCCAGCAAGAAGGAAAGGTATAAGTTGACAGACAAAGGCGAAATAGTTTGCCTAGGCAGGGTGTAAGCACAGAAGCACAGTTCTTGAGAACAACAGGAGGGACCCCATCAGGCCCATATGCCTTGTTAGTACTGAGGCCAGTGACGGCAGAAAATACATCAACTGAAAAAATTTTAATGTCAGCCATAAGGAAGTCAGAGGGGGGAAGTGATGGGGGAACAGCACCGGAATCGTCTAAGGTGGAATTGGAGGAGAAAGTCTGTGCGAAGAGATCTGCTTTATCAGTAGAAGAAATAGCTACAGAACCATCAGAGTAGAAAAGAGGAGGGAAGGATGATGAGGTAAAGTTATTAGAAAGATCTTTGGCAAGGTGCCAGAAGGAGCGGGAAGAATTCGAGTTGGAGAGTTGAGAGCATTTAGTATGGATGAAATTATTTTTAGTAGAGCGAAGAACAGACTTAGCACGATTCCGGGCAGAAACGTAAAGATTATGTGATTCAGGGGTGGGTTGGCTCTGGTACCTTTTGTAGGCCTTCTCCTTGTTGCGGACAGTGTTAGAACAAGCGTGATTAAACCAAGGCTTTCTTGCGTTAGTCAAAGGATATGAGAAAGGAATGTATGCTTCCATGCCCGAGAGAATAACCTCCGTAATGCGCAAGGCACACTCAGATGGCTCACGGCCATGGAAGCAATAATCATTCCAGGGAAAATCAAAGAAGTACTGCCCGAGGGCCTCCCAGTCCGCGGCTCCAAAATGCCACAGACGACGTTTCCCTGGAGGGTCCACAGGCCGTACCGGAGTGATAGGACAGGTTAAGGTAATAAGGTTGTGATCGGAGGAGCCCAACGGAGAGAAAAGATTAACAGAGTAAGCAGAAGGATTAGTTGTGAGGAAGAGGTCAAGTATGTTGGAGCTCTCTCCAAGGCAGTCAGGGATACGGGTAGGGTGCTGTACAAGCTGCTCTAGGTCATTAAGGATAGAAAAGATGTAGGCTTGTTCACCAGGTGGATCCGTGAAAGGAGAGGAGAGCCAAAGGTGGTGGTGAATATTGAAATCTCCAAGAATGGAGATTTCAGAGAAAGGAGAAATGGACAGAATGTGTTCCATCGCAGAAGTAAGATAGTCGAAGAATTTTTGATAGTCAGTAGAATTAGGGGATAAGTAAACAGCACAGATATATTTAGTCAGAGAATGACAGGAAAGCCGAAGCCAGAGTGTGGAGAATTCAGAAGAATCAAGTTCAGGAACATGAGAGCAAGATAAATCGTTGCATATGTATACACAACAGCCACCTTTGGCTTTGAAATGAGTATAGAGAAAGTAGGAGGATACAGAAAAGGGTTTGCTGTCAGTTGCCTCAGACAGCTGAGTCTCCGTTAGAAAAAGAAGGTGAGGTTTTGAGGAGAAGAGGTGGTGCTCAACAGAGCGAAAGTTAGATGAAAGGCCGCGAATGTTGCAGAAATGAAGAAGAAGAGAGTCAGACAGTGGTTCCAGGCACCTCGAGTCGTCACCGGGAGAGGGGCAGATGGCGGGGGCATTTATGGTCCCCCCCCCTGGGGACTCCGAGGCTGGGTGAATTGACGCCATTTTTGGTTAATTTTGAATAGGAAGTGTAGTGTGTACTGTGCATGTGGTTTGGTGAAGATAGAGAAATTTGTACTGGAGAGCATGCTGGCCTACTCTCTGTGTAAGTGAGACACTGATGAAGTGCTTCAAAGGGTTTAACAAGGAAGGAAGGTTGCTAGTTTTTTAAAAGCAGTAATAATATATACGGAAGTGAGCATGGAAGTGAAAAAGTCCGTGCATTACTATTTTGACGGCAACTCTAACACATGGATTTGAAGCGTGGACCTTGCTGGAAGGACACAAGTCAAAAGTGAGAGCAGTGTAAATGAGCTTTTTATGAGGGGCATGTGGAGTTACATGGAGAGACAGACTGAAAAATAAAGAAGTGAAGGAGGGTTGAGATGTGGATGTTGATGTGACAGAAAGCGTTAGGAGAAATACACTGAGGTGGTTTGGTCATGTAGAGAGAATGGAAAGTGAGAGACTGACGAGGAGAGTATATGAGAGTGAGGTGGAGGGGAGGGGGGGGAGAGGGAGGGCGAGGGATGGAGTGGATAGGTAAATGAGAGAAGGGTGCGTGATCTGGGAGAGGGCAGTGAAATGGCGAGGGTCAGGGAAACATGGAAGCACTTTGTGACCATCCCTTACGGGATTCAGACGTCTGGCAATAGATAGATTTATTCCTTTTTTCCTGACCCCCTGCACAGTGAACCTGTTCCCTAAATCCACCTACTTGTATGGACAGGAAACACGGGGAGATGTGGGAGGTTAAGACTATAATGTGAACAAACATGAGAGAAACATGATATTAATGAAAATATAATTTGCCTATCTAAAACTTAAAATTACGGAGTGATAGTGCCAGCCGACAGGTGGAATTGTATGCTTAGAAAAAGGACACAATAACCTGCAGTTCTATGGATCTGATAACGTGACTAAACAAAAACAAATTCAGACAGGACCGTTTCCCCCTCACTCTTTGCCAACAAGAAGAGTGGTTATTCAAACTTCTCTTTTCTCTCTTTATCATTATCCATTAATGCTTGCTTCCAACGAAAGTTCCTGGTCTTGCCTGTATCGTTCAGTAACATGCAACATCTATCTACTTTTGCTTTATCGTGCCATATATTTAGGCCTGTTCCTACGATGTCAGAATGCCTGTACAAGACGAACTTCCATAGATTAGGTAGATCTTCTCGCACTTCGTAAATTAAAAGCAGATCTCTCCCAAATCCTTCACTTCGAGAAGTCTGTAACCTCCCTTCTCCCCTTGTACCTATCTTTCTATCTTCCAAATTTTCTTTATATACCATTTTCCATACTCCTCTCGGCATTTATTAGACTCTCTCTCTCTCTCTCTCTCTCTCTCTCTCTCTCTCTCTCTCTCTCTCTCTCTCTCTCTCTCTCTCCTCGTCATATCTTTACATTATCTGATTTAAGAAATTAATGAAGCATTCTTCCTATCGCTTCGCTCCATTCTCTTTTAATCGTTACTTTATCATTATTTGTTATTTCCACATGATGTTATTTAACACTAAGGATCGTAATAACTCATACCAGCTAAATATGCTCGCTTAGTGTTAGTATTAATATAATACAAGTGTTCTTCTGATAATGTGAAATCTAATGGTGCAAGTACTAACACCTAAACTACTATGTATTTCGGGTGTTGGTCGGAACAGAATATGAGAAGTTTTCCCTATTATGAATGGGTTATTAGAGATTTTTTGGAGTAAAGGGAGTTGTGAATGTCATATCCACCCCCTTCAGTTCGACTAGGAAAGTTTCTCTAACATGATAAAGAACATGGCATAATCCTATAGAAGTCTAACGCCGCAGGCTCGGCATCTCGAAATAAAAAGATTTTTTTGGGGGGGGCAAGCCGTTATTTTCATTATATCTCATTAGGAGTTTTTTCCTTTGTGGGCTTTCAGATTATCTTTTCGTATGAATATTATAAATTCAAATAAGATGGAGGAATAGAAGAAGGGAAAGACGAGAGGAAGAAGTAGTTGCAAGGAGAGTGGAAATGTTACAAGAGGATGAGAAAAAGGCAGAGTATAAGAGAGAACCGAAGGAATGATTGGGCAAATATGAATTGGAGCAGATGGGAGACGTGGAAGGTGTGTGTAGGATATTTACAGAAGAAATATGTGCAGCATGTGATGTGGTGTGTGGAAGGAAGAGAAGACGGAGGGGGGTGCAAGGAACAGCGTGGTGGACTGAAGAGGTGAGACAGGCTGTGGCACAAAAGAAGAAAACATGCAATGAATGGATGAGAAATAGGGGCGTGGAAGAAGTTGAGAGGTGGAAGAGAGAGTTATATGTAGAAAGAAAGAGAGAGGTGAAAAGATTAGTAAGAGAGAGTAAGAAGAGAGTGGAGGAGGAATTTGGAAGGAATTTGAGTGTAAAATGGACGGACTGTAAGAAAATGTTCTGGAAAGAGGTGAAAAGAGTAAGACAGAGTGGGAGTGAAGTTAGCAGGGGAGTGAAAGATAAAAATGGTAGATTACTAGTGGAGAAGGGAGAAAAAGTGAGCAGATGGAAAGAACACTTTAAGGAATTGTTGAACATAGAAGATGGAAGCAATGCGAGTATAAGTGGCTGGGGAATGGCTGGGAGAAGGAGGGAGGTGAGAAGACAGGAAGAAATCAGTAGGATAGAAGTTGTGGAAGCAATGAAGAAAGTTAAATCGGGGAAAGCCCCAGGAATTGATGGAGTGTGTGGTGAAATGCTGAAGCATGGGGGAGAAATAGTAGTAGAATGGATGTGGAAGATGTGGAGATTGGCCTGGGAGGAAGGTAGAGTCCAGGAGGATTGCAAGTCAGGTATAATTATTCCCTTGTACAAAGGAAAAGGGGAAAAAGAAGTGTGTGGTAATCATAGGGGCATTTGTCTTCTTAGTATAATAGGAAAAGTGTATGGTAGGATACTTATTGACAGAGTTAGAAAGAACAGAGAAATTAGTTGGAGATCACAGGGAGGCTTTAGGAAGGGAAGAGGTTGTGTAGATCAGATATTCATTCTTAGATCTTTAGTGGAAAAGTTTCTAGAGAAGGGAAAAAAGTTGTATGCGGCTTTCATGGATTTGGAGAAAGCATATGACAGGGTGGATAGACAAGGATTGTGGAAAGTGTTTAGAATATATGGAGTAGATGGGAAGTTGTTGAATGCTGTGAAGAGTATGTATGATAGTGCGAAGGCTGCAGTGCGTGTGGATGGTGAACTAAGTGAATTTTTCTCTTTGAAAGTTGGTTTGAAACAGGGATGTGTCATGTCTCCATGGTTGTTCAATCTGTACATGGATGGGGTAATAAAAGAGGTACAAGGTAGGGTAGTGGATGTTGAAGTGGCCCTGGTGAGAGAGGATAGTGTTTGGAAACTCCCTGTACTGCTGTTTGCAGATGATACTGTGTTGTTGAGTGAAGACGAAGGGGAGCTGCAAGGCTTGGTGGATGAGTTTGTGAGAGTGTATAAGAAACAGAAACTAAAGGTGAATGTAGGGAGTGTAAAGTGATGGTCTTTGAGAGAGGTGAAGTCAGTGAATGTACAGCGAGGTTGGATGGTGAGGAATTGGAAAATGTGAGTACGTTTAAGTACTTGGGTACTGTGATGAGTAAGGATGGAGGTTTGGAGGGTGAAGTGCTTGAAAGGGTACAGCAGGGAAGAAAGGTTGCTGGTTCTTTGAAAGCAGTGATAAGAAACAGGGAAGTGACCATGGAAGTGAAAAAGTTACTACATGACAGTATTGTGATACCAACTCTAACGTATGGAAGTGAAGCTTGGACGTTGTTGGAAGGACTCAAGTCAAGAGTGAGAGCAGTGGAAATAAGTTATTTAAGAGGAGCCTGTGGAGTCACATGGAGAGACAGGCTGACGAATGAGGATATAAAGGAGCGTTGTGGTGTGGATGTGGATGTTATAGGAAGCGTTATGAGGAACACACTGAGGTGGGTTGGCCATGTGGAGAGGATGGAGGGTGAAAGACTGACGAAGAGAGTGTATGTGAGTGAGGTGGAGGGGGGAAGAGGGAGGGGAAGGCCGAGGATGAGATGGAGGGATGAGGTGGAGAGGTATATGGGAGAGGGGGGTGTGAGTTGGGAGCAGGGCAGTGAAATGGCGGGGGACAGGGCGATTTGTTTGCGGCCACCCCAAACGGGATTGAGGCGTCTGGCAATAGATAGATAGAAAGAATTGTTCTCTGCTTCCCATATTTTCGAAGCCTGTATTATTATGCCTTCCATATTTTTCTGTTCATAATTTTTTTGTGTACTTTCAGCTGTAACTTTCTTCTGAGAAGTCTTGCATTTCCTCCAGCTTTCGGAATTCTCTCTTACTTCCTATTCGACTTTTTTCGGTTTAATAAATTTCTCTGTAGTCTTTTACACTTCTCTTGTCTGAACAGCATAAAATAATAATTTTTCCCCTTTTTATACACCTTCTAGTTTTTCACACTTCTAACTTGGCATTTTTCTGCTCATAATTTTCACAAACGCAGTTCTCTCCGACAGCATTCTTTTTTATCCTCTTTTTTTGTGTGTGTGTGTACATGTGCCCCTTTTTCAACATCATTCCCATATTCATCTTTTAAAATGCAACATCTTTACAACGTCACAGCCGGCAGCAAAGAATCGGCGAAATTTTGATCATGATAAAATACGTCAACGCGATGAATATCTGTGGAGGTCTATGCCAGGAAAACTGACCCTCATGTGTCCCTTTCACCCAACTTATGATCTCCATTCTCACTTCTCTCTCCTCCCTCCGTCTTCGTTTCCCTTTCCTACTCTTTCCTCCCTCCGTCTTCGTTTCTCTCTCTCTCTCTCTCTCTCTCTCTCTCTCTCTCTCTCTCTCTCTCTCTCTCTCTCTCCCTCCTTTCCCCTCAGAAGGGACGAGGAAGTCACAGCACTCATCCTCCTGAAGCCTTAAACCTATAGTGATTATCTGCTTCTATGTAATAAACTTCATCTTGGCCTCCCTTTAGCCTTTACCTGTCCTCTCACACCTCCCAATCCCTCTTCCTTCCCCTCTCGTCTCCCCTCCTCTCTCCATTCCTAGTTGATATCCCTCTCCTTCTCGCCTTCCTCTTTTCCCCTTCCACTTTCCTCTCCCCATCCACCTTGCCTTTCCATCTCCTCTCCCTCCCCCCCGCTGCCCCCTTCCATTATGCAGTTTTAATGGCCATTGCTCCTACTTTTATTTCATAAGTGTTCTTGGCTCTCTTACTCTTGATTTGTGCTTCCTCCTGCCTGCCCTCCTCTCTTTCTTTGCTTCTATTGACTCATTTTTCACATCTTCCGCTGTTTATAGTCCGTTCCGCAACCTCCAGCCGCCCCTCCCCCTCTCTCTCTCTCTCTTTTCTGACCACTTGGAGTTCACAGTGCGATGTTATTTCATCCCACCCTCAGCACCATGCCCCATATCTTTTTTGTAGGATGATCGTGTTTGTTTTATTTAACCCCACGCTGAACGGCGCAACATACATTTTTTTGGAAATGAAAAAACGCCAAAGCCAACAACAGGTCGACAATCTGCTACCCGTACTTGAATGATCAGTCCAGTCTTCATATACTCCAAACATACTGTATCATACTGCGTCGTATCCAGTGTTTTTGCTTTCGATAGCATTTTTTTTTTCCAACATTTCATTGTGAAATTCCTTGCTCTCACTTACCCTTCGTATTATACAATAGGAAAGGTCTTATTTGGTGGCGCATAGAAATGAAATGAAACTCTTTATCATGCTTGGATACTTCGTGATAAAATAAAATAGAAAAGAAGATGCTTAGTCGTAAATACGATGCGACACATAAGGAAGCGACGTTGGAAAACCAAAGCCTCCTCATGATCATTGTAAGTTGTTGTTTAAAGATCTCCTGCACCTATTGTGCAGGCCTTTAACTCTACTGTAGCTGCGGACTCTTCTTAGACGGGAAGTGGGAATGATGTCAGAAATGCATATATGGAAACATAACTCAGGTTCCATTGCTCTCATTCAGAAGAGGCAGAAAGAAATCTAATCTTCTTTAATGGGCAACGATAATCCTGCCTACCTCCATTATGCTAAGCATTTAACGTAATATGATTCTCTTCTCCATCATTCCCATCCTTTTCACCCCTGCTCATGTATTATAATTACAAATCATAATAGATAGCTAGATAAATAGATAGATAGACAGCCCTCTGCGAGCCTGGGAAAAGGAAATGAGTTTGCAAGTTACACTGAGGAAAGCTGACGACAGCGGCCAGTAAGGAGATGATGCAGTTAGCTGTCAGCAGTCCTCTCGTAAACAAAGACCTAGTAACCATTCACACACATATACACACATACTCACACACAGGCTTCTTAAACTTTCCATCCACGAGGAACACACGTGATACGTCTCCTGTTTCACCAGAATTTAGGAAAGAGAGCTTAGAAGGAGACAGGCCTTAGAAGAGACAGGTCACAGTGAGAAGGGCTTGGCAATTTGAGAGAGAGAGACAGAGAGAGAGAGACAGAGATATAGCTAGCGGGACTGGACTCTATATTCCGCTCTGTGTGAGAGACTTGTTAATATTTCCAAGACAAATAAAAATAGTCCCATACTATTCTTTACCTCTCCTGTCACTACATGACAAAAGGGAAGCTACTCCAAGATATAAAAACCGCTCGTCCACAAGTCATATATATATATATATATATATATATATATATATATATATATATAACTCAACCATAAAGGAACCACACAGTCTTTTATGACACAAAGTCATTTATGACATTTGGTAGCAGCGAACGTATACGAACCTCGTCTACGAATCAACATTGAATTCCTACAAAATATCAAGATTGAAAACAAAAAGAATACCTCTCACAACCAACAACTTACAACCAGCTCCTGACACTTCTCTCCAACCAGCCCCCTCCGTCTCCCCGATCATCATGCTGATGCAGAGGTGAATAGATCACACGATGCCTTGCAAGTAGTTTAACAAAATATTGATACGATCTTGCAACTTCTACGACGAACCAGCGAGTCTACGGACATCGTCTCCCAATTAAAAGCAAATTTCTACAAAAGCAGGCGAGACTCTACAAGATTAGCTTCAGTTCTACAGTGAATCCCGACAAAATACAGCCTACAATGCAAATAGTCTACAAGTCTACAAAACAACTCTATAATCTTCACGTAACTTCAAGCAGCAACAAGAAGAATATAAAACAAAGCAATTAAAGAAAAGGAAACACCGAAGCAACAAGCACACAAGCCCCCACCACTCCCTCCCGCCTATGCTGACCCAGAGGTCAAGACACGCAGCAAAACACCAAGTCCATATTCACAACTCGTCTTACTCGCCCGTCTTCACTCAAGTTACTCATCGTTACTCATTCACTCACCACAGCTACCAGTGTGGGAAGCCGACGTCACCATGTGCTGAGATGACGTCACAACGTGAGTCTCCCATGCCAAGCAACGTGTGACTGACACCAGGCACTTCTCACCCACTACTCATTACTCATTATTCACATAGCTCCTACTCATACTCATTTATTTTCACAGTTAAGTTGGAAATTCGACGTTCTTTGCTGAGGTTTGCCTGGGACAGCCGTTAACCACCACAAATACCAGGCCATGGAATTTCCTGAGTAATATCGTCCATCAACACACCACTAGAATTATCAAGAGATCTTCAATCAAACCTGTATTTTTCTTCCGAGATCGACTTTTGTATCGACACACCTCTACGATCTGTATCAAGTGGGTAAAATTATACTTGCTCATTTCTTCTTAGTGCTAAAATTAGCTATATTCAACTTATTTACTCATCTATTTTGCTAGGACATAAATAAACAAGAGGTGTATTTCATAACACCATATCTTAATGACAGGAATATTTTCGCCACCACCCACGTTAATACCAGATGACACACAAATTGCCACAACATCAGACTCACAATAAAGAGGCAGCCCACCCCTTGTACAAACCTCACCACACACTAAAGATAAAGAAACAAATACGGGAGTTTCAGATGATGAGTGGGAAACCCCCTCAGACATAGAGAGTATGGACTTTGCCGCTGCCTTGCATACGTATGCCAATATACTTAACAAGGTTCACCGGTCCGGTCATACATATTCCACCATTCCCTCACACAACGATAAACACGTACAAGTTGAATTAACAGGGCAATCATTAAAAATGGATCAAGAAAAGAATACCGCTGATCTAACAACCACACCTCACGTGTTTGTGTATCACGAGGATAAGACTGCCCCAAAATTCTCTGGCACAGACAAAGATCGCATTGATGTCATTTCATTAGTCAGTCAGTGCGAACAAATGTTCATCAAGCGCCACATACTAGATGAACAAGAGAAAATTGCTATTTTTTCATCTTGCATAAGCCAGGAAAGATGTCCAGCAAGCAATTTATTGCGCTCAGATAAGCTCCATCGTGCTAGGACATATAATGAATATAAAACTGAATTTCTAAAGAAATTTTCTGGAGGTATGAACTTCTTGCCAGGTATAATTCCAGAATTACATAAAATTGTAGATCTTGTAAGGGAGCACACTACAAACCATGTGCTCAGTGAAATAACTGCTGATGTCTCCACAATCAAGAGAACTTTGTTAGCTACTCTGGAGAATTCTAATTGGATAACAGATGATGGAAAGATGTCCCCAGACCTCGTCGTGGACATCATTGGTTATGTAGCTGCCTTGTGTAAATTACCTGATAGGACCCTTAAGATCGCCAAGACGATCGCGTACACCCCAGGAATGTGCTTGCTAGACTTAATGAACGAGGTAGAGATGCAGTGCAGTAAAGCAGGTGTGGTCGACACACATGCACATTCTGGTAGAATCAGGGTACCTGAGACAGTATCAGCTGTGAAAACATCTACGCCGACCCCAAACAGAGAACAAAATCAATCGCGACCAGAAATGAGGCAGCCCAAACAAACAAAGACGTCTTCAGTTTCCCTGTGGAACGCCCCCCTATTCTTCGTGCCCAAACGAAATGAAGAAATGCGTGTGGTAGTAGATTACCGTAAACTAAATAATCACACAATCCCAGACAGATTTCCCATGCCATTGCTAAGCGATGTTCTACAGAATATTGGTCCTGAGAATAATATATTCTCGACCATCGATCTCCTAAACGGCTACTATCAGATTCCGGTATCTCAGGAGTCACGTAAATACACTGCCTTTTCAACAACCAGAGGCCATTATCAATATACAAGAATGCCAATGGGACTGAGGACAGCCCCAGGCACATTCCAGCGTCTTATAAATTACGTATTGTCCGGAATTTTAGGACAAGGAATATTTGTTTATCTTGACGATATTATTATCGCAACGAAGAATATTAAGGATCATCTCAGGAAATTAGACTTACTCTTACAAAAGCTTAGTGATGCTGGATTAAAAATTAAACTTTCTAAATGCAAATTTTGCTTTAAGGAAATAAGTTTCTTAGGCCACAAATTAAGTTCTGATGGTATTCACACCACTGATGACAAAATACAGGCAGTGAGAGATTTTCCTGAACCCACTACGACTGACGAAGTTAGACAATATTTAGGTCTGGCTGGGTACTATAGGTCATTCGTACCACAGTTCTCTCATATAGCCTTCCCTCTATTCCAACTACTCAAAAAAGATGCTGTATTCCAATGGGAAGAAGAACAAAAAAGGGCATTTAACAAACAAGAAATTAAACTAACAAATGCACCTTGTTTAGCAGATCCGGATTACACAAAATCATTTCTTATTTGTACAGACGCATCAGTTAAAGGATTAGGGGCTGTACTGATGCAGGAAGATAAACGAGGAAAGAATCAACCGATTGCATTTGCCAGCAGACAAACAAGAGGTGCAGAGAAAAATTATTGCACTACAGACTTAGAGGCACTTGCAGTGGTTTTTGCATTACAAAAGTTTCGAGATTTGGTATATGGTTACGAAATCCACTTATTCACCGACCATAAACCACTGGTGGGTATGTTTAAAGAAAAACTCCTTTCTGGGAGGAGAGCAAGATGGAAATGTGCAGTTGAAAACTACAATGTACAAATTCATTATATACAAGGTAAAATGAACATAGTAGCTGACGCATTATCTAGGAACCCGAACGCAATTCAGGTCGCGGCGTTAGATCTCAAAGGAAATATCCCAAACCACGAGGCTATCGCAAAGGCACAAAGACTTGATCCAATATGGTCTAAAGTAATATACAAGTTAGAAAGTGGAGATGACATACAATTACCCAAACTGCATGTCCCACTTGAACAATTCACAATGGTCAATAATACATTATACAAAATTAACTCTAAACAACCAAAACTCCAAAGAAATACTAACCAGTTGGTAGTGCCTAATGACATGATACCCCAAGTATTATGATTGATACACGACAGCCCACATGCAGGACATCCTGGAAAGGATAAGACATTCAACCAAGCCCAGCTATTATATTACTGGCCTTCATTACGAAAAGATATAAACAATCATATAGACAGATGCGAATCATGTGCGAAACACAAAGGATACCCAATCACACCTGCACCGATGGGTAATTACCCTGTACCACATCAACCATGGGAACAATAATAACCTATACTTATTCGTAGCAACGAATCATTTTTCCCGTTATGCCATTTTAGCTCCAATTAAAGATAAGACAGCAGAGACAGTAGCAAAGGCAATAAAAGATAATGTAATATGTCGCTTTACTACCCCAAAGGTATTAATAAGCGATAATGGAGGAGAATTTAATTCTGAGATCTTACAAGAAATATGTAAACAATACAACATCAGAAAGGTTAACGTTTTGGCCTATCACCCAGCATCGAATGGGTTGGTAGAGAGACAAAATAAAAAGGTATTAGATGTGCTACGACACATTCTCAGTGAAAATTATGCAAGCTGGGATGATTGGATTTCCAGAGTAGAGGCCTCAATTAATGGGTCTATAAATAAATCCATCGGTGACACACCACATTTCATTATATATGGCACAGATAAAAAATTACCATATGAGCTCCTAGAAGGTGACAGCATGCCTATATACAATTACGATGATTACTCTAAACTCCGTTTACGTGAATTCCAGGACATTCACAAAAGAGTCAAAAAACAATTAACGATGTCCAAGGAAGAAATGACGGAGGCATTTAATGAGAAGGCAAAAGATTCACCTATCAGCTTAGGAGACATTGTTTACGGAGTCATTCATACGAGAGACAATAAATTATCCCCAAAATTTGAGGGCCCATACAGAGTAATTAACATAAAAGCAAACAAAGTTTTAATTAAGTCACTTTCAAGTGGCGAGGAGAAAACAAGTTCATATTGACCATTTAAAACGAGTTTCAAGGGAATTATCACATAATTATTCAGCCTCGGATACAACCGAACAGGTGAACGTACCTCAAGAAACCAAGCATGAACACAACAATGATTACAAAAAGAAATTAAGGTCATATACCAAACAATCGAACATAGGTGCAACTATTCCAATAAAATCTACAGTACATCATTTACGAGAATTAAATATCGATTTAAACTCCTTCTATAAATGAAATAACAATCAACAGTAACGCACATCATCACTATCATTGACCACAGCATTATAGGAAATTAATAGATTTTTTTTTTTCGGTAGGTTACGATGAAGGGACTTATGCTATGGATTCTCCTCTACATAGTAAGAGGATATGCGCACTTAGACCCCAAACATATAGTACGACAAGGATGCCTCATAGCTCCAACGGCCACGACTACAATCGTTAAGGACGTCATGAGTACTGAAATAAGTCTAGATTACCTGTATCACTTACCTACTTATCTAGAAAGACTTGCGACGCCGATGTGAACTCTGGACTTCATGATAGGAAATTATGTTTCACAAGCACATAACACCAAGGAAGTGAATGAAATGGTGAAGTTAGCGAAATGGAAACTAGAACAGGCGAAGTCAACTATGCTCGTCATGATCCAAGATCTCCCATCTTATGGAACGGAGGTACTGAGCGACAGGAACAACATCACACGTACTCGCTAAAAGCGCGGTTTGTTCGACCTGGGCGGCGCAGTTCTTGGGAACATCTTTGGATTGGCTACAGAGGATGACCTTAAAGAAATAAACAACAAATTTAATAAGATAGCTCAGGTACTAACATACCAAGATAAATTCATCACAGGACAGAACTCAGCAATGAAGACAATTGTGAAAAATCTGAAACAAGCAGAAAACGTAGCTCTCGAGAGTGTAGATAAAATAAAAGAATTAGAGGGAAACGTTACTCTTTTCCAGCACTTCTCCATCATCAAAGAACATATTGACACGATTCTACTACAATTAGAGAACACTAGAGATCGTTTCAGGGCACTTATGCAAGGAATTTCGAATGCAGGTGATGGCAAGATCACAAATGACTTACTCCCCGTTCATGAGCTACGTCAGATAGTTAGTCAAGGCATACATAAACATAAATTGAAGCCGTTGTTCCGCAGTAGGGAATTTATGCAATATTACCCGTATTTAGAAGCAACACTAGCACCAACATCAGTGGTAGTTCATGTACCATTCATCACTGAAGACCTGTTCACAGTATACCAAATACACCCCTTCCCCTATACAAATAACAACACTTTGGTCATCATCAACATCAACACAGACACCGAACTCATCATGGTCTCCAAGAGATGGGACACTGTCACTTTTGCAAGTGAGTCAACGATTGAACGAAAATGCCGCACATTCTTACATGCTGTTCATCTTGGTCCTGTGTACATTTTCACGTTTCAGCCTACTGATACAGTCCCTTGTGAAATGGCTATCATCAGAAATGACAATATTCATCATCATTGCAACTTCACTTTTGCTCCTGATAAACTTGTACACCATCAACACATTGGACGCTCACAGTTTTTTTATTTTCCTCATAACACATCAGTTTATATAGTCTGTCCAGATATACCACCATCTCATACATCAGCATCAGGATTATACATAGCACCAGACTACAGTGCGGTATTTACACCAGCCACGTCTACTTTATCCACCATCAATCATTACGCCATTGTCAATCATACACACAAACATTTCCACCCACTGCCTGATATGAACTTAAACATGAGCACAAGTATTAAGCTGACTTCGCCTAAGTTTGAAACTATGCAGCTGATCAATGAAACAATGAAGCCCTGGGAAAATTTGAGTTTGAGTATGTTCAACCCATATTATGTGTATAGCCCAGCACCTACTGTCTTTATAATCGTCTGCATTGTAGTTGCAGTACTGCTGTTCGCAGTGCACAGAATGCATGCAAGAATTGCTAATTTGGAGTCATTATTTAGTGGGGGGAGAGTTAACATCACAGTTAACCACCCTGAATGAAGTGTATATATTTTGTATATAGTATTAATTATATATATAAATACAAAGAAGAATGACCCATATATGGCAGACCAGTACCATTATCTTTAAATGAAATATTAATAACTTTTACCATAATCTTCATTTTAAACTATTTTTTATTCTTGCATGTATGCATTTCACTATAATAACCCAAGTACATACTGTATTACAGTTAAATAATTTACTTTAATGCATTTATTCAAATATGTATACAACTTGTTTAAAATGTAATATTACTGAATAATCACTATTTACTATAAATAATATATGTATACAATATTCATACAATTATGTTACTTTTACAATATTATGTATTTCACTTAATTAGCTTATGAGTTCATTATAATGTGTATATAATGTGTATTAATATGTTAGGACTATTAACTGTCGATGGTACGCCATTTTCGCGCGGCCGAGCAATGTATTATAATTACAAATCATAATAGATAGATAGATAAATAGATAGATAGACAGCCCTCTGCGAGCCTGGGAAAAGGAAATGAGTTTGCAAGTTACACTGAGGAAAGCTGACGACAGCGGCCAGTAAGGAGATGATGCAGTTAGCTGTCAGCAGTCCTCTCGTGAACAAAGACCTAGTAACCATACACACACATATACACACATACTCACACACAAGCTTCTTAAACTTTCCATCCACGAGGAACACACGTGATACGTCTCCTGTTTCACCAGAATTTAGGAAAGATAGCTTAGAAGGAGACAGGCCTTAGAAGAGACAGGTCACAGTGAGAAGGGATTGGCAATTTGAGAGAGAGAGACAGAGAGAGACAGAGACAGAGATATAGCTAGCGGGACTGGACTCTATATTCCGCTCTGTGTGAGAGACTTGTTAATATTTCCAAGACAAATAAAAATAGTCCCATACTATTCTTTACCTCTCCTGTCACTACATTACAAATGGGAAGCTACTCCAAGATATAAAAACCGCCCATCCACAAGTCATATATATATATATATATATATATATATATATATATATATATATATATATATATATATATATATACTCAACCATAAAGGAACCACACAGTCTTTTATGACACAAAGTCTATTTATGACACTCACACCCTATTTACTCGTAACAAACTCCCTATTCGGTTGGTCCTATACAATCTGTATTCATCTAGATCAGCTGCCTCTGTTCATTCGTTATTCATCCCATATTTATATCTATTTTCACCTATCAGCAGTACTGGAGAGAGACACCATCATGCTGTGGCAAAAACATTGCCAGACAGATGTGCTTTTTGACTAGATAAGCGTCCTACATCTTCCTCCTTGTCTTTCAAAGAGTGGATCATAAACTGCCAGAGAGGAGCAGTTTCAGACTCAAGTCCGCCCAGTTCACATTTCTGGTGAATCTGGAATTACATTTACTACTACTACTACTACTACTACTACTATTACTAATGGTGGTGGTGGTCATGGTGATGATGCTATTGCTGGTAATGCTAGAATGTGTAAACAAAAGTACCGGTACCTCGCGTTGTTCTGGTCATGAGAATAGGGATTGGGAGACTGTCTAGGAGAGTGAATGTAAATGAGGTGTAGGGGAGACCAAGGATGAAACAGAGAGAAGGGGTGGCAGGGTGTATTAGGGTAGAGGGTACTTCGACATAGAAAGGACACCCTGATGGTGAACTGGGTCATACGGTCGCAATTAGTCTGTGGTCATTGTCACGAGTTGGCGCGATTCTGTATTTAAATAAACTCATGACACTGAACTTTGTGGGAAATCGCGAATTCTAGTGAATTCCCATAAGTATCACTCAGTCAACCGCCACGTATTCATCCAACCGGGAGTGTTTTTCAGGACATTTTTCACTATTTCATAAGTGATTGTCCATGTGCGCGACATTAGATTCCGCTGAGTGATTTATTATGGGCGTGTTTTGCTCTCTTCTAGCCATTACCAGTTGGTGGCTGGCCTCAGTCCTCGCCTCACTTGTTTGAATTCAGTTAGGATTTGAGCGCCGTGGAAGCAGGTTCAATTGGGCTCAGTGTGGTGCAGGGGCGCCGTTGTCCAGTTCCTGAATTCCCACCTAGTGTGAGCCAGCGAGAGGTGCAGCGTGTGGCAACGTCCTTCCTCAGCAACGACGCCCAGTCCATTTCACTTAGCCCACTCTCTGACCAGTATTTTTCTTTCGTTTTTCCTAGGCTTAAGAGTTTAGCTTTTAAGTGAACGAGAATTCATTTTGAAACGTGTAACGTAAATTTAACTCATTGTAATCAATAAATTAACAGTTCTTTTTCTTAAGCTTAATGTAATGTAAACTCGTTTTTATTTCCCCACATAAAGCTTATTTCACTTATAGCTCCTAATTTGCATAAACGCCTTGCATTATTCATAACTGGTACTTAGGCCAGTCCTTTTGTATTAAGCTTAAAATCCGTTAAGCAACCAGGAGTTAATGCACCAGCAAGAACCTGCTTATTGTTCTTAGCATTAGTTATTGATTGTCAGGGGTGGAGTCACTTTCTCGTGAGGCTAGCTGTACTAACAAACAGCATTTCTGAGTAATTAGTCTCTGCTGTGTACTGTTGAGAAAGTTTATAAATTCTCGTCCTTAGAGAATCGGCGAAGTAAGTCGGAATAAAGTAATCATTGTTTGATTTTCACAAGTCAGTTCATTGTCTTGTTCTCAAATAACATTTTAAAGTATCAAGTATTATTGAAAATTATTCTTTAATATAGCATGCTCTTAAAAACCCTCTGACATCTGGCGACCTCGCCAGGATATTAACTCCTAGCTCTAAAGCTATTCACGAGATAATACTCACTCACTCATACTTAGGTATTTATCATTAAAGTCTATAGGCACTATCTTACTGGTGATTATTGATTCAGTTCTATTAATTTATGTAATAGTTTTCACAGTTAATTGTTTAATTTCTTTTCTTTACCAGTCTAACTACATAAAACTGGTCACCACAAACCTGTGCCTATATTCTTTATTCTCGATTATTGGCATTTTTCTCTGCAAAATTGCAGTCAGTACTTAGTCTTTAGTTTACTCAGACTGAGTTAGCATCATATCTACCGACGTCTATGCACAGGAAGTTAAAGATATGGGGCTTACAGACCCCAAAGAAGTAAAGGATTATGCACTCTCTCAGCTTAGTCACGAGCAGCAACGTGAGAATGATGCTCGCAAAAAGTGTCGATTTCAGCGTAAGGAATGCGAACACGAGCGAAAACAACGCGAATTCGAGTTAGAACAAGAGCGACAACAACGCGAATATGAGCGAGAACAACGCGAATATGAGCAAGAACAATGAGAGAGAGAACGAGAACATGAACGTGCTGAGCAAGAAGCACGCGAAAAACATGAATTTTAAATGTTGAAGCTCAAGTGAGATTCCTTGCCTTCAGACACATCTGGTGCAGCTGGCCCAAGCTCCATGAGCGCTATCCCTGCACATATTATGGCGACCCCACACATCAAGCTTCCTCCATACAAGGAAGGCGAGCGAATCGGGCCATACATAGCTCATTTTGAAGACATGGCTCAACTGTACCAGCTGGATGATGCAGCTAAGCGGCTTCAGGTTTCTTAGTCTGTTTAAGGGCCCTGCCCTCGATATTCTCCACAGAATTCGTGGAGACAATCTCACGCATGAGATGACGAAGGCCGCACTTGTCAAAGCGTATGGTCTCATAGCTGATGATGCCAAGAGTCAGTTCATGAGGGTGCATTTACAAGAAAAAGAGACTGTCATTCAGTTTCTTGACCGGCTTACTGCTTACTTATATGAGTGGATGGAGAAAGATGAAACTCTTTCCACGCATGAGGGGATAATTGACCTTATGCTGCGCACGCAGCTAGAAAAGTCGTGGCCTACTGAACTTATGGCTCAGCTTAAGATCTGCCAGGTAAGAGATGCCAGCCAAATGGTGAAGAAGGCTGATGCATTCTTCACTGCATACGGGTATCAAACTCGCAAGCAGCATACCTGGAACAGGAAAGCTGATAAATATGGGAAACCGTCTCAGACTGAACCCCGGCAACAAGGCCGTTCTCAGAATAATGGCCAAGGTCCAAAACCGCAGAAGAAGGACCAGGGGCAAAACACTCAGAAACCTGAGTGGAAGGGGTACAACAGGTACCCTAACCAGCAGCAGTATCAGCCACGCAACCGACCGTCGGGACTGTTCTATTCAAGGAGGCAGGAGGCAAACAGCCTTCATTCCTCAGCAGCAGCACGGTGGTCACGTCCCTACCAGTACGGGTACTCCCCCACAGTTCTCTAGTCCCACAGCGACAGTGAACACTCCTCCACAGAAGGTTAATGCTCCATCTCCCCTGACAGTGAGTAGAACCCCTCAAGTATCTAATTCTCAGGGCACCATGTTTGCCGCATCATTTATTCAGCAGCCTAATCAGTGGCTAGCTGCTTCCTCCACAGGCCCTCCCACAGGTGACAGTGCCTTCCTTGTTCAGCCAGGGTTTGTGGGAGACGTTCCTGTGAAGGTCCTGAGAGACAACGGGTCCTCAGGTTGCTCTGTCAGGCAGAGTCTAGTTCGGCCTGAGCAGTACACAGGTCGACAGATCCAAGCTAACATTATTGATGGATCAGTGAGAGTGTTCCCTGAGGCATGTATCCAGGTGGCATCTCCATTTTACACTGGTAAGACTCTCGCAGTTGTCATGCCAAAACCTTTATTTGACCTTATCATAGGCAATATTGCCGGTGCCAAGGATAGTTGCACTGAAGATGACGCTACTCAGACTTCGGCTGCAGAAACACGAGCCATGCCCGAGGCTCCGAACTGTGTCAGTCCGGTGACCATTGAATTGCTGCAAGATCTGATGTGTAGCCAAGTTGTTGTTCAAGAACAAGATTCTGACCTGAAACTTGCTGCTGTGCAAAAGAAACAAAAGGGTAGAGTGATAAAGTATTCACGGGGAGGTCAAGCCAAGTTCCTTCGTAAAGAAGGACGGCTGTACCATGAGTCACAAACACTCCAAGGTGAGGTTCGACTGCAGTTCGTCATCCCCGCAAAGTACCGCCAAGCAGTGTTAGAATGGGGTCACTGTTCAGCGTCAGGAGGCCACCTGGGCAAATGGAAAACCCTGGACCGTATCCAAGCTGACTTTTTCTGGCCAGGGATGGGACGAGAAATAGATAGTTTTGTGTGTTCCTGCAATGTGTGTCCATGTACCACGAATCAGGGACATGTCCTTCCTGTGCCGTTGCAATCCACACCCATAATCTTAGAGTCAGTTGAGAGACAGGGCAGTGGTAATGTGGGTGCAGACCTGACGTCTCACCCGTTGCCCCCACAGGACACAGTATGTCCAAGGCCTGTACATACATATGTTCCGTAAGTTAAGGGGGAGTTCGAGAACCCCATAGAGACAGTCCGAGGCTGTGTATGAATTACCTTGTGGAACGTCTCGAGCTGTGGGCCTCTCAGAGGATTCCCAGAGAATGCACATTATCCACATGAGTGTTCACACCCACGGTGGGTGTTAAAATGTGACCTGCCCGAGAATGCGTAGGGAATCTCAGCTTCCTAATGTTAATCGTAAGTGTAGAGTTAGTTTAACCAGTAAACTGGGTCTCTAGTGAATTGCAGCATTTGCTGTCCTGCAGAAACGCTTAGTCTTTTCACTCTTGACCACGTTTCCTGGTTAATTAAGCAAATTGCAGAATTTGATGTCCAGCAGAAATGCCTAGCTTTCGCTAATTAAGTTTAGGGTTTAACCAGTAAACTGGGTCAGCGTTTGATGTCCTGCAGGGACGCCTTGACTACGTTTCCTGGTTAATAATGTAAATAGTGTACTTTTTGTAACATAAGTCTGATTGCTAGGCAGAGAGAGAGAAATGACACTTTTGATGCTCCACCTTGATTGTTTTTGCAGGTGCAGCTAATGGGTGCAGCATTGCCATGCAGAACAGCTGATCGTTCCTCATGCATGCTGCCACCTCTTCTCTTCTGCCTTGTCGTCATCATTTACTATAAATTTGTATTACATGATTTTACACATAGGTACAGTTACACCACAACTGTCACACCTACACCGTGTATTACATACATCATGCTACATAACAATTAGTTATTAATGTAAATGTAGCGAAATTTTCACTCAGTTTGACCTGAGTACATGATTTTTCACCATCGTCACAGGGTTTTTTCCTCAAGCTTGCTTCTGTTAACATAAATACGAGGTTTTTTCGCTCACTGGCGACTGTGACTTTTTCCTGTAGTAGGATAGCACACACACCACAGTGTGAATCTTGTGTGACTGAGTTAGGACTTATATGTATGTAATTTGAATTTTTTTTTTTTCTTGAGGGAAAAAAAAAATTGATTTTGATGGGGTGTAATGTCACAAGTTGGTGCGATTCTGTATTTAAATAAACTCGTGACACTGAACTTTGTGGGAAACTGCGAATTCTAGTGAATTCCCATAAGTATCACTCAGTCAACTGCCACGTATTCAACCGATCGGGAGTGTTCTTCAGGACATTTTTCACTATTTCATAAGTGATCATCCTTGTGTGCGACATTAGCTTCCGCTGAGTGATTTATTATGGGCGTGTTTCGCTCACTTCTAGCCATTACGAGTTGGTGGCTGGCCTTAGTCCTCGCCTCGCTTGTTTGAATTCAGTTAGGATTTGAACGCCATGGAAGCAGGTTCGATTGGGCCCAGTGTAGAGCAGTGCCGTCGTTGTGCAGTTCCCGAATTCCCACCTAGTGTGAGCCGGCGAGAGGTGCAGCGTGTGGCAGCGTCCTTCCTCAGCAACGACGCCCAGTCCATTTCGCTTAGCCCACTCTCTAACCAGTATTTTTCTTTTGTTTTTCCTAGGCTTAAGAGTTTAGCTTTTGAGTGAGCGAGTGAGTGTTCTCCTTATTTTGAATTCATTTTGAAACATGTAACGTAAATTTAACTCATTGTAATCAATAAATTAACAGTTCTTTTTCTTGAGCTTAATGTAATGTAAACTTGTGTTTTACTTCTCCACATTAAGCTTATTTCACTTATAGCTCCTAATTTGCATAAATGCCTTGCATTATTCATAACTGGTACTTAGGCCAGTCCTTTTGTATTAAGCTTAAAATCCGTTGTGCAATCAGGAGTTAATGCACCAGCAAGAACCTGCTTATCGTTTTTAGCATTAGTTATTGATTGTCAGGGGTGGAGTCACTTTCTCGTGAGGCTAGCTGTACTAACAAACAGAATTCTGAGTAATTAGTGTCTGCTGTGTACTGTTGAGAAAGTTTATAAATTCTCGTCCTTAGAGAATCGGCGAAGTAAGCCACATAAAGTAATCATTGCTTGATTTTCACAAGTCAATTCATTGTCTTGCTCTCAAGTAACATTTTAAAGTATCAGGTATTATTTAATATTATTCTTTAATATTGCATACTCTTAAAAACCCTGTGACAGTCATCCTTTCAGGGATTAAAGGCTTTAACTACAGACAGAAAGACAGATAACTTTTATTCACATCCTTTACTCACCCTTATTCTCTTCCTATTAACTCCCATTTTACAAAGTAGTACAAAGGAAGCAAACAGAAACAGACTTGTTGGTCATTTCATGGCTGTTTAACCCGCCCCGTCCCAACCACTTTCTCACCAATGGTACCCCCCAATCCCGACCATTTTTGGACCCAAATTTTTTTGGCTAAAACTTTCGCTTTTGGTCAGAAACAATGGTCAGGCACATAGAAATTGTTCCCCAGGGTCCATAATTGCCCTAAACAGGTATGCCTTGGTCACACCTGGCCCCGTGTTCTCTGTAGGTGGTCTGAGCCTCTAACATTTTCTATGGTATTATAAGTCTGGGAAACCAATGAAAGTAAGTAGATATGTATTTATTACAAACATAAAAACATGTGATAAAAGAGTAAATTAGATTTTATACAAAAATAGAGCTGAAATAAGCATTGTACCATCGTGCGAAACGAGCAAAATCGGGCAGACTGGTCACAATGAATCGCTAACATTCGAAAATCATGATACATATCATTTTTTTTACTTACATAATACTTCTACAATAACATTATACCATTTTACATTTTATTGAACTGTTTTTACGTATTCACAGGCCTTTCGATAACATTTAGCGTAATGTTAGCGCTTATTTACGTAGTGAGTGAACTCGCTGTGACTGTTGTTTCAACTCGTATTGTGTTTTTTCTACTTACATAATACTTTCCTAATAACATTATACACTTTTCAACTTTATAGAACTGTTTTGAGATAATTTCAGGCCTTACATAAATATTTAGCGTAATAATAGCGCATAATAACATACATGGTGAAGTCGCTATGACTACTATTTCAACTTACAACCTATTTT
This sequence comes from Coenobita brevimanus, assembly GCF_032717465.1. Taxonomy (NCBI): domain Eukaryota; kingdom Metazoa; phylum Arthropoda; class Malacostraca; order Decapoda; family Coenobitidae; genus Coenobita; species Coenobita brevimanus. The sequence goes on along the minus strand of NC_137065.1, from coordinate 27,117,107 downwards.
TGTACTTATATAATAATTCTCCACTAACATTGCACATGTTTACACTTGATATAATTGATATCACATAATTTCAGACCTTACGATTCAACTGAGCATCATATTAGCGCGTACTTACACAGTGAGTGTTATCGCGATATCATTTGTTTCATCTTACACTAGTATTCAACTTATAAATTACCTTACTACTAACATTACAACAAATTCCACTTTATATAATTCCTATCACATACTTACTGACCAGAATGTTCTACTGAGCGTAATATTTTCGCAGATTTACACAGTGGGTGTACTCGTGACATCAATTATTACAACTTACACTATTTTTCAACTTATACGTTTTATTCATGCTAACATTACACCCGTTTCCACTTATATTCTTGCTATCACATATTTACTGACCAGAGTGTTATACTGAGCGTCATTTTTTCGCAGATTTATACAGTGGGTGTAGTTTTCATATCACTTCGTTCAACTTACATTATTTTTCAACTTATACATTACTTTCCTGCAAACATTACACCCGTTTCAAGTTTATATAAGACTTGGCACATACTGACTGGCCTTACCATTATACTGAGCGTCATATCGCCATCCCACACAGTTTCAGTAGTGTAGGAAGTTATGGTACTCTCTGAAACATGGCTGAAGGCACAACGCAACATTGGTGATGGTGGGGGAGGTGGAGAGCGGCGCCTTTCATCACTCGCACTTCTCTTCCCTCTCCCTTTTCCTTTACCCTTTCCCTTCCCTTTCCTTCCTTTCCCCACATCCTGGGGCTGTGTGGAGGAAGTTTGGGAATATTGTATGGCGAAAGACGTGCTGGGGAGTGGCTCCACCTCCTCTCCCCTAGGCCTACGTGCACCACGTGCTTGTGCTGCCTCCCTCACACCACTTTCCCTTTCACCCCGCACTTGCACCACACCACTTTCGCCTTCCCCAGACAAAACACTAGGTCATACTTTATTTGCCTTCTCGCCCCACCTTCTGATCCTCGTGGTGAGATTTTTTCCTTCCCCAACCACGAGGCAACATCACATCCTAAGCCGCCGTCATCGTCATCGTCCTCATCCTCGTCCTCATCAGAATCTCTCTCTAGGGGATGGAGAGAGGTCCATGCAGGTTTTTTGGGTGCAGGCTGGCCTTCCCTTGCGTTACGATACGTGACATACCGCTTTTTCTGAGGCGAAGGGACCTCCTCATCACTGCTTGTTATTTCCTCCTCAGGCTGCACATAATCTTGATCCACCACATCATCATCAAGTGGAGAATCAGTGAAGGCATCCAGGGTGGATTGTCTTTCGTCGTCTGAGAGACCTTTACGTGCCATGTCTGACCTGGGTCACTGCTAACAGGTGAGTGACCGAGACAAGGGCGAGCACAGGTCACGCGGGGTCTGGGACGCTGCCCGCCTGGTGGCAGGTAGAGGAGGCTTGGGTACGAGGGCGAATCGAAAATCTCGCGCGAATTTTGAAAATTGTGGAAATTATGACCCTTGCAATTCCAGGACGTTGAAGTACGTCAACGGGATTGGCAGTGACATAACGTGAGGACGTGGAAGTACGTCGACGGGACGCCGCGGGTTAATATGGTGAAGTGTTTCACAAACCTCTGCACTTCATTCCTCACTAATGGGGATCTTAACATCCTCGTGACACACCTTCGATTTTCTCTCAAGGCTCTCACAGATAATGATTAAATTAAAGAAAATCATTCGGGACCCAAACGTTACTCGCCCGCCAGAATATGCTGCTGGCCAAGTCCGATATTAAATCCATATCTTGATACCTTCAAGGTTTCATGTTGATAGCTCAAACCGTTCAAGAGACATAATGATGCTAAAGGCGGGCGATGAAAGCTACTTGACCTTTGGCAGCCATTTTGATGACATTCACCTTGACCCAGACTGCCCATTATCAAACTCGGCCAAGATTTTGGCCATATCTTGATATCCTGAAGGTTTCATGTTGATAGCTGAAGCCGTTCATTAGGTATAATGGGAACACACACACAGTGCCGGTCCTAGGACATCTGACGCCCTAGGCAAACCCATTTTGAATTTTTATGCACACAAGCTTGGAAGAGAAAAACATGACTATGGTGCATTTTTATTGCAATATTAATAAACATGTACGTAGTACATCTCATTTCCCCTCTGTATAGCAGACATGTGAATGATGTGATGTTTTATTAACATTCCTGTACACATCAGTTTGAAGCTAATTGTAATAAAACTGATGTACAATATCTATATACATAAAAGTATAAAAAAAGTATGTTTTTATTCTCATAATAAAACTTATTATTTATCATCAAGATCCATAACACTTTATCTATTTGCTGACATGAAAATGAAAAGCAACTGCACATGAACTAAAAATAAACCTTTGCAATGACAATTTATCTTTCTTAGAAATTAACTTTGCAAGCTTTTTGCTTTGCAAAATCTGTTATCAGTTCCTTTACACATAGTCTTTGAGCAATGTCATGCTAAATTGAAAGAGTGGCTAGTCCAGAAAGTCTCTCTTGTGATATTGTGGATCTTAGGTATGTCTTTATTAATTTAAGTTTTGAGAAGCTTCGTTCTCCACTAGCAACGCTAACAGGTAGAGTCATGAGTAACTGAAGAGCAACATAGGTATTTGGAAAACTGTCTACCCGTTTCTGTTCACAAATATCCTTTAGTACGTTCAGAGGCCCACAGCTTTTTTCGAGTCTTCTTGCAATGACCTTCAATTCATTACATAAATCTTGAGCATCTATATCCTTAGAATCTTTTCCCTGCAAAGCAGACTCCATCTTCTGGCACATATCCATTAGTTGTTGTGTTGACTTGTCCCTTAGAGAATGGATATCGTAAAGAAAGCCGAACACAGATTCAAGATGTGAAATTTGTTCAAATCGTTCTGAAACTGAGTGAATTGCTGTGTCTATAACAGCAAAATAGAAGTTCACCTTGAAATTCTGCTTGGGGTCCTGGATAGGTTCATCTCTTGCTTCATATGAGAACTGCTGTTTTTTTCTTATGATGCGGATTGGCTCAGGTTCAAATTCGCATGATAGTTCTAGATTATCAGCTAAATCACAAGCATCTACGAGCATCTCTTCAAAAGCTTTATCACTTCTGCAGTCAGTAAGGTACTTTTTAGAATGCTCCAGTTGTTTAATGGCTGAGTCCAATGTCGCATTTGTTAACTGCAGATGCTTGCTTGCTAAGTTAATTTCAAAAAGAATGTTGTACACACAATCAATGAGGCAACAAATTTGAACTTAGAAATGCTATTTGCGAGAGATTCAGCTTCTGCACGTGTAGACGTACCACTTGATCCTATGAGGGTAGAGTCATTGGCTATTTCAGTTAATGCATCAAGAACTTTACCAAGCTCATACATAAGGGGCTTCAGAGCATCAATTCTACTCTCCCATCTTGTTTCACTCAATTGTTTAACAACTAGTGAAGGTATATGCGATGTAAGAACGTTCCAACGGCGAGTTGATGCAGAGAAGTAGACATAAATATGTTGCACGAGGTCAAAAAATTTAGTAGCATCCAAACAGCATCTTGCAGCATCATTAACAATCAAATTCAAACTATGTGCACTACATGGAACAAAATATGCCCTGGGATTAATGTTCAGTATTCTACGCTGTACTCCGTTTTCCTTGCCTCTCATGTTACTCCCATTATCGTAACCTTGACCTCGTAAATTTTCAACTGACAGTGACAATTCATCTAGTTTTTGCAAAATAGTTTCCGTCATGAAAGAACCAGTAGTTTCCTTTAATGGTATGAAACCCAAGAAATTTTATTTTATTTTCACCAGTGAATCTTGCATCTCATTACCTTCCATATCTGGTTTGGCAATGTCCACATAACGAACTATCAATGTCATCTGTTCCACATGACTTACGTCAGGTGTACAATCTAGAATAATCGAAAAATACTTTGCCTCACGAACAGCTTCCAAAATTTTTTTCTGAACAGCATTTGCCAAGAGCTGAATTAGTTCATTTTGAATATGTTTCCCAAGGTAATGGACGTGTGTCTCTTGATTTCTTACTTTGCGAAGATGTTCCTTCATAACAGGGTCATACTCACCTAGCCATTCCACAAATTTTAAAAAGTTACCATTATGAGGAGTGTATAATTTTTCATGACTTCCACGAAATGCGAGGTTTTGCTCACCAAGAACTCTCACTAATGAAATCAGTCTATCTAGTACTTGACGCCAGTACTCTTCTTCTTGCTTCAGTGCTCTAATGTTCTGTTCATCAATAGATGTCCCAGTTTTCAATCGTTTTTCAAGTTCTTTCCACTGATGAAAATTCTCTAGATGGTCAATACTTTTCTCGTGAGAAGAGAGAATAGCTGCTATGTTTTTCCAATCATTTGAGCCATTTTGTGCTAGTGAAGAAACATTAATTTTACTTTTAAATACTTTGCAGCAAAAACAAAACACCTTATTTTTGGAGACGGAATACTGCAGCCAGCTTCGTTGAAGTGTTTCACCATTGGGTAGTGTTCTTGTGTAGTGATGTGTAGAGAATTTCCTGCCTGTTTCGTCCTTGGGAAAATCATAAATTTGTATTTGATCCACGCCATGCTCAACCAACAAACATCGGACGTTATCATCACATTTTGGCCAAGTAGCTGGGTCACCATAATTCAGGGTATTTGCCGTTTCTGTTTCGGTTACTTGAAAACTGACATCATCATAAATCTTGCTACTTAATTCTTTAACATCGCTTTCTGTATTTTCTGTATCTGCCTTTGGGGATGTGCTGTCAGAGGGTATTTTTATGTCATGTTGATCCGTTTGTTGCTGTGAACTGCCCTCACCCGTCAATAATCTTTCACCGTGGATAAAATTCACTGAGTCTTTTGATCTACTAGCACAAGAAAAGTCAGCAGTAGTCTGAATACGCTGTGGGGTATCTTCAACATGCTGATGATGCTGTGGGAATATTATTTCCTCTTCCTTCGAATGATGCTTAAGATACTTCAGGAAAGATCCCTCTAGCTTGGCTTGTTCTTCCTCTTTCTTCGCTTTTCTTTTATGACTCTCAGCCCCAGACGGTTTTCTTCTAGTAGCCATTTTACCTTGTTCATCACTGATTAGGCTGTGGAAGAGATGAGAATTAATTAAACAATAATTGTTTGCCTCGTATAACTGGTTTTATTCTGTAATTCTAAAAAAAAAAACACTTATTTACAATTCACTGTAATTGTAAATGTACACCTAAAACACTCCAATATTCATCTCCCTTTTGTAACATAAATCTTTAAATTTGGAGATAGCCTATTCCAAACATAAGTATTAATACAATTTGTGCAATTCCTCTTTAAATTTTTCGCGATACACCATAGGACTGCTCAGAATCAGAAATATATAATGCTTAAATCACAATTGGTAAAATATTAACTATGGTAGTGGCCTTAAACAGGTTGCACAAAACACAACAATGGCTCAGCCCGAACCCAATCCGCACACACCACGACAAACAATCACAACACAAAAGTTTCATCTTATGTCCTAGCAGTTGAAAATGAAATGTTAAAAACTCACCAGTACAGTAGAGTCTGGGGTTGCAAACCAACACAAATGACGAAACACTAACTCCCGAGTCCCGTTACTCTTCACGCCTCTGCAGTGCTGGTGAATCTTGTCTAACCTTAGCAGACCACCATTTCGCATCATGGCCGGCCCGTAATACAGCAAACTCACGAAATCCACCTTCGAAAGAATGTACGAAAATAATAACTAGAATAGTAAAGTTTTGGAGCTTAAATATAGTGTAATTAACTATATAGTACACATATTACTGCAAACCTATTTATTATAGCTTCGAAATTATTTTATGCCTTCTCTAAAGTGCTTTTAAGTCCAACCAAAAAATGTTCCAATAATTTCCTCTTCCTTAAATACTCTTCCAATAAATTCCTATTCTACTATTACAAGTTACTGGCTTCTACAAAAGATTTTAATCGTAGAGTTCACATTTATTAACAGTACCCCTTAAGCATACTGAATCACTGATCATCACACTGATTAGCAGAAATTTGCTAGAATATCTAAAAATCTGGCGCCCCCAAATCAATGCCGCCCTAGGCGGTCGCCTAGTTTGCCTAGTGGTAGGACCGACACTGCACACACATGAAGAGAGGTATATGGTATGCAGGAGGACTACTGGGCCTTGAGAGCAGGCTGTGGGGCCTGTGCCCTGGGTCGGACACAAAACGCACACACACACACACACACACACACACACACACAGGCAGGCAGGCAAAAACTTACACACACACACACACACACACACACACACACAGGCAGGCAGGCAAAAACTTACACACACACACACACACACACACACACACACACACAGGCAGGCAGGCAAAAACTAACACACACACACACACACACACACACACACACACACACACACACACACACACACACACACACACACACACACACACGGGCAGGCAGGTAAAAACTTACACACACACACACATACACACACACACACACACACACACACACACACACACACACACACACACACACACACACACACACACAAGTACCAAATTGCAAATCCTGTGTGTACTGCTTAGTAATGAAGAAGCCTACGATGGGTTTCAGAGGCAGTGGAACACTGGTTTTCGGCAATAACTTGTTATCAAAGCGTTGGATTACGTTGATATTTTACTAGGGTATGTTTCAAACCGCGACGTACCTGGCGTCAGTATGGATTATTACCAACTGTGGAGACTTAATGCACTTATAAGAGTAAAATAAGCATGCGAGGCGACAGAATGAGCCATCGCTCTTGCGAGGCTAGCGTGACGTATAGTTATGACGTAATGTAGGCATCGCCCACCCGAATACTCCAAATATTAGGATACTGTGTCCGAAAACGTCAGTTCATGGCCTTGGTTATAAGCCACTGACTCAAACAGAAAAGGGATCAAGGTATGGAAATAATCCATTGCTTCGGAGTGAGAATGAAACGCCATAGCAACGCCAAAAACATAAGGACACGAACACACATTCGTACAATACAACCATTGTGAATTTTTGACTATCCAGCCCCTGGGCGAGGTAACCACGTAAACACGGACTTTTCTTGACAATTCATATTCAGGTAACCTTATTAAACAGGTGTCTCCTTACTCTTCATTGAACTATAATTATTATTATATTCCACTGTGACGATAACAGGCAACATGTCATGTGTACATTGTAAGGCTATCATGTTACTTATATATGACACGTTTCGTCACTTTCACATTTGTAATGTTGGAAGTGTACTTCAGACAGGGGACATAGGGAGTTGTACACCTCAAGTGGATGGTATTTCCATATATGATGATAACATTACAATAATTCACATCCCTGCATTAAAAATGGATAACTTCCTTATAGGCCTATACGAAAATACTAGGCTTATTTTTTCAAGTATAGGCAACATTTTCGGTCTACCAAAGGAGACACCCACCCTTTCCAATATTTCACCCACACGATGATTAGGGGACGGTGTATATATGGACAACGTCAAAGTGACGTCACGATGAGTGAGAGGGCAGGGTATTTCCCCGCTAGCCTCGCTCCAGCAATGGGTAAAACAGTTGTCTCTCATGCTTATTTTCCTCTTATACGTGCCTTAAGTCTCCAAATTTGGTAATAAACCATACTGACGCCGGTTAGTTCAGGATCTGAAACATACCCTGGTAAAATATCATCGTAATCCAAAGCTTTGATAAAAAGTTATTGCCGAAAAAACACTGTTCCACTGACTCTGGAACCATAGTAGGCAAGATCTATAAGTAACTTTTTCCAGCAAGTTTTGTTTCACTGTTTATGCTGAGCTTCAACAATGTTGCCAAATGTCGTTCATCCCATGACTTAGAGTCCCTGTCCTCTTATTGCCACACTCTGCTGTCTTCTTCCTTATTATATGCAGCAAATAACGTCTTATTTAGACTCCAGTGAAGAAATTGACTATTACGATTAAAGAATACAGTAAGAAATAGGCGCGGGCATTTCGAGCTATTTCGCCAATGAGTGTACCCTATTTATGTACATAATCCCACACGGCCATCACACTTACATACCACCAGTACAGGTACACAGTATACCTCACTCTCAACTTGCTGCTTCCATCCTTCAGTTTTTTTTTTTTTTTTCCTCTCCATTCCCACTCGCCCTATTATTATGAACATTTAATGATTCTGAGTAAGACTATTAGGCTGCAAAACAACGTCAAGGTAACAACACTTTCACACAGAATCAGTCACGTTAATGTTTCTTCCGTCCATATCGAATATTCTGATATCAGCAGTAAACATTGGTATCGGTTCTGAATCGGAATAATGCAAATATCGGCGATATATGGTTTCGGCGAATTGTATCGGTTACAGCACTACTGGTGGCAGCAAAAATGAGAGAGAGGGAGAGAGAGAGAGAGAGAGAGAGAGAGAGAGAGAGACTGTTAACCTACTCCACCTCCCCCTGTCATCGATTTACTGTTGTCCTCAGTCGGAGAAAACCCTCATCTACCACCTCGCCTTTCTTTGGCCGTCTTAAGTAATTTACCACCTAACGGAAAAAAAGTTACCTTTATCATACCTAACTGCTCCCATGTCTCTACGACTGACCACGTAGGCTAACCTAAAAGCTCATCATCATCATCATCATCATCATCATCATTTTATTCAGCGTCTCCCATATCTCTTCCTTAACGACTGAAAATGCTGGGTAGTTTAACTGCACATCATCATCATCATCATCGTCATCGTCATCACCACCACCACCATCACTACCTAATCGTCGACTTGTTATCATTACCATCCTCCAATCTCATTTTTTTTTTTACTATCTACGTTACATATTCGAATGCTGTTATCATCATCATTACTGGGAACCGCTCATCACTCTAGGTTATATTCTACATGGCACTGGAAGATTCGCACGATCTTCTCCTCAGCGATCTAGTTTGCTATAACACCTTACCATTCTCGTGTATGCTGTCTGTATAGTTATTATCTCGACGGTGTATGCATAAGTAACATACAGACGATACTGAAGTGTTAAGTTCATCATAAATCGCTGGGCAAGAGGCGTTACGAAATCTCCTGTGCCACTCAGCATGCTATCCTTTATCCTATCATCGGCATGCTACCCTTTTACAACCATTGTGTCATGAAAGAATCATCACTTGTAAATGTCTGTAAACATCATTGACCTATCTTACCAGCTCTCTGTAAACATAACCCGATCAAGCCACCAAAGTGTAAATAAAATACCTCTGACCTGTCTCTCCAGTTCTCTGTAAACAAATAATCAAGATAAAATTATTTTATCTTTTTACTCATTAATCAAAATCACTCCTGCAGCCTCCCCAATTCCGATCTTCTATGTTCAGTGTTTCTCCACATCATATTAAGCCAGTGATACACAAAACTAGGCAATTTATGACTTAGTTTATGATTGTGTGTGTGTGTGTGTGTGTGTGTAATTCACCGGGTCGGTCATGATCTCTTGATGGTCGTGATCGTCAGCTTTTACCCTCCCGGAAGGGAGCTGGGAGCTCATATAGTCCGATCTAAGGGCAAGGCTCTGACCTTCACAGACGCACAAACCCGTCCCCTTGCTCAAAGGGGACAGTAACCACCCACATCGTCAGTGAAACTTTTCACAACCTGAGCGAGGCGCGAACTCCCGTCCACCAGTTGGCGAGCGAGAACGTTACCACTACACCAGCGAGCGGAACAATAAATAGCAAATGGAATTTAATGTGGACAAGTGTCATGTAATTACGTTTGCTAAAAGTGAAGAAAGACCAGATTGGGATTAATAATTAGGAAGTTCAACCCTACATATATCAGAAAGGGAGAAGGACCTAAGAGTGATTATCAGTAACATACTATCTCCGGCTGACCACATCAGTGAGAACGTACGAAACATGTATACACTGCTTGCCAATATGAGAATAGCATTCACACACACACACACACACACACACACATATTATATATACATATATATATATATATATATATATATATATATATATATATATATATATATATATATATATATATATGTATGTATGTATGTCAGGACTCCATATTATAATTACAAATCATAATAGATAGCATGATGAATAGATAGACAGATAGATAGATAGATTGATAGGTAGTGTGTCAGCGAGAATCGAGCAATGGTAAACATGCTTACACACTCTAACTCAAGGAATGCTTGACAGGCACACGAACAGTGCCTCGTGACCATACACACCCATACACACATACTCACACACAGGCTTCTAGAAGCTTCACATCAGAATATTCCACGTGACACGACCCCTGCTAAAATGGGAATTTGGGAAGCAGAGCTCAGAAGGAGACAGGCCATAGAACCGACATGTAGTAGGGAGAAGGAGCCTAGCAACATGGGCGAGAGAGAGAGAGAGAGAGAGAGAGAGAGAGAGAGAGAGAGAGAGAGAGAGACGGGAGGTAGCTCGCGGAACTCTATACTTCACTCGTGTGTGAGAAACTTTGTTAATATTTCCAAGACAAATAAAAATAGTCCCATACTAATCTTTACCTCTCCTGTCATTGCATGACAAAAAGGGAACGAAGATTATCTACTTACAAAACTACTCACTTATAACAACCGCTCGTCCACGAGTCTAATATATGTATAACTGATCTACAAAACACACTACAAGAAGCTACAAAGTTATTGTAAGATATATATATATATATATATATATATATATATATATATATATATGTGTGTGTGTGTGTGTGTGTGTGTGTGTGTGTGTGTGTGTGTGTGTGTGTGTGTGAAGACATGCTAAGAAAATAACATCATTCATCAAACCAACTCTTCAATAGTCTGGAATTCTCATCTCAAAAACACATAGATAAGACTGAAAAAGTACAAAGGGCAGCTACAAGATGGGTACAAGCTTAAGGGATCTAAGCTGCAAAGAAAGACTAGAAAAATATTATTTACCAACACTACAGGAGAGGAGGAAAAAAGGAGACGTGATTATGCTATATAAATGCATCTCAGGGAAAGCGAAAATAGACGTAAATGAATATATAACCTATGGGAAAGCATCAGCATGAGGGCGCTACAAAAAACTACATAAAGCGAGAGGTGATAAAGACATAAGGAAATTCAGTTTGCTCTATAGGGCAATTGATCAGTGGAATGCACTACAGAATGAAATAGTGTGTGCCGAAACTATTCATAAAGCCTTAATACGCGGGACAGTACGAGCTTGACTCATTCTTGTAAAGATACAATTAACACACACACACACACACACACACACACACACACACACACAGGTTCGATATTTACGATCAAACATATTGTATTCTGAATGGAAATGCAGTTGATACTGTTGCTCACCAAACAGATAAACTACAGAGTAAGCGATTTTTAAAAAATATAGTGTGACATTTATATTTATTCCAGGGATACGGTATTCATTAATTTTTCATGCATAAGATTGTTACTGGTTTTGGCTTTTCCAGCCGATCGCATTTAGTTATTTGTCTCTCATATCATTATGGTAAACTGAATCACGAAGAACGTTTTATGTATTTTGGGAAGGGCAGTATTATTTGTACATCCATCAAGCACAATCACATATTATATTAACATTAACTCAATACATAACCTATCATTGCAACAGACATAATACATTAACATTAATTGAAAACGTAAACGTAATTACTGCAACAGAAATTTGAACCTCAACCTTTACACCAGAAATGTGTCTAATTAGATGTCATGCTCCCATTCACTCACCAGTCAAGCCCCCGGCATCCTAACTCCATCCCACAAGCAAAAATTAACTCACATCAGGCCACGTATCAGCAAGTGCCGGTTCGCTGATTATCACATCACCGATAAAATTAAGTAGATTGATAGATAGATACATAAATATAAATAAATGAGCAAATACATAACTGGTGCCAAAAACCCTGGACATACACGTCTCCGTTCAAAATTCTTCCAACCAGATAATCCACTAACCTCACACATTCCATATTTATCCACCATCTCGCCTACCCCGCCTCCTCCCTCTTGTTCATAAATATCCTTTTCACTGTTCAATTGAGAGCCATTCTCTCCGCGTGACCATACTTTCTAAGCATTTTTTCTTAGACATTCATGTCTTAGACTTCTTGTGGCTCATCTTTCACAAATCACATTATTCTTTATCCGAACCACTCTCAGCACTACAAACACACAGATTCCTCAACAACCCCATTTCGTTATTCTAAACTTTTCCATTTTCATGTCACGCCAAACTCTGTATGTTAAAGTACTGTACTTAATAAGCACCTCCATACAAGGCTTTTCCAGACTACATGTTTAGACGGGTCAGGAAATTCATTGCACTACTCCGCGTTTACTTTTATCTCTCTCGCCACACAGTAGTTTTTAAATTTTCTCCCCAGTTCGCAACTCAGCAGAAGGAAAAATATAACTGATATTGTGATGGCTGTATCTTACACTCGGTAAATCAAACGGCCCCATTACTAAAGCAGAGTGCCAAGGCGTCGACACGCCCCCACTCTGATATTAACTTCTTATACACATGATAAAGATAAAACATGATTTTTTTTTTTTTTACCGTTGTTCCTCACGTTCTGTAATGTTGGCTGTATGGTAACCACACCTTCTCTACCATGTCTCTCTTTCTTTCTGCAGGAGCAGATCTTACCTACCAGAGGAATATTATATGCAGCTAATACTGGTGTATGCAGCAAGAACAAGAGTACAAGAGGGCAGAGTCAACCCATGTCCATTGTTCTTCCTGCAAAAACATACCCCAGCAACGTGGAATAGATTGTAAAGTTTATGAATCCAGGCCCAGATCCCCAATAATACTGTTGGGTGAAGAGGGACAGAGGGAAACAGGCACAATCCACTACTTTGACCGGCCCAGCAGTCGAACTCTCGTCCTCCCATTTGACATTTGTACATGCTAACCAATGCACCGCCGGCATTCCGCCACATAGAACTGCCCTATAACTTTATTCAAGTAATGCCTTTGTTTGGTAGGAGAACAAGCTAAGTCACTTAGTCTGACCAGCCCAAATATTGAACTCTCGCCTTTCCAGCTGCGAAATGTACGTGCTAACCAATGAACAACCGGTTTCCACATCCCACACAACCATCCAGCAACAATGTAATTCCCTCACTCGGTGGGAAACAAAATGAGTCCACCAAGCTGACCGACCCGAAACTCGAACTCGGATAGTTCCAGTCGTGCATTGTATGTGCTAACCAACGCAGTAACAGCTTCCCCATCCTACTGCACCACCCAGCACCTAAATTATGTAATTCGGCAACCAGCATTCCACAGGATGCGCCAAATGGTTTTCCGATTCAGTTTTGCCCGCTTCCTCCTTTTTTTTTTTTTTTTTTTTCGGTGGAACAAGCCAACATTTTGCTGAACCGGTACAATGTATATCTGAAAACGTGTGTGTGTGTGTGTGTGTGTGTGTGTGTGTGTGAGAGAGAGAGAGAGAGAGAGAGAGAGTCCATTCTTGGCGAAAGCTGTATCTAACGCTTCCGTTCGAAACTCTCTCCAAAGCTGTTTTTTTTTTTTTTTTTTTTTTTTTTTTTTTTTAGATGTGTCCGACTCTGGGCATAGGCTTCACAGCCTGCTATCAAGGCCCAGCAGTCCTCCTACATATCATACACCTCTACATGTCACCACTTCGGCGCTAACACCCACCGTCCATATTGAATACATGCTACGGCTGTCTCATACAGGACTGGTGTATTGGTATTAGCGGGGGTATTTTTACGACATGTCGGCTGGTCTTCTGGTAGATCAGTAAAGCCTTATTTAATGAAATTCAAATCCTTAAACTGTTCCCTGCCCCAGCCGGGATTCGAACCTGGGTCCGTTAGGACTGCAGGCCACCTCTCTACCGATTGAGCCACCATAACATGGGTGTAACGAAGTCATGGAAGGAATGGGATGGGGATCGTGGTGGAGGCTGGGAGAGAGAAAGGACGGCACTATTCACTCATCAGGTTTGGAAGATAATTTGACACAAAAGAAAGCCAAATTCCTGGTCCGTTCGTTTTGATATGCCTGGACACATTGTATTTTAAAAACTAGAGGTCATAGATGGCGGAACAGATAGACTGGGGAATACGGTTTCAGAGTAAGCTGTTCTGTACACAACGCACTCAGAGTACAGTTTAACTTTAGTAAAGATTTGGATAGAAAAGGAAGAGTACTTACTGCCTGACGAATTCAGACTCCGAGACACACATTGTCAGTGCAATACCTCCACATTCACAGATGCCCGTTCCTCATGTGAACTTAGCTAGCTTGGGCAAAGGATATTCATTGTATCATTTCCTCCGAAGGGAAGGTGCGGTCCTATAGTGAACCAAAATTAATATCCACACACACACACACACACACACACACACACACACACACACAAACACACACACATGGCAAATGTAATGAGCTTACTGAAAGAAGTATCAGAGGAAATCTGTAGTAAAGACATAGAGGAACACAAAAGGTTAGGGAAATACGAGAAAAGCAAGACAAGACCTCTAAAGGTGACTTTCCAGAGTGTAAACACTGTGGAAGAGATACTAAAAAATGCAAAGAATCTTAAGGAAAAAGAGGAGTTCAAAAATGTATGGATAAAAGATGCCTAACACAAGAGGAACTGGAATTACTGAAAGAGAAAAGGGAGGAAGCAAAAACAAAAAATGAGGGAAGATCAGAAGAGGAGAAGAAGAAATTTTTTTACAAAGTAATAGGATTGCAGGTACGAAAGTGGTACAAAAACAGGATGGAAGAAAAAGGAGGAAGGTAGTAGAACCATGTCATGACAAGTATATAAACAAGATGATAAAGTTGATGTACTCAAATGTGGATGGAATGGTATCTAAATTACTAGAGATGAATGATTATGTCAGAGAAAATGAACCACAAATAATATGCCTAACTGAAACAAAATTAATACCTAGGATATCAAATGACATACTAAACTTAGAGGAATACAATATATGGAGAAGAGACAGATATTTAAAAGAAGGAGGAGGAATTATAATATTAACTAAGGAAAATCTAAAAGTCAAGGAAATAAAACTAGATATACCATCACAAGTAGAACTGATTGCAGTAGAGATCGACACATCTGAAGGTAAAGTAATTGTAGCCAATTTGTACATGCCACCCAGATCAAACACATGGGAAAGAGACGAATATGAGGACCTGACAGAGAGTACAATTCAGAGTGTAAGATCATTGCTACATAAAATGGAAGAGAAATCGGAAAGAATTATACTAACTGGGGACTTCAATACAAATATAAATTGGAATACTCTAGATATAAATAGCCAAGAAAGCTGTTGGGACCAAAAGCTCCTGGATCTCGTACAAGAGTTTTTCTTAACGCAACATGTGAGGGAAACCACCAGAAAAAGAGGACTTGATGTACCTTCAGTGCTAGATCTAATATTTACAAGAAAATGATATTGACAGTTTAATATATCACCCTCCACTCGGCAAAAGCGATCATGCAGTACTAAATTATAACTTCAGGATAGCATATGACATAGTAAACAGCAATGATAGTTACAAAAAGAGCCTAAACTATAAAAAGGGAAATTATCAAGACCGAAAGAAGTATTTCTTAGAAGTTGATTGGGAAAATGAGCTTAGAGGACAAGATTTAAATGCTGTATATAAAAATTTTTTGTGAATTTTATGAAATAGGAGTCCAGAAGTACATCCCACAGCACAAATAAGCAGATAAGAATATACAGAAATCGTTCAATACAGAATGTAAAAAATCAAAAGAAAGAAGAGATTTGTTGTGGAATAGATACAGAAGACACAATAGTGAAAGGACGTATAATAATTACAAACAGGCAAGAAACGACTATACAAGAATAAGGAGGGAACCCGAAATACAGTTTGAGGAGGATATAATAAATAAAAGTAGTGTTCAACCAAAGATGTTTTACAGCTATATCAGAAGCAAAACTAAAGTAAAAGATATAATACAATCCATTACGGACGAGGGAACCACTTATACACAAGTGAAAGATATTTGTGAAGCACTAAATAAGAATTTCCAATTAGTTTTTACAGAAGAAAAAAATTTTGAGAGGGACTATGTGGAACATGCATGTCCACACATACTACCAGATATACAAATAGCAGAAAAAGTAATACAGGAGGAATTAAGTAGATTAGACAGAGGAAAAGCAAGTGGTCCTGATGAAATTTCATGTTGGGTTTTACGAGAATGTGCAAAGGAGTTAAGTAAACCATTATTTTTTGTTTTCAAGAAATCCTTGAGTCAAGGTAAACTACCTGATATTTGGAAAAAAGCAAATATTGTCCCCTTATTCAAGAAAGGGAATAGACAAAATCCACTCAACTACCGACCAGTATCACTGACCAGTGTTGTAAGCAAGGTATTAGAAAAACTTATAAGAAAAGCTTGGGTAAATCATCTAGAAGAACACAGTATGATAACAGAAAGACAGTTTGGTTTCAGAAAAGGAAAATCATGTGTTACTAATCTGTTGAGCTACTCTGACAGAGTAACAAACACAATACAGGAAAGGGAAGGATGGTTGGACAGTATCTATTTAGATTTCAAGAAAGCTTTTGACACACTACCACACCAAAGACTTTTATGGAAACTGTACCATCAAGGAGGAATTCGAGGCAAACTGTTTTGTTGGATGACAAAACTTTCTCATAAAAAGAGAAATGAGGACAGTACTAAGAGGAAACTACTCATCATGGAAAGAAGTGACTAGTGGAGTACCACAGGGTTCAGTGCTGGCACCAATCATGTTTTTAATGTATATAAATGATATAAACAGTAAGACTGGAAATGAGAGCTATCTGAATATGTTTGCAGATGATGCAAAAATACAAAGGAAAATTACTAACACAGACTCTTGTAAAGAGCTACAAGAAGAATTAAATAAACTTATTGAATGGAGTAGTACATGGCAAATGGAATTCAATGTGGACAAGTGTCATGTAATCAAGTTTGGTAAAAGTGGAAAAAGACCTGATTGGGATTATAAGTTAGGAAATAAAACCCTATACACATCAGAAAGAGAGAAAGACCTAGGTGTGATTATCAATAACAGACTATCTCCGGCTGACCACATCAGTGAGAAGGTACGGAACATGTATACACTGCTTGCAAATATGAGAATAGCATTCACATACATAAATGAAGACATGCTGAGAAGGATAATAACATCATTCATTAGACCAACCCTGGAATATGCATCAGTAGTCTGGAGTCCTCATCTAAAAAAGCACATAGACAAGATTGAAAAAGTTCAAAGGGCCGCTACAAGATGGATACCAAGCTTAAGGGACCTAAGCTACGAAGAAAGACTAAATAAACTGAATCTACCAACACTACAGGAGAGAAGGAAAAGAGGTGACATGATAATGCTATATAAATGCATATCAGGAAAGGAGAAAATAGACATAAATGATTACTTAACATATGGAGAAGCATCAGCAAGAGGACACTGCAAAAAATTGCATAAGAAGAGAGGTGATAAAGACGTAAGGAAATTCAGTTTTCCAAACAGAGCAATTGATCAATGGAATGCACTTCCGAATGAAATAGTGTGTGCCAAAACAATTCACAAATTTAAGGATATGTACGATAAATATGGTTTAAGACACGGGACAGTACGAGCTTGACTCATTCCTGTAAAGATACAATTAGGTAAGAACACGCACATTTTACTACTCACTTTCACCTGAACAAAATCGTCCGGACTTAGCATGAATAAAATGCAAAAAGACAAGCGGCTATAAAAAAGAGGTAAACAGAAATAAATTAATCATTTCGATCACACTTCATCATCGTTGTCCTCTTGTCACTGACGGACACACATGAAGTGACGATGTTGTGCTGTACTTGAGGACTTCTCAGCAATGGGAGTGAGAATTCACGAACGAAAAAGAGAGAGAATGGGAGATGTGAGATCAGTCCGGTGTTAGGGTGTGTCAATCTGGGGGTAACGTTAAAATCTGCATCATTTCAAGAACTATACGGATGAAATGTTGCATTTTTGTATTGGAAATTCAAATCAGTCTATAAAATGTACATTAAACACTCCTTACCTACTTCGGTTTTTGGTTGAAATGTGCCAGCCTAACTTACAATTGGCGATATAAACAAGAACAATTTAACACTGAACCTTTTTATTTAAAACATCAATTTGTATATATTCAACACATTTTCTTTTTTCAAAATTAACTAAAGACATCATGTCTTTCTTGCTTTTGTTTTTGCCCATGAGTTCAAGGCTGACCACCAGACCCCTGATACAGTGCTCTCTTCTGTCCTGACTATAAACATGGGCAGCAGCTTCACCTGTCATCTTCACACATCTCTCCACCGACTGGGCGTGTGAAGGCCTGTCAGGAACAACCATGGATTTCTTCACAAATCCATAGACCTGTGATGTCAGACAGCACGTAAAGGGGGGGTGGGGGTTCTGAGACTCCTGAAGTCCAATTAATAAGATCCGAGGGTGAAGTCACCTTTCTTAGTATGATTGATGGTGTTTTCCTGGGTCTTTCCCTGTTATCTCTTAATTGGGTCATATCTCCCTCTCTACTCCTGAGTGTCGTCTCTACTGCATCATTTCTTTTCAGGTCCTCTTCACTACACAGCGTAGCATGGAGGAAATAATCACCGTGACCATACAAAGCTAACTTCTTTACTGTTGGCATAGTCAACCTCCTCACTTCTTCACTCTGGCTTCTTAAGGCTACGGCCACACCGAACACAACGAGTGGGGAGGTAGCGTCAAGCGAAGAGCGGCGAGGTGAGCTTCGACACGATACGTGTCCAAACAGGAAACGGCAACCTCGTGGGCGACAGATAGACAAAAGCTGTTCATCAGTGACATGTCATTGTCCACGCTGTTCACCCTTTTCTTAAATGTCAGGACCGACTTGCCTAGTCCTGGGCTCCTTCTTTCCTCATTGGGCAACACTGGCTTAGATAATGAATGAATGAATAAAATTTCAATGTCTAACTGATAAGAATGTCTTTATTTGACGGTACCTTAAAGATTAATTATCATGCGATTTATTTTTCTTGATTTTTCATGTGTACTATTTCATGATACCAGTTTGTACTGATTGCCTATAATGAAATCTCTGCTGGATAATTCACTGTCTTCTGAAATATATTTCATAATTTACGTATTGATAAATAATAAAAATTTTTATGTTCATTACATATATATACATATACACATACATATAGTGTATATACTTATCTGTTTATTACTTTTAAGCCTATGGTGTAACAAAGGGAATAGAGCACTCAGTACTAGTATGTATTCTAGACATTAATGATCTTTGATAGGTTTTATAACAACAGTGGAACAAACGTTACTTAAGCAATCATATGACAAAATAATGCTCGATTACAATTTTCCAATTGTATGCAGTTGTTCAGAATATCTTCCAAGTGTTTCTCCAACACTCCAGTATTTTGTGGTTGGATCAGTTGCATCCTACACTGCTCTCCTGTGGTACACGGCTCCAATAAGATGTTCAGTGGACATAAATACCAGAACCCAACCACAGTACCAGCACGGCTGAATGATGATGCTAATGCCTGGGGAGTGGGGATGTCGCTAGGCAGTGTGCGACATTTTGTAATATGCTGCATCGTGTAGGAGCGAAGCGACAAATCTCCCCGCTCTTTCAGTGGCCACCCACATAGGATTTATTGAGTTTTATAGTGTCACCTCATCCCTCCCAGCTCAAGTCTCCCCGCTCGTCGCGTTTGATGTGGCCGTACATTAAGAGTCCTAGCTCAGATAGGATATGCCATGGTCCTTGTATCCAATTGCTGTTGATCTTTATAGTGAACTAGTTTAACATTGACATCCCAACACAAAACTCGACATTTATCCTCAAATTCTTCCAATTCCTTCCATTGAGATTATGTTTAGAGATCCACATCTATTATTTGACTCTTTTTCTCTCTACTACAGTGGTAATCAATATGTACTCTACTGGCACAGGCAGAATTGCAACCAGCATCTTAACAAGACTTGATATTGCATTTGTCAGTAAGTATGTCCATCAGTCTATCAAGCTTCTCCAAAAACCTGTCTTTTTCCTCAAGCTATCGTCTGCCTGCAGACACTTTGTTAGTCTGTTCCCACATAGATTTCAAAATAGCTTTGATCCTGACATGGCTGTTTATGACTGAACCCCCCAAAATTAGGATTTTCTCTGCTCCATTCAGCGAGCAAGGCTGTTATAAGGTCACTGGCAGGTTGTTCAGTGTTGTTATTACCCGTACCCGCCCCAGGGGGGCTCGGGGACGGGTATTGTTATCACTTGGTTTGTCTGTTAGCTAGTTAGTTTGTTTGTTAGTCTGTCTGTCTGTTAACAACTTTACACAAACACTACTGGTGCAATTTTGACTCAAATATAGGGATGATAGACTATTACGTTTTGATCACCTGATTAAATTTTGGGTCAAATTGGGCCAAGGACCAACCTGTAGTCCCCAAAATATGAAAAAACTGGGACAGGTAAAAATGGTTTTATTCGCCATAACTCCTTTCAAATTCGTCATATCGACATGAAACCAAAACCTAAAGGTCCATCTTTCTAATCTATATCCTATAACATGCCTCATTACATCAGAGGGGTCACCCTCAAGTCAGGTGGGTCGGGCGCAAAATTTCAAATGGGCGTAAAATTGCCAATTTTCCCCGATTTACTCTAAATTTGATATGTGACATCTTTGACTAGATATCCCGTTGTGTTTATACGTCAGCACTATGCCTTGACACTGCTTCTTGCTCCTCCTATTTTGGCCATTAGTCTCCCTGAGATTCACTCCATAACAAAGGAGATATCTGACAGTTGGTAGCTCTGCTACAGGAAGCTTTTTCCCTGACCTTACCAGATGATGCACATCAGTCCAAGCTTGTAGTCTTGTCTTTACTTGAGACATATTTGTGGAAAGCTGAACGGCTGTGACACTGGTAGAAATACAGTTGTCATGGAAGACCTCCTATACAATACAAATTAGCATCTCTTTAACAAAGTTTGCACAACTGCACAACAATGACAATGGGTCTCAGTGCATATCATTAAGCGGTTTGATTTGCCAGTTCGCAGTGACACTGAAAAAGAGAAAAATGACCTCAGAAATAATGTTTGGGTTCTGTTATAGTAGCAATAAAATTTATACTATGAAAATACACCATTATTCTCCTTCCTGCACAATAAACCCACCCAAATGGCATCTTGATTATTTTCATAATATGTGTAAATTTGCGCATTTTTTTTTTTTTTTTGCAAAATTTCAACACGAAACTGAAGTAGATAAAGTATATGAGACAAAAATCAAATCTATATTTGTGTTATCCATATAAAAATCTACCATTTGATTACTAGTAATTTTAAAGATATTGATTTTGCCAAAACTGACACACCCTAATCGAGTACTAATTATACAGTAGGGTGATAGGTTAACCATGAGTGAGAGAGAGAGAGAGAGAGAGAGGGGGGGGGTTATTACATGCACTAGAGGTTGGGTGATGCGGGGACCTGTTGGGCACGTCACAGAGGTAACCATTTGTCTTCCTTCAAAATATGTTCGCTTGTGAATTCCCAACACCGAAGGGTGTGGAATCACACATTTACGATGAATTCTTCTCTTAACTAAGACTGACTGGATGTACGGACGGAGAAGGCCAAGGCAATACTTTGGCATCCAATTTTTTGTCTTGATTGCCATCGGTTACAGTCTGTTTTACAGATGAATTTGAAATACATCTGTAAAATAAGGTACAAAAATAAATGTGTAGATGATTAGCCTTGTGAGATGGAGTGAGGATTCCGAGAGCATGAATGAAGTGTGGATGAAATGCCTGGTCGAATTCAATGGGCATACCGGTAATTGTTCTCACACTTTCGTACCTTATTCTTATGTCTGCATCCTATGCCCTACCACGTTTTTAGGTAGGAAAGAGGGTCAAGATAATTATCAGTGATAATTATGTGACTGGGATATAATTTTGCAAGAAGAAAAAAGGACATGACGGGATTTTTTTTTTCCACTGTCCTGCCCATGGCCTTTCTGCATAACTAAACCTCAGATGCGACAGGGAATTGGTCGACATTATTTTTTTTTGTTCCAGGCCCATCTGTGCGTATCTGTCTGGTTTTATGATGGAAATAAACATTCCACGTCTGTACGTCACGCCCACTTTACTTTAGCTCTGAGTAAAATTTTCGTCAGCTGATGAGTGCAATGAAATATTCCACAGACTTCACAGTAGAAAGCATTTGAGATACTATTTCGGAAAAATATGATGAAAAGCGATCAGGCATGAAAGAAATGTATAAGAAAACGATGAAAATGTGTAGAAACTCCAAAATACGAATATTTTCAACGTCAGTGCAACAAAATCTAGGAAGTGTTTTGCCAAAAAATTTCAACTGCAAATTCCGTTCTCTGTACACCAAAGCCATAGTGTGGTGAACACTTTGAAAAGGACTGGAAAAACAGGGGATAAAGGATATATATGAAGAAAAACAAATAAAAGGTGTAAAAAATAGAAGAAAAGAATCACTGACAGCTGATAAGGAGTGATAGCCTAATAGTGAAAGAACTTCGAAATGCCTGCAATTCAGACATACACCTTTATATATATATATATATATATATATATATATATATATATATATATATATATATATATATATATATATATATATATATATATATTGTTACATAGCCTATGATTTCATCATCCTTTGTATAATTCTAAAGACATTATGCTGCATATTTGATAACGATTCGCCTCGTGGCTTCCATAGTGACCAGGCTTGCGTGTTCTACCTCACTCCCCCCTTCTCCCCCTTATAGTAGAGTAAGTCGTTCTTTCTGTTGTTCAGAGAAGGAGTGTCAACTCTTCGTCCTCTGTGCCCTCATTTGCATGTCCTTCTTGCAAGTTGAATCACGCTCTGCCGGACCCTATATAATGAGCTCAGTCTCTGCATTAATTGCCACTTAGATCTACTCCTCATTTGGTTCACATCTCTGTCCTCCCCTGTATAGTGTATTATCTTTGTGAGTGCTCAGGAAGTCTCCAACCATCTAGCTGCTGTATAATCTGAGCATAAGTGTTGTTACCATTTTTCTTGTACTGTATGGCCCAAGGTGTTAATTCGTAGGCCTGGTAAGGTTTTTGTGATTCAGGTAGAGTTTTGGTGTCAGCCAATATTAATAATATTTTGTATCTATAATAACATATCTTGCTTTACCTGAGCATTATCCGGTTTTCTCATTTATCAGGGCTGACTTAGATAAATTTGCTCTTCCAAAATTCATGTTAATAGAGGCTATTGCAGTTAACCATATATGTAACCTGTTTTGCCATTACATTATCCTTATTAGTCCTGAATGTTTAGTTGTTAGTTTGAGCATTAAACTTTAACTTGTAATTTTACCTAACTCTTGTTTTGAACCTGGAACTTTGCGGGACAGTAGTGATTTTAGTATTCTCACTTGAAGTGTTCATTATCTCTCTCTGCTCCGTAACATAAATTTGGCGACCTCTTATCAGGATATCCAGGATATTATCATAAGGATATTGCTTGATATTTTGTGACTGTGATTTATTCATGATGTCTACTATTACTACTCTGGATGAAGCCAAAGATTTTTTGTCAAATGTGCAAACAGTGTGTGATGTAGAAAACAGAACAAAGAATGAACTTAAGCTTGTTGCTCAACAATTGGGAATTGCTGTTCGCTCTCATCATTCTAAAGATCAAATTGTTGACATGATTAATAAAAGCTTGTTTAATGTAACTCCTCGAAATGAGCAAACGCAGATTGAAATAACTAAGTTACAGCTAGCCCTGCAGGAGGCTCGTGCTAAGGAGGCTGAGTTTCAGGCTCGTGCTAAGGAGGCTGAGTTTCAGGCTCGTGCTAAGGAGGCTGAGTTTCAGGCTCGTTCTAAGGAGGCTGAGTCTCAGGCTCGTATTCAGGAGGCACAAGCACAGGCTCAGGCACAAATTGAACTTGCTAGGATTCAGGCAGACCATGATTATCGCATGGAACAAGGTGGAACTGGATCATCTAGCTCTGATGATTTTGATGTGGTTAAAAATTTTAAACTTGTCCCTCCTTTTAATGAATCTGATTTAACAAAGTATTTTCAGTTGTTTGAGAGGGTAGCTACAGGTTTTAATTGTCCCAAAAAGTATTGGCCAGTACTCCTTCAGAGTGTTCTCACCGGTAAAGCTCAAGTAACTTATACATCTTTGCCTCAGGATCAATCTGATAATTATGATGTAGTTAGGAGCTTGATTCTTAAGGCCTATGAGCTTGTTCCTGAAGCCTATAGAGTAAAATTTAGGACAACTTATAAGCAAGATAAGCAATCCCATGTTGAGTATGCAAAAATCAAAGAAGTTCTGTTAGAGCAGTGGTTAAATTCTAAGAATGTTAATTCTGATTTTGATAAATTTAAGCAGATGATTTTGCTGGAGGATTTCAAAAGGTGTATTTATAAAGATGTAAGCCTATATCTTGATGAGAAAAGAATAGATAATTTGTCTGATGCTGCAGTTTTAGCTGATGAATATGTTCTCACTGACAAGAGAAATTATAAAGAAAAAAGGAAAGCTGAGAGTAAGTACGTTGCCTCTACTCAGAGTACAGGTAACAGGAAAGAGAATAAAGATGATGTTTCTCAGGAAGTAAATACCAGCTTCACCTCTAGATTTCAGAAAAGTAAATGTACTTATTGTAGTAAGCTTGGTCATACTACGGAGAAATGTTTCAGGAGACAGCGTGATGTGAACAAAAAGGAATCTTTAAATATTCAGTCAATTGGTTTAGTGTCCACCCTTGAGAGTTCCCAGAATTCTTTAACCGAGTTAACTGAACCTGCTTTGAGGGGTAAATTAAATTCTCATGATGAAGCTCCTCTTTTGAGCAGTAACGTGGGTGACACTCTCAAGAGTTCATGTGCTAATTTCCTGTCTGATGGTTTTGTCAGTCCTCTGGACAGTAATGACAGGAAATCAGTTAAAATATATCGTGATACAGGTGCTTGCCAATCCCTTATGCTGACCAGTGTTCTTCTCTGTCCTTCTGTGCAGAGTGAATTTAGAGTCTAGTTTTGTTAATGGTTCCATTATGGTTGGGTTGGTTGAGACACTCCCAATGTCAGGTGTAACTTTCTTACTTGGAAATGATATTGGTGGAAGTCAAGTGTGTCCAGCTCCTCAGTTGTCTAGTGAACTAGTGACTGTGACATAGGATTGTGATATCCCTGATGTGTTCTCTGCATGTGCTGTCACTAGGGCTAAGTCTAAAGTTACTGGTGATTTAGAGGATAATGATGATGATGGTGTTATCCTAGCTGACACTTTTCTTGCTAATTTGGACCACTTACCAGATGAGGCATTACCCCGTAGTGTTGATAATTTGTCTCGTCAAGAGTTGGTTGAGTTGCAGGTTGCTGACCCTGAGTTGAAAGGTCTAGCTAACTCTGCTTGCAGTGAGGAAGAGTCAGCTGGTGCTTCTACTTGTTATTATATAAAGTCAGGAGTATTATGAGGAAGTGGAGACCCCCAACAGCATCAGCCGACTGTGAATGGGAGGTTGTACATCAAGTTGTCATCCCTCGTGTTTGTAGGGAGGATATCATTAGAGTGGCTCATGATTCCAGTTTGGCAGGACACCTTGGAGTGAGGAAGACTGTGGCACGCATTTTGAAACACTTCTACTGGCCAGGTATCTTCAGAGATGTTTCCTGGTATTGTAAGTCTTGTCACACCTGTCAAGTTGTGGGGAAGTGTAATTAGACCGAAAAGGTTGCACCTCTAGTTCCCATTCCTCCTTTTGAGGCGCCATTCACCCGTGTGTTGGTGGATATTGTGGGCCCTCTTCCTAAGACTTCTTCAGGATTTTGGTCTGCCCAAGGAGGTACAGTCAGACCGGGGAAGTAATTTCATGTCAAATGTTTTCAAGCAGTCTCTGAAAGAGTTGGGCATCACCCAGATCATGACTTCAGCTTACCATCCCCAGACCCAAGGAGCGTTGGAGAGATATCATCAAACACTCAAATCGATGCTCAGGAAATACTGTTTGGAACATCAGAAAGACTGGGATAAAGGTCTTCCATTCGTTATATTTGCCGCAAGAGAATCTCCAACTGAATCACAGGGCTTCTCACCCTTTGAACTACTCTTTGGCCATGAAGTAAGAGGACCCCTTAAGCTACTCAAGGAATCCTGGCTGTCGGAGGAAGATGATGTCAACCTGCTGGAGTATGTGATGAAGTTCAAAGAACGGCTGTCCACTGCTTTACAGCTGGCGAGAGAGAATTTAGGAGCTGCTCAGGAGAAGATGAAGACTTGGTATGATAAGAAGTCCAGGTTACGCCACTTTCAGCCAGGAGATCAGGTTTTAATTCTGCTACCAGTGCATTGGCAACCTCTTCAAGAGAAGTTTAGTGGTCCTTATTTTGTGGAGAAGAAACTCAGTGATGTCTACTATGTCATCGCAACACCAGATCGTAGAAAGAACAAGCAACTTGCTAAAGTTATATCACACGCGGGACGAAAATAACCCAGTCTGCACTGTAGCTGTTCCACCCGAGTCTGCAAGTGAAGCTCTCCCATGCAGTATGAGCCTGCGTGATAGTTTGGGGAAGAATCCTGATATCATGAATGATCTCCAGACTAAGCTTTCTCATCTAGCTCCCGAGGAAAGGCAGGAGTTTTCGGCATTACTGCAGGAGTAGCCACAAGTGTTCTGTGACACTCCAGGAAGAACCACTGTGTTGATGCATGATGTCGATGTTGGAGACGCAAAGCCAATTAAACTGCCTCCTTACCGTGTGAACCCAGTGAAAGTTCCTCTCATCCAGAAGGAGCTTAGCTACCTGTTGGACCACAAGATGATTGAGCCATGTCAGAGCGAGTGGAGTTCTCTTGTCACTGTAGTCCCTAAGCTAGTTTTTTTTTTTTCTTATGTGAGGAACAAGGAACCAAAGGCCATGAGCCTGCAGTAACAGTTCCCTCCAAGAGAAAAACAAAATACAATAGAGAGCTAAATTCAAGATCCGATCATTTTGAGATGCCTGGACGCACTGCTTTTGAAAGACTGGAGATCATAAGCAGCAGGAAATACAGACAGTGGGAGACAGTTCCAGAGCTGACCTTTTGCATAAATGAAAGACTGGGAGTAACGGTTAACTCTTGCATTAGAGAGTTGGACAGAAAGGGGATGAGAGTTTGCTGCCAGACGGGTGCTACGTGCCCATCGTAGAGGTGGAGGAATGCAAGCAGACAGTTCAGAGGAGCAGTGACCATTAAAGTAGCGATAGAAAAGAGATAAAGATGCAACAGTGCGGCAAAGAGACAGAGGTTGAATGGAGTCAGTAAGATGAGGAGAGTTAATGAGACGAAAAGCCTTTGACTCCACCCTATTGAGAAGAGCTGTATGTGGGGAGCCTCCCCACACATAAGAGTTGTACTTTACACAGGGGCGGATAAAACCCCTGTATAGAGTCAACAATTAAGCAGGGGTAAAGAATGAGTGGAGTCGGCTTAGCACACCCAATCTCTTGGAAGCAGATTTTACAAGAGATGTAATATGATGTTTCCAAGATAAGTCCCGAGTAAATGAAACCCCAACATGTTCAAGGATGATGCAGGATTAAGCTGAATATTATTAAACATTAGTGGGTATACATGTGGAAGATTTTGTCGGGTTGATAGGTGCAAGAACTGAATCTTAGATGCATTAAAGACAACCATATTATTTTTACCCCAGTCAGAGATACGAGCCAAGTCAGACATTAGGTGTGCCATAGCCTCATCCCATGTTTGTTTAAGTAACTGTCGAGATGGGCGTTGTGGGAACCGAATGGAAAGGTGAAGGGTGGAGTCATCAACGTATGAGTGGATAGGGTTAGATGTACAGCTTAGAAGATCATTGATTAATAAAAGGAAGAGAGTTGGTGATAGGACAGAGCCCTGAGGAACACCACTGTTAATAGATCTAGGACAAGAACGATGGCCGTCTAAAACAGCGGCTATAGAACGACCAGAAAGGAAGCTAGCGATGAAGGCACAGATAGAAGGATAGAAACCGTAGGAGGGCAGTTTGGAAATTAAAGATTTATGCCAGACTCGATCGAAAGCCTTTGAGATGTCAAGTGCAATGGCAAAGCTTTCGCCAAAGTCCCGAAAGGAGGATGACCAGGAGTCTGAAAGGTAGGTGAGAAGATCACCAGTGGAGCATCCCTGACGGAACCCATACTGACGATCGGAAAGAAGGTTGTGATAGAAAAGATGCCTTAAAATTTTTCTATTGAGAATTGACTCGAAAACTTTTGAAATACAGGACGTTAAAGCAATTGGACGATAGTTGGAGGGTTGGGAGTGGTCACCCTTCTTTGGGACTGGCTGAATGAGAGCAAATTTCCAGCAAGAAGGAAAGGTACAAGTTGACAGACAAAGGCGAAAGAGTTTTCCTGGGCAGGGTGTAATCACAGAAGCACAGTTCTTGAGAACAACAGGAGGGACCCCATCAGGCCCATATGCCTTGTTAGTACTGAGGCCAGTGATGGCAGAAAATACATCAACTGAAGTAATTTTAATGTCAGCCATGAGGAAGTCAGAGGGGGGAAGTGATGGAGGAACAGCACCGGAATTGTCTAAGGTGGAATTGGAGGAGAAAGTCTGTGCGAAGAGATCTGCTTTTTCAGTAGAAGAAATAGCTACAGAACCATCAGAGTAGAAAACAGGAGGGAAGGATGATGAGGTAAAGTTGTTAGAAAGATTTTTGGCAAGGTGCCAGAAGGAGCGGGAAGAATTCGAGTTGGAGAGTTGACAGCATTTAGTATGGATGAAATTATTTTTAGTAGAGCGAAGAACAGACTTAGCATGATTAAGGGCAGAAACGTAAAGATGATGTGATTCAGGGGTGGGTTGGCTCCGGTACCTTTTGTAGGCCCTCTCCTTGTTGCGGACAGTATTAGAACAAGCGTGATTAAACCAAGGCTTTCTTGCGTTAATCAAAGGATATGAGAAAGGAATGTATGCTTCCTTGCCCGAGAGAATAACCTCCGTAATGCGCAAGGCACACTCAGATGGCTCACGGTCATGGAAGCAATAATCATTCCAGGGAAAATCAAAGAAGTACTGCCAGAGGGCCTCCCAGTCCGCGGCTCCAAAATGCCACAAACGACGTTTCCCTGGAGGGTCCACAGGCCGTACCGAAGTGATAGGACAGGTTAAGGTAATAAGGTTGTGATCGGAGGAGTCCAACGGAGAGAAAAGATTAACAGAGTAAGTAGAAGGATTAGCTTTGAGGAAGAGGTCAAGTATGTTGGAGCTCTCTCCATGGTGGTCAAGGATACGGGTAGGGTGCTGTACAAGCTGCTCTTGGTCATTAAGGATAGAAAAGATGTAGGCTTGTTCACCAGGTGGATCCGTGAAAGAAGAGGAGAGCCAAAGGTGGTGGTGAACATTGAAATCTCCAAGAATGGAGATTTCAGAGAAAGAAGAAATGGATAGAATGTGTTCCATCGTAGAAGTTAGATAGTCGAAGAATTTTTGATAGTAGAAATAGGGGATAAGTAAACAGCACAGATATATTTAGTCAGAGAATGACAGGAAAGCCGAAGCCAGAGTGTGGAGAATTCAGAAGAATCAAGTTCAGGAACACGAGAGCAAGATAAGTCGTTGTGGATATATACACAACAGCCACCTTTGGCTTTGAAATGAGTATAGAGAAAGTAGG
Organism: Coenobita brevimanus; assembly: GCF_032717465.1. NCBI lineage: Eukaryota > Metazoa > Arthropoda > Malacostraca > Decapoda > Coenobitidae > Coenobita > Coenobita brevimanus. The sequence goes on along the minus strand of NC_137065.1, from coordinate 27,087,220 downwards.
AGAATACAGAAAAGGGTTTGCTGTCAGTTGCCTCAGACAGCTGTGTCTCTGTTAGAAAAAGAAGGTGAGGTTTAGAGGAGGAGAGGTGGTGCTCAACAGAGCGAAAGTTAGAGGAAAGGCCGCGACTGTTGCAGAAATGAAGAAGAGAGTCAGACAGTGGTTCCAGGCATCTCAAGTCGTCACCGGGAGAGGGGTCACAGTGGCTTTGCATCGACTACAGACGTGTTAATCAGATAACCAAAACAGACACTTACCCTCTCCCTCGCGTGGAAGATTGCATAGACAAGATCGGAAAGGCTAGGTACATAAGTAAGTTTGATTTGTTAAAGGGATACTGGCAAGTACCTATGACTGAATGTGCTAGGGAGATCTCATGTTTTGTAACACTAGGAAAGACTCTTGCATGTTCTGTAATGCCCTATGGTATGAAGAATGCACCAGCCACTTTTCAGAAGCTCATGAATGTTGTAACAGAGGATTTGGCAGGGTGTGTTGTTTATACTGATAATGTATTAATCTTCAGTGACAACTGGAAAGATCACCTATGCCATGTCAGTAAATTTCTTGAGCGTTTGGTTCAGGCTAATCTTGTAGCTAATTTATCAAAGTGTGAGTTTGGTCAAGCTAAAGTTCAGTACCTTGGGTACGTAATTGGTGATGGACACGTTGCACCACCAGGAACTAAGGTTCAGGTTATAAGTGATCTTCCCAGACCTAAAAGTAGGAAAGAGCTACAAAGATTTTTGGGAATGGTAGATTTGTTCTTAACTTTTCAATTCTTGTATCACCACTTACAGACCTACTGAAAAAGGGACCGATAACTGTGAATCCTCTTTCAGTAAACTTAAAGCTACCGTATCCTATTAAATCAGCCAGTGCTCGCTACTCCAAATTTTGCTAAGCCTTTTAAGATGGCTGTTGACGCAAGTGATACAGGAGCTGGGGCTGTTTTGCTGCAAGAGGATGATCAGGGTATTGAACACCCTGTATCTTATTACAGTAAGAAGTTCACTCCACCTCAAAAGAACTACTCAACTATTGAGAAAGAGTTTTTGGCCTTGATTTTGGGTTTACAGCATTTTTCTTTTTATTTGTGTTCTGGTTTTGACCCCATAGTCATTTATACCGATCATAACCCACTGAAATTCCTTAGTAAGTTTAAAGATAAAAATCAGAGATTGACAAGATGGAGTCTACTTCTTCAGGAGTATTCATTAGACATACAACATGTCACGGGAAAGAAAATGTTATTGCAGACTGCTTATCTAGACTTTAGACAGATTGTTTTAGAGTAATAAGAAATTTCCTTTGTAAATTTCTTTTTCTTTGTGGGGAGGTGTTACATAGCCTATGATTTCATCATCCTTTGTATAATTCTAACGTACAGTATGCTGCATGTTTGATCACGATTCGCCTCGTGGCTTCTATAGTGACCAGGCTTGCGTGTTCTACCTCACTCGCCCCTTCTCCCCCTTATAGTAGAGTAAGTCGTTCTTTCTGTTGTTCAGAGCAGGAGTGTCAACTCTTCGTCCTCTGTGCCCTCATTTGCGCGTCCTTCTTGCAAGTTGAATCAAGCTCTGCCAGCCCCTATATAATGAGCTCAGTCTCTGCATTAATTGCCACTTAGATCTACTCCTCATTTGGTTCACATCTCTGTCCTCCCCTGTATAGTGTATTATTTTTGTGAGTGCTCAGGAAGTCTCCAACCATCTAGCTGCTGTATAATTTGAGTATAAGTGTTGTTACCATTTTTCTTGTACTGTATGGCCTAAGGTGTTAATTCGTAGGCCTGGTAAGGTTTTTGTGATTCATGTAGAGTTTTGGTGTCAGCCAATATTAATAATATTCTGTATCTGTAATAATATATCTTGCTTTAACTGAGCATTATCCGGTTTTCTCATTTATCAGGGCTGACTTAGATAAATTTGCTCTTGCTAAATTCATGTTAATAGAGGCTATTGCAGTTAACCATATATGTAACCTGTTTTGCCATTACATTATCCTTATGAGTCCTGAATGTTTAGTTGTTAGTTTGAGCATTAAACTTTAACTTGTAATTTTACCTAACTCTTTTGTTTGAACCTGGAACTTTGCGGGACAGTAGTGATTAAAGTATTCTCACTTGAAGTGTTCATTATCTCTCTCTGTTCCGTAACAATATATATATATATATATATATATAAATAAATATATCTATATATATATATATATATATATATATATATATATATATATATATATATATATATATATATATATAGAGAGAGAGAGAGAGAGAGAGAGAGAGAGAGAGAGAGAGAGAGAGAGAGAGAGAGAGAGAGAGAGAGAGAGAGATACATAAATAGATACATAGATACATAGATAGATGTGTGTGTGTGTGTGTGTGTGTGTGTGTGTGTGTGTGTGTGTGTGTGTGTGTGTCTCCTGTCGGACCGTAAAACACTTATGCAGATGAAAACCGTTTCCTAACATCAACCACCATCACCACCATCAAAGCTACCACCACCACCATCATTGTCACAGCTTCCACCACAGTCATCATCACAGCTCACACCACTACCACCACCACCACACCTACCACTTCCACCAACATAATCATCATAGCTACCATTGTTACAACTACAACTACCACTACCAACAACACCTATACAGATACAACAAACACTAATGCTACAGTTATGACCAACACAGCTACCTCCACCACCACAACCACCATCACAGCTTACGCCCCACCACTTTCGTCATTATAGCCACCAACACCACCACAACAGTAACCAACACCACCACCACCATCACGGCTATCATCCCCCACCACCATCGCCATCACAGATACCAACGCTACCACCGCAGGGAACCATCATCATCATCATCATCATCACTACTACCTGCACCACCATCACGACCACCACCACCATTATCATCACAGCTGCCAGCAACACCATTTTTATCACCACTTACAGTCCCTTGGTATCTTGGTGTCCAATTAGTCAGCCTCTTAATTCATCAGTTATCCCTTATTCTTGCTACATGGCCTGCCCACCTCTATTTTTGTTCTTTTATAACTTCTAGAATGTCTTTGACTTTAGTCTGCTCTCTCTCCCAAGGTGATCTTTTCCTGTCTCTTAAAGATGTTCCCAACACAGACTTTTTCATTGCTCTCTGAGAACGGATTTGTTTATTTTCCATTAATTTTGTTAGTTTCTCTCACAACCGTACGTCATAGCTGGAATTATGCATTCGTTATATAATTATCATTCCATACATATTGGCAAGCTACTTCTCATCATGTCGCTATGCTTTATATATATATATATATATATATATATATATATATATATATATATATATATATATATATATATATACAGGGTGTTACTGAACAGCACCGACAAACTTTAGGAGTAAATCCCTGACTGAAAAACTCACATTATTCTGTGATGATATGCAAAAAAAATGAGCCACTGATGAGATGCAGGACATGAACTAAAAATAGTGAATGCTGTCCTAGACTAAGCCTATGGATACTTGGTACCAGTCCGAACACTGGCGCCTCTTCCTCACCCCCTCTCCCCCTCCCCCTTCCACTTATTATATCCATGTTCTGTTCATAGTTACGGTCGAATGATGATAATACTGTACATTATGTTTACTGTGGTTTATAAGAAATGAAACATTGAGTCATTCAACAGTTTAATTATTACTGTAAGACACTAATTACATGGCCATTAAATTAGTTGTAATAAATCGTGGCGTAGTACAAAGCATACTGTTATGACCCAGTCACCGATGCAGATATGCTGTCATTTCCAGTATTTCTAGCAATCTCAGTGTCTGTCACTGAGAAAAGGTTTTGTTAACTGTATCGTTATGTGTGACATCAGGGGAATTAAACAATCCAAAGCAGACTCATGTAAAAACATGAAAACAGACTCATGTAGTGTACGTGTACATTACAACAGGTGCTCCACATGTGTCCATCCACCTTCAGTACATACATGACATCGCCGAACCATAGACTGCCACACACGCTCAAATGCACGTGGTGTAGTACGTACACGATCGCATGGACGGCTAGGCCATTTTCGATGTCAACAGACGTCTCATAAACTAGTGATTTTGGATGGTCCTACAGGTAGAAATCTATGGGATTTAGATCAGGGAACCGTGTTGGCCAGGAAAGGGCACCGCCATTTCCTATCCACCTGTTGGGAAACTGGGCATCGAGGTATTCCCGTACAGTCATGCCAAAGTGCGCAGGTGCACCATCGTGCATGTACCACATTCTCGTGCGCCTTGCTAGAGGTACAGTCAACAAGAGTTCCACCTGGACCACCTAGTTACGGGATATGGCTAACGTGGCAAGAGAACGTGTGTGTGTGTGTGTTTGTGTACATGCCCGAGAATTTTTTGAATCATCAAGCTTCATCTTCTTTGCCGTATTATATTATTATGTGGTCATTGTATTATGCTGTGATATTGGCTAATAAATACTGTGTGATTGGGATAATGAGCTGTGCACTATGCTATTTAGAAAGTCTGATTTATTTATTAAATAATTCTTCTCTTATCTTGTACTGTGAACCACTATACAGGTTGAGTTGTGGTTCAGAAACATCGCTGCATTTATGAGTGAACTTGCTCACTGTTTCTGAGCCACAACTCAACCTGTATCGTGGTTCACACTACAAGATAAAAGAATTATTTTATATAAATCCCACTTTATAATTAGCATAGTGCACAGCTTATTATACCAATCACACATTATTTATTAGCCAATATCACAGCATAATACAATGACCATATGATAATATAATACGATAAAGAGGATGAGGCTTGACGATTCGATAAATTCTCGGGCATGTACACACGAACACACACACACGCGCTGTCTCACGTTAGCCATATCTCGCGACTAGGTGGTTCTGGTGGAACTCTTGTTGACTGTACATCATCTAGTAACGACGGTAAATCATGCTCTAAGAAATCATGACACATAGGGCCTGGTAGGCAACCTGGAAGTACATGTGGACCTATGATACAACCACTAACTTTACTGCACCATACATTTATAGAAAAACGATGCTGATATCCTCTCCGCTGTGTAATATGGGGATTGGCCTCATCCCAAGCATGCATTTGTGACTGTTAAACATCCCTCTTCTTATGAAAGATGTCTTATCTGTGAACTGTATCATGCTAGAAAATCTGGATCGAGTGCTGTTTGGTCTAGAAACCACTAACAGAAGTTTGAGCGTCATGGTAAGTTCTCTGGGAGTAAATGCTGAACTCTCTGAAAGTGGTCGAGGTGAAGGAGCTGTTCGTGACGTACTCATCATACGGTAAAATGACTGACCCTCACATCACTTGCCACACCGCGGGTGCTTGCTTGCGGATTCCTTGCAACTGCCTCTAGGCTCCTCTCAAGTTGGAGTGTGTGGACAAAGCGTCGTAGCCGATTCTTATAGATTGCACCTAAAGTTTCTTGTCTCCCTCAGCCTTCTGTCTATGGATGTGAATGTAGTGTGATGTGGATGCTGCTGCTCGGGGGATCTGCCTGCATAAAGATGGGCAGCTGCCCTACTATTTCCGTGCACAGAACCATAGGTCAGGTGCATATCCGCCAGCTCCATATAAGAGTACTGCTTCATCCTGTTAACCTGGGGGAACCGCGATAATCTGATCAGTAAGGTAACGTAAAGAAGAAGATTGTATCTTTAGTCCTCACATAATGGACAGATTGTGCAGCTGTAATAAGACAGTGCTGCATTATCAGTTCGAGGTCTGACATTAGTGAACAAAGGCAGAGTAATCATCTGGCTTCAACGCTTTATCACATGTGATAAAATAGGTCTGCCAGCTATGTGAATAAGGGTTGCTTTATTGTTGTTACTATGTTCTTGATAGTGGCTAATGTTTATAGTAGTGCACACGTGTAACATGCTGGTTAACCCGCCCCGTCCCGACGACGTATGGGTACGTTGCAACGATTTGCATTTGCCAGTCCCGGCGACGTACCAGTACGTCGTGCAATTGCAAGGTCGCTAATTTGCACAATTTTCAATTTTCGCACGTGATTTTTCGTATGTATACACGGGACACCTGCCTCTATTCCTGTACAAGATACCAAGCAGGGACAATGCCTTACACTGCATAACCTCCCCCCTCCCCCCCTCACGACATTGTCTTGGCAAAGGACCTGTTACCAGTGACCTGGCTAGTAAAGTTATTCAGGGCCAGAGTGATTCCCCAATCGATGACAATGTGGAGGACAATGTTTACATAGCATTAGAAGAAGAAACAGCCAGAAATAATGATCAGGTAGTGTGGCAAAAATAGGTCAGGTATGGTGATTAGTTAGTGAGTGAAACAATGCTTATAATGCCTTTATTACTGCTTGAAAACCAATATACTGTCATACTACATATACATTCATACCAAGTAAATAAATAAATACTGTTTATGAGTGGATAAAATAGTTACCCTCCCATAGAACTCGTTTTCTTTGGTGCCAGCATGTTAGAAAACCCACTCAGGTAAGGAGGAACTCCTACCTGGATTGGGCACTTTAAACCTCAGGTGAGCGATTTCTCTATGAATTTTCGATGTTTCTCACCAAAAGCGAAGGTTTTAGCCAAAAAAAAAAAAATCGAAAATACCTCGGGACTGGGGGATGTCAGAGGTGCGGAAAACCTCGGGACGTGACGGGTTAAAGGTAAAATACATAACGTTATGGCCTATATCAGCTGACTGGTAATGAAGTGCGTTGTTAACCCGCCCCGTCCCGACCACTTTTTCACTACTGGTACCCCCCAATCCCGACCATTTTTGGACCCAAATTTTTTTTGCTAAAACTTTCGCTTTTGGTCAGAAACAATGGTCAATCACGAAGAAAGTGTTCACCGGGGTCCATAAGTTGCCTAAACAGGTATACCTTCGTCACACCTGGTAGCGTGTTCTCTGTAGGTGGTCTGAGGCTCTCACGTTTTCTGTGGTATTATAAGTCTGGGAAACCAATGAAAGTAAGTAGATATGTATTTATTACAAACATAAAAACATGTGATACAAGAGTAAATTGGATTTTATATAAAAATAGAGGTGAAATAAGCATTGTACCGTCGGGCGAACCGAGCGAAATCACCCAAACTGTTCACGATGAATCGCTAACATTGCTGAATCATGATACATATAATTTTTTCTACTTACATAATACATCTCCAATAACATTATACCATTTTACATTTTATTGAACTGTTTTTACGTATTCACAGGCCTTTCGATAACATTTAGCGTAATGTTAGCGCTTATTTACGTAGTGAGTGAACTTGCTGTGACTGTTGTTTCAACTCGTATTGTGTTTTTTCAACTTACATAATACTTTCCTAATAACATTATACACTTTTCCACTTTAGAGAACTGTTTTGAGAGTTTCAGGCCTTACGTAAATATTTAGCGTAATAATAGCACATAATAACATAGAGGGTGAAGTCGCTATGAGTATTATTTCAACTTACAACCTATTTTTGTACTTATATAATACTTACCCACTAACATTACACATGTTTCCAATTGATATAATTGCTATCACATAATAGGAGACCTTACTATTCTACTGAGCATCATATTATCGCATATTTACACAGTGAGTGTTATCGCGATATCATTTGTTTCATCTTACACTAGTATTCAACATATAAATTACTTTCCTACTAATATTACACCCTTTTCCATTTTATATCATTCCTATCACATTCTTACAGACCAGAATGTTCTACTGAGCGTAATATTTTCGCAGATTTACACAGTGGGGGTACTCGTGACATCATTTGTTACAACTTACACTATTTTTCAACTTATACATTACTTTCCTGCTAACATTACACCCGTTTCCACTTTATATTCTTGCTATCACATATTTACTGACCAGAGTGTTATACTAAGCATCATATTTTCGCAGATTAACACAGTGGGTGTAGTTTTCATATCACTTCTTTCAACTTACACTATTTCTTAACTTATACATTACTTTCCTGCAAACATTACACCCATTTCAACTTTATATAAGACTTAGAAAATACTGACTGGCCTTACCATTATACTGAGCGTCATATCGCCATCCCACACAGTTTCAGTAGTGTAGGAAGTTATGGTACTCTCTGAAACATGGCTGAAGGCACAACGCAACATTGGTGGTGGTGGGGGAGGTTGGGGAGGTGGAGAGCGGCGCCTTTCATCACTCGCACTTCTCTTCCCTCTCCCTTTTCCTTTACCCTTTCCCTTCCCTTTCCTTCCTTTCCCCACATCCTGGGGCTGTGGGGAGGAAGTTTGGGAATATTGTGTGGCAAAAGACGTGCTGGGGAGTGGCTCCACCTCCTCTCCCCTAGGCTTACATGCACCAGGTGCTTATGCTGCTTCCCTCACACCACTTTCCCTTTCACCCCGCACTCCCGCCACACCATTTTCCCTTTCACCCCGCGCTCCAGCCACACCACTTTCTCTTTCACCCCGCACTCCCACCACACCACTTTTGCCTTCCCCAGACAAAACACTAGGACCATACCTTATTTGCCTTCTTGCCCCACCTTCTGATCCTCGGGGTGAGATTTTTTCCTTCCCCAACCACGAGGCAACATCATGTCCTAAGCCGCCGTCCTCGTCCTCGTCCTCGTCCTCGTCCTCATCAGAATCTCTCTCTAGGGGATGGAGAGAGGTCCGTGCAGGTGGTTTGGGTGCAGGCTGGCCTTCCCTTGCTTTACGATATGTCACATACCGCTTTTTCCAGGACCAAGGGACCTCCTCATCACTGCTTGTTATTTCTTCCTCTGGCTGGACGTAATCTCGATCCACCACATCATCATCAAGTGGTGAATCACTATGTCCAGTGAAGGCCTCCAGGGCGGATGCTATTTCGTCGTCTGAGAGACCTTTCTGTGCCATGTCTGACCTGGGTCACTGCTAACAGGTGAGTGATCGAGACAAGGGCGAGCGCGGGTCATGCAGGGCCTGGGACGCTGCCCGCCTGGCGGCAGGTAGGGGAGGCTTGGGTAGGTGGGCGAATCAAAAATCTAACGCGAATTTTGAAAATTGTGGAAATTATGAACCTTGCAATTGCAGGACGTTGAAGTACGTCAACAGGATTGGCAGTGACAAAACGTGAGGACTTGGAAGTACGTCAACGGGACGCCGCAGGTTAAATGTACACATACATAAAACCTTACATGCACACAGTACGTGGACATTATGAATGATCAAAAGGCTCTAGCGAAGTGTACTGGCATTCGTTGCTATATACATGTGTGGATAAAATCTTTGTGCAACACACACACACACACACACACACACACAAGATCACAAGAGAAAAAGGAGATGGCAAATGAAATGAGCTTACTGAAAGAAGTATCAGAGGAAATCTGTAGTAAAGACATAGAGGAACACAAAAGGTTAGGGAAACATGAGAAAAGCAAGACAAGACCTCTAAAGGTGACTTTCCAGAGTGTAAACACTGTGGAAGAGATACTAAAAAATGCAAAGAATCTTATGGAAAAAGAGGAGTTCAAAAATGTATGGATAAAAAGATGCCTAACACAAGAGGAACTGGAATTACTGAAAGAGAAAAGGGAGGAAGCAAAAACAAAAAATGAGGGAAGATCAGAAGAGAAGAAGAAGAAATTTTTTTACAAACTAATAGGATTGCAGGTACGAAAGTGGCACACAAACAGGATGGAATAAAAAGGAGGAAGGTAGCAGAACTATGTCATGACAAGTATATAAACAAGATGATAAAGTTGATGTACTCAAATGTGGATGGAATCTTATCTAAATTACTAGAGATGAATGATTATGTCAGAGAAAATGAACCACAAATAATATGCCTAACTGAAACAAAATTAACACCAAGGATATCCAAGGACATACAAAATTTAGAGGAATACAATATATGGAGAAGAGACAGAAATTTAAAAAAAGGAGGAGGAATTATAATATTAACTAAGAAAAATCTAAAAGTCAATGAAATAAAACTAGATATACCATCACAAGTAGAACTGATTGCAGTAGAGATCAACACATCTGAAGGTAAAGTAATTGTAGCCAATTTGTACATGCCACCCAGATCAAACACATGGGAAAGAGATGAATATGAGGACCTGGCAGAGAGTACAATTCAGAGTTTCAGATCATTACTACATAAAATGGAAGAGAAATCGGAAAGAATTAAACTAACTGGGGATTTTAATACAAATATAAATTGGAATACTCTAGATATAATTAGCCAAGAAAGCTGTTGGGACCAAAAGCTCCTGGATCTCGTACAAGAGTTTTTCCTAACGCAACATGTGAGGGAAACCACCAGAAAAAGAGGACTTGATATACCTCCAGTGCTAGATCTAATATTTACTAGGCAAGAAAATGATATTGACAGTTTAATATATCACCCTCCACTCGGCAAAAGCGATCATGCAGTACTAAATTATAACTTCAGGATAGCATATGACATAATAAACAGCAATTACAGTTACAAAAAGAGCCTCAACTATAAAAAGGGATATTATCAAGACCTAAAGAGTATTTCTTAGAAGTTGATTGGGAAAATGAGCTTAGAGGACAAGATTTAAATGCTAGCTATAAAATATTCTGTGAATTTTATGAAATAGGAGTCCAGAAGTACATCCCACAGTACAAAGAAGCAGATAAGAAAATGCAGAAATAGTTCAATACAGAATGTAATAAATCAAAAGAAAGAAGAGATTTGTTGTGCAATAGATACAGAAGACACAATAGTGAAAGGGCGTATAATAATTACAAAAAGGCAAGAAACGATTATACAAGAATAAGGAGGGACGCCCAAAAACAGTTTGAGGAGGATATAATAAATAAAAGTAGTGATCAACCAAAGCTGTTTTACAGCTATATCAGAAGCAAAACCAAAGTAAAAGATATAATACAATCCATTACGGACGAGGGAATCACTTATACACAAGAGAAAGATATTTGTGAAGCACTAAATAAGAATTTCCAATTAGTTTTTACAGAAGAAAAAAGTTTTGAGAGGGACTATGTGGAACATGCATGTCCACACATACTACCAGATATACAAATAGCAGAAAAAGTAATACAGGAGGAGCTAAGTAGATTAGACAGAGGAAAAGCAAGTGGTCCTGATGAAATTTCATGTTGGGTACTACGAGAATGTGCAAAGGAGTTATGTAAACCATTATTTTTAATTTTCAAGAAATCCTTGAGTCAAGGTAAACTACCTGATATTTGGAAAAAAGCAAATATTGTCCCCTTATTCAAGAAAGGAAACAGACAAAATCCACTCAACTACCGACCAGTATCACTGACCAGTGTTGTAAGCAAAGTATTAGAAAAGCTTATAAGAAAAGCTTGGGTAAATCATCTAGAAGAACACAGTATGATAACAGAAAGACAGTTTGGTTTCAGAAAAGGAAAATCATGTGTTACTAATCTGTTGAGCTACTATGACAGAGTAACAAACACAATACAGGAAAGGGAAGGATGGGTGGACAGTATCTATTTAGATTTCAAGAAAGCTTTTGACACACTACCACACCAAGGACTTTTATGGAAACTGTACCATCAAGGAGGAATTCGAGGCAAATTGTTTTGTTGGATGCAAGACTTTCTTATAAAAAGAAAAATGAGAACAGTACTAAGAGGAAACTACTCATCATGGAAAGAAGTGACTAGTGGAGTACCACAGGGTTCAGTGCTGGCACCAATCATGTTTTTAGTGTATATAAATGATATAAACAGTAACACTGGAAATGAGAGCTATCTGAATATGTTTGCAGATGATGCAAAAATACAAAGGAAAATTACTAACACAGACTCTTGTAAAGAGCTACAAGAAGAATTAAATAAACTTATTGAATGGAGTAGTACATGGCAAATGGAATTCAATGTGACAAATGTGTCATGTAATCAAGTTTGTTAAAAGTGGAAAAAGACCTGATTGGGATTATAAGTTAGGAAATAAAACCCTATACACATCAGAAAAAGAGAAAGACCTAGGTGTGATAATCAATAACAGACTATCTCCGGCTGACCACATCAGCGAGAAGGTACGGAACATGTATACACTGCTTGCAAATATGAGAATAGCATTCACATACATAAATGAAGACATGCTAAGAAGGATAATAACATCATTCATTAGACCAACCCTGGAATATGCATCAGTAGTCTGGAGTCCTCATCTCAAAAAGCACATAGACAAGATTGAAAAAGTTCAAAGGGCCACTACAAGATGGATACCTAGCTTAAGGGACCTAAGCTACGAAGAAAGACTAAATAAACTGAATCTACCAACACTACAGGAGAGAAGGAAAAGAGGTGACATGATAATGCTATATAAGTGCATATCAGGGAAGGAGAAAATAGACATAAATGATTACTTAACATATGGAGAAGCATCAGTAAGAGGACACTGCAAAAAACTGCATAAGAAGAGAGGTGATAAAGACGTAAGGAAATTCAGTTTCCCAAACAGAGCAATTGATCAATGGAATGCACTACTGAATGAAATAGTGTGTGCCAAAACAATTCACAAATTTAAGGATATGTACCATAAATATGGTTTAAGACACGGGACAGTACGAGCTTGACTCATTCCTATAAAGATACAAATAGGTAAGAACAATTAGGTAAGGTAAGAACACACACACACACACACACACACACACACACACACACACACACACACACACACAAACACACACACACACACACACACACACACACACACACACACACACACACACCTCCCCATTCACCCCTACAATCACAGCCTTAACTAACCACACTCAAACTTTTACTCACACCCTAATACAGACACCGACTCAAAATAGACGTCATACCCGATACGTCTTACCAGGTGGAAACCACAGCTTAGTTTATGCTGTGTTGTTGCACGTTCCATTCAAAGTAGTTTCTGTGTGGGTCGACTTATGTTTCAGTGCTTCTGATTATGGTCGAACCCGCTCGAATGTCTAAAAACTGTATGTTTTAGGTTCTTATTATTGCAGGTGTGTGAACAACAGTATGTATATTTATTTGTACAAAATCGTACTTGAACGAGCAACACTTGAACGAAAACTATCTCTGTACAACCATGCTCCATGACCAATCGACTGACAACCTGTAGTGTTCGGACACCTGGAACGGACTACGCTTTCAACAATACGACCAGTGAACAGTGTTGCACAGGATCGACATTGTCTCTCGTTGTGTTCGCTCAGGCACGTGGTAAGTTCCTGCTAAACGCATAATATCAGCAACATATCGTAATACACTTGCATGAAATGATTCAGAACATGTAAACAGGTAATCATGATACCAGTACTGTGTATTATTTCACACTACAACTGTTACGTCATGTGTTCGGTGGTTTGCGCTGTCTTGGCAACTCTGTTGCTCTATATTTCATATTAGACTTTTATCTCCGAAATTATGCATTTATAGTGAAAAAGGTGTAGAATAATATTATATTTTTTCCACTAGACAACTGATCCTCAAAGTTTATATATATATATATATATATATATATATATATATATATATATATATATATATACATATATATATATATATATATATATATATATATATATATATATATATATATATATATATATATATATATATATATATATATATATATATATATATATATATATATATTTTGCCAAACGCCTTAATCCCATACGGGGTGGCCACAAACAAATCGCCTCCAAGTCGCCCTGTCCCCCGCCATTTCACTGTCCTGCTCCCAGCTCACACCTCCCTCTCTCATATACCTCTGCACTCCATCCCTCAATCTCATCATTTGCCTCCCCTTCCCTCTTTCCCCCTCCACTTCACTCACATACACTCTCCTCGTCAGACTCTCACTCTCCATCCTCTCCACATGGCCAAACCACCTCAGTGTGTTTCTCCTAAAGCTTCGCATCGCATCCACATCCACAGCACAACGCTCCTTCACATCCTCATTTGTCAATCTGTCTCTCCATGTAACTCCATATGCTCCTCTCAAATAACTCATTTCCACAGCTCTCACTCTTGACTTGTGTCCCACGACCAAGGTCCCAGCTTCACTTCCATACGTTAGAGTTGGTATCACAATATTGCCATGTAGTAACTTTTTCACTTCCATGCTGACTTCCATGTTTCTTTTCATTGCTTTCAAGGAACCAGCAACCTTTCTTCCTTGCTGTACCCTTGCAAGCACTTCACCCTCTAAACTACCATCCTTACTCATCACACCACCCAAGTACTTAAACGTACTCATATTTTCCATTTCCTCCTCATCGAACCTCACTGTACATTCACTAACTTCACTTTTCTTGAATCTCATAACTTTACTCTTCCATACATTCACCTTTAGATTCATTTCTTACACACTCTCCCAAACTCATCCACCAAGCCTTGCAGCTCCCCTTCGTCTTCTCGTACTGCAGACAACAGTACAGGGAGTTTCCAAACACTGCCCTATCTCATTACGGCCACTCCAACATCCACTGTCCTACCTTGTATCTCTTTTATAACCCCATCCATATACAGACTGAACAACCATTGAGACATGACACATCCCTTTTTCAACTCAACCTTTAAAGAGAAAAATTCACTCAGTTCACTATCAACATGCACTGCTGCCTTAGCATCCTCATACATACTCTTCACAGCATTCAACAACTTCCCATCTACTCCATATATCCTTAACCCACCCTGTCCCAACCACTTTTCCACCACTGACTCGCCCCCATCCCGACAATTTTTTGAAACAATTTTTGTGGGCTCAAACCTCCGCTTTTGGTGAGAAACATCGAAAGATCATAGAGAAATCGCTCACCTGAGGTTTAAAATACTCGATACAGGTAGAAGTACCTCCTCACCTTACTGTGTTTTCTATCAGGCTAGCTCTAAAGAAAACGAGTTCTATGGGAGGGTAACCATTCCACACCACTCATAAACAGTATTTATTTATTTATTTGATACGAATTTATATGTAGTACGAGAGTATATTGTTTTTCACACAGTAATATAGGCAATATAAGCATTGTTTCACTCATGAAACACATCAACTTACCTGACCTTTTTTGGCGACATTATGTAATCATCATTTCTGACTGTTTCTTCCTCTAATGCTATGTAAAGTTTGTCCTCCACATTGTCATCGATTGGGGAATCACTCTGGGCCCTGAATTTCGTACCGTGGCACGACATGTCTTTACCGGCCAGGTCACTGGTAACAGGTGAATTGCCGAGACAATGGCATGCGGGGTGGAGGGGGAGGTCATGCTGGGTAAGGCATTGTCCCTGCTTGGCATCTTGTAGAGGAAGGTGTCCCGTGTATACGTACCAAAAATCACTCGCGAAAATTAAAAATCGTGCAGATTAGGGACCTTGCAATTTATTTGCTTATGTACGTCAACGGGATTGGCAGTGACAAAACGTGTGGACATACATTCACGTCAATGGGACGCAGAGGGTTAATACTTTCCACAATCCTTCTCTATCCAACCTGTCATATGCATTTTCCAAATCCATGAAGGCCGTATACAACTTCTTTCCCTTCTCTAGAAACATGTCCACTAGAGATCTAAGAATGAATATCTGATCTACACACCCTCTTTTCCTCCTAAAACCTCCGTGTTCTTCTCCAACTAATCCCTCTGTTATTTCCCTAACTCTGTCAATAAGTACCCTACCATATACTTTTCCTATTATACTAAGGAGACAAATGCCCCTATGATTACCTCACACTTCCTTTTTCCTTTCTCCTTTGAACAAGGGAATAATTATACCTGACTTCCAATCCTCAGGGAATTTACTTTCATCCCAGGCCAAAATGCACATCTTCCACATCCATTCTACTACTATCTCTCCCCCATACTTCAGTATTTCAACACACACGCCATCAATTCTTGGGGATTTCCCCATTCTGACTTTCTTCATTGCTTCCACGACTTCCATCCAATTGATTTCTTCCTCTCTTCTCACATCCCTCCTTCTCCCAGCCATTCTCCAGCAACGTATACTCGCATTACTTTCATTCTCTTCGTTCAACAATTCCTTAAAGTGTTCTCTCCGTCTGCTCATTTTTCCTCCCTTCTCCACTATTAATCTACCATTTTTATCTTTCACTCCCCGACTAACTTCACAGCCACCCTGCCTAACTCTCCTTACCTCTTTCCAGAACATTTTCTTACAGTTCCACCACTTCACACTAAAATTCCTTCCTCATCCACTCCCTTCTTACTCTCCCTTACTAATCTTTTCACCTTTCTCTTCCATTCTGCATATAACTCTTCTGTCTCTCAACTTCTTCCACGCCCCTATTTCTCATTTATTCATTATATGCTTTCTTAATTTGTGCCACAGCCTGTCTCACCTCTTCATTCCACCATGCTGTCCCTTGCATCCCCTTCCATCTTCTCTTCACCGCACACACCACATCACATGCTCCACATATTTCTTCTGTGAATATCCTGCACAAACCTTCCACATTCCCCATCTGCTCCAATTCATATTTACCCAATCGTTCCTCCATTTCTCTCTTATATTCTGCCTCTTTCTCATCCTCTTGTAACCTTTCCACTTTCCTTGCAACTCCTCTTTCCTCCCATCCTTCCCTTCTTTTATTTCTCCATCTTACTTGGATCTTGATTCTGGCCACCACCAAGTAATGGCCACAAAAGTCCACTCCCCCAACCTTTATAAGCTCTTGCATCCATTACACATCTTCGCATCCTTTCATCCACGCACACATAATCAGTCATTGCCTTTCTTTCATTCAGTTCACCACCCACCCTTTTCATCAATCATCATGTATACCTGTGGATCATTTTGTGCCTGAAGAGGGTATTGGCTATCACCAACCCTCTCCCGGCACAAATGTCCACTAACGCACTCCCATTCTCATCTATCTCAGCAGGCACACCCCACTCACCAACTATTCCATCCACCTTCACATTCCCTGCTTTACCATTCATATCACCAATCAAAAACACTCTATCATTCCTTTCAAACTTTTCCATGCACACTTCAACATTTGTCCAGAACTCTTCTCTCACTCTGCTCACACGATCTTGTGTTGGCGCATACATGCATACAATCGCCCATATTTGTATTCCAACTTTCAGTCTTACCCACACAATCCTTGACCCAACTGATCCAGACTCTCTTATATTCTTCTTCCATCTTTTACTCACAACAATATATATATATATATATATATATATATATACTGTATATATATATATATATATATATATATATATATATATATATATATATATATATACTGTATATATATCAGCGTCATCAGAATAAGCGAAGAAATTCTCGAAGAAGTCAAGGAGACAGTTGTTTAAGGCAAATAAAACTAATGAAAGACCATGATAGCGAAATAAATAGACGCTTTATGATTGGATGGAAAGCTTTCGGTAAACACTGTGACATCATGAAAATTATCTTGCTAATACAGTATGTATGAAGCGAAAAGTATATAACAAATGTACGTTGTTACTTCTCACCCTGGCCTAAGGTAGGAAAGGAGGTCCGGATGATGATGATAATCCAGGCTTTGACGTGCGGTTTTCATACCTTGAAATTGACAATATCGATGGAAAATCGACTAATCCTTTCTCAAAAAACAATGGAAAACTCAATGTTGGGAATATCTTTAAGAAACAGGAAAAGATCAACTTGGGTTTGAGAGCAAACTAAAGTCAAAAACATTATAGAAGTTATAAAACAACATAAATGGAGGTGGGAGGGCCCTGTAGCAATAATAAGGGATAACCAACTGAGGAAGAGCCTAACTGTCTGAACTTCAAGAGATTGTAAGCATAGCAGGAGGTGGAGATATGAGGTAGATAAGTTTGCAGGCAAAACGTGGCAGAGAGAATGGTTCACTCAAGGAATTCATGGAAAGGTTGGTGGGGGCCTTTGTTCAGCAGTGGACTTGCGATGGCTGATATATATATATATATATATATATATATATATATATATATATATATATATATATATACATCCATCATCCAATCTTACGTTGCCCCATGAGAAGAGTAGAAGCCCGGGGCTAGGCAATTGGTCCTGACATTTAAGATAGGAGTGATCAGCCTCACACATCCCTGAGTGGCATTACATGAGCAATAAACCCCAATCACCCCTTGGATATAAACCTTCACCGGTTCAATCCGACTGGAGCACAATAATTACCCACTAAACCACCAGGTACCAAAATTTGGTTATATGGTTACCACCCAGCGTAGTAAATGGTTTCCTGGTGTACAGGAAACCATTTGGCTTGTCACTCAGTGTAGAGTCACCCACAGGCAGAAGGGAGAGAAAAGAATGAAGGAATGAAAGACAGAATAGGGAGTGTAAAGTAACCCGTAGGCAGAAGGAAGAGAAAAGAATGAAGGAAAAAAGAAGATGGAAGGAAACAAGGATGGAGGAGAGAACAGGGCAGACACCCGAAAGCAGCACTACATTGAGTGAGAGGATGGTAGGCGCCCCCACCATATATATATATATATATATATATATATATATATATATATATATATATATATATATATATATATATATATATATATATATATATATACAGTATATAAAGGGTAGTTGTTGTTTATCCGAGGCCCAGTCATAACAGAATTTTAATCTAGTGAACTGTAACTTAGCTGATAATAGAAAGTAACTGAACAAAGCTGTTTACAACAGGAATCATAGGGAATTGCAGCAGCACGCTAATATTATATTTTTATAACAGATAGTACAAGCGGGTAAAGAGTTGTGATGATTACGTCCTCAAAGATGCTTACATTCGAATATACAGTGATTGGCACTCCTTTGCTTTATGATGGCCTATTATTATAAAACACTTGCGCAGATGAGAAATACTTAAACTATATTCTACTGTATATAACGCATTCAGCAATGAGGCAGAAAAGTCAAACTTCTTATATTTACCTTTGTATGTTTCGATAATAATGTCAAATATCAGAAGTTTGTCTTCCTTTTTGTAATCGTCGGTATAATTAGAACCTCTGTTCAAAAAGTACAAGGACACAAGGCTCAAAATTTGATCGTGACACAAGATCATAACTTGTCTTAAATCTGCACCAAAATCGAATTGCTTCTTCAGTTTCTCAAACCTTGTATTATGTGCCAAGTTTCAGTGAAGTCGGATCACGCATTCAGGAGATGACCTCTCGCCCCGAACTTTGGTCTGCGCTATAGCGTTGATCTTTGATCAATCCCCACCAACATCAAATAACATCTTTCCAGATCCGCGGACAATGTATCAGCCAGTTCTTATATGTTATTCTCATCGTTGTAGAGAAGGAAATAATGGAGGTTACATTTAACCATACTAGATCAGAAAGTCTCTCCTTCAGGCAGAACTGTATCGTCTGTGAATAGCAAGATTAAAATTGAAAAGACGTCTTATGATCAAACATTACTGCCCCAAGTCGCTACTCTTGGAAAGACTGTGTGAAGGAGATAATCCCAACATCTTGTTTCTGGAACAGGTCGGAAATTGCTTATTGTCAGTATAATCTTTCATCACGGCTGCCCAATAGATTTTCCTTTATCGTGTGGAAAGCTGGCGCAAGAAGAAGAAAGGAGGTGGGGGAGGGGATGAAGGAAGCAAGGGAAGAAGAAAAGAAAGAAGGGTGAAGAGGAAAAAAAAGGGAGGGACGAAAGAAAGGGAGGAAAACACAAAGGACAAAGGAAGTGACGATGGTAGAGAAAAATATGAAGTAGAGAGGTGAGAAAAGCAGAGAGTAATGAAAGGAAGAGAAGTGGGAAGGAAGAAGGGAAACCGAGAGGGGAAGGAGAAAAGATTAAAAGAAGAGAAAAGAAAGGGAAAAAATGAGGAAAGAAAGAACACAAGACAGTAGAAAATGAATGGAAAGGGAGAAGAAGAGAAGCACATGTTCAAAAAACACTAAGAGAGACGGAAAGTAGAAAAATGGATGCGAGAACACAACTCGCTGTAAGAGAGAAAAGAAAAATGGAGGAGGATAATACCTGTAGGCTGAAAATAAGGTTAAACTACACTTATATGTTAAGTTCACTGTACAAACAAAACGTGTGAGGAAACGAATAACTTGATGAAGCTTTATGAAATGCAGTAGAATGAATTAGAAGAGTGAATGGCAGAATGAACAATAATATTGGCAAAGGGATATAATACCAAATCTGACGCAACCATCATGATAACTATAACCTAGAATATGGAGGAAGCACAGGGGTAACACAGAGGTAAGTGCAAAGGAAAAGGGTGGTTGTAAAACATAAGTAAGGACGAGGAAGTAAAGCAAGGAGGCGATGGAAGAGTTGAGTAAAAAGGAAATGGGAGGTGCCTGAGAGTTGAAAAAGACAAGAACTGGAAAAAAAAACAATATTGTGGGTGAGAGAGGGAAAGGTTGTTGTTACTGTTGTTGTTGCTGCTGTTGTTTTGTAATCGCAGAGTACATGGAATTAAACCTCTGAATACTGAATTTTTCGACTGAACTAAATCGTCTGACATTAGGCAAAGATTATATCTATGAATACAATTCCCTATATACTCGCAATCGAAATATGATTATAAATATCGTATGAAAAGCACAGACAAGCAAAGTCTTATCCACATTACCCCCTCCAAAAGCAGAAATACTCCTTTGGGGGTAATTGCCCCCAGGTTAAGAACCGCTTTTCTAAAGTGTTTTGGACTGTGCCTACAAGTAGGTGGAGTCAGAGTCGGGGGCTTATGTGATGTGGCGGTCCCACCACGGTCAGTTCAGTTCGTCTCAGACAGTGTGCAATTTCAATTTAGTCAGGAAGCCAATGACTGATGGAGTTAATGCCCAGCAGATCAGTCTTTCCTCAACGAACAGTCAGAGAGTCAGTCAAGGAGTAGGTGAGTCAGACAGTGAAAGATAATCAGTGAAGGACGGAGTAGTCAAGCAGAGAGAGTTAGTCAGCCAGCGAACGAATGGTAAAAAAGTAGTATTGGGTGAAGGACAGAGTTAAAATGGAAATATAAAGCCAGTATTTTGCAGCTGTACCTCAGGTGTGCCCAGAAAAAAGAAAAAATATCTGAAGCAATCATCTATCTTTGATTAACCGCCTGACATGTCTTCTTGTCGTTCTTAACGTACCAACGAACCCTAAGATTGTTACATAGCGTTGGAGTAAAGAAAAACTTATGAAATGTAAAAAAAGGAAGGAAATCAAATATAAAATGAGATAGTGTGAAAGAGGAAATGTAAAAACTGATAAGTAAGAAAATGGAAATGAACATATAGATGATCTGAAAGAAGAGGGCGAATGAGATAAGAGAGGTGTATTACAGAGATGTTTAATGCGACCCCAGCGCCACATCTAAGTCGTCGGACAGAGTATAAAATAGCATCGAATAAAATGTATGAAGATGTAGGGATGGCGCTCCAAAAGTCACCATCACAAGGTCGAAACAATAAAATGACAGCTAATCGTACATTTTTTCAGAACATACTTTTGTACACTGCATGGTTGGTTAATAGTTACAGTACATCATTATCATGATCCTTTTTGGGTGTAATAAAGCTACATCATTATGGCACATAGTGTAGGAAAAAAATTAGGGATAGAATTACTTGTTTTACTATTTCGAACTTGGCCCAATAGTTTAGGGCTCACTGACATCCCATCATTTCATCCATTTTATTAAATGTTATTATAATAGTTTTTTTTTTTTTTTTTAGGTCTAAGTATAAGAAAGTTTCAAAGGTTTTTGTAAACTTTTAAACTAAACAGCGTAATAGTAGTGGAGATTAATGAAGACTCAGTTTATCAAACTCTGATTTGAAAACTCTCTCGAGCTGAATATTATCTTTCTGGTGAAAATAAGGGGTAACACTAAAACAACACAACACCCATGCCTTGCGATCGGTCTATGGCCGAAATTTCGACCTAGCTTTGTGACAGCCTTTGGCCTTTTGTTCTCGAACTTGAAATACTTCATCTTTGGATGACAATAAACACCACCATCAAGTTTGATTAAAATGGGGTCGAACGTGTTTAAGTTGATTTTGCTCTGTGACCTTGATCTTTGTCCTGTTGTTCTTAAAACTCGTCAGTTTATCTCACTCTATATCGTTCCATCAACTTTAATCTAAACAGAAAGACAACTTTTTAAATTAAAAGGCCAAAATTTGATTTCTACAGTGGCTTTAAATCTTGACTGATATTTTTGAAAATTTAAACGCTTCACCATTGGCTCACCCTTTATCCTTCTAAGAAGTCTTTATTTTCCAAATCGGATCAAAACTGTTAAAGCTGACTTATTCTCGACCTATTACCTTTAACTTTTCGGGCAATATCTATCATGCTTACGGCTCAGTGCAGAATGAAACTCCATTTGTGGCACAGGCGATTGGATTAGCCATTTTAGGGCAACATGGATCAAAGAAGAAGAAGAAGAGTATAGAGAAACTGGGATTTTTGCTGAGTTTTTTTTTTTTTTTTTTTTTTTTTAGCGTTAGCATAATGTGTTAGCTATCTGGTAGATGTTTTAGGTACTGTATTGACAATCGTGGGGGTTAGGGCTAGATGATTACAAAACTTAATACGTCCGTGTTTTGGAGTTACAAAGGATTATAACTGATGAGGATTATGGGGCCCCCTGAGTTATGCTAACGACTACGGTAGGCTACAGTTGCGACAGTCCCGGCTAGCTGGCAGCGGGCAACCAAATGCTCAAGAAACGCAAACTTTGCCTCGGATCACAGTTGGCAATATTGATCAACCGACCCGGCATCTTTCTGGACGACGATTTATGGAAATATCTAGGATAAGTATAAGAACTGCTACCCTAAATGTAAGAACTATCAGAGAAAAGAAGAAGAGTTAGCATACCTTTTGAATGAAAGATCATTCGACATGCATGGAGTATCTGAAACTCGAGTTGCAGGAAAAGGAACCAAGGTGTTACATGGAAATTATCAATTATTCTACAGTGGAAGAAAGGAGAAAACACATGGAGTTGGAGTCACTGTATCGGAAGAGCTGACTTAAAGGATAAGTGGCATTGAAGAACGCAATGAAAGTATCATGGCCTTTCCCGTCAAACTCAAGGGAATCAAATTAAGTTTTATACAGGTGTATACACCGCAGTAATGAATTATCACTCAAGAACGAGAACATTTCTACCGGAACTGCAAAATCTCAAAAACAGATTGACAAACAATAAAAACGTGATTATAATAGGTGATATGAATGGCCATATTGGAATAGAGAGACGGGGATTAGAAAATAACACTGGAAATCAAAGCGTCGGTGAGAGAAATATAGCTGGAGAAAGTGTAATTGATTTTTGTTTGCAAACTAATATGAGCATAATGAATACATTTTATGTACACAGAGAAAGCCACTAATGGACCTGGTATCGTTGTAACAGACAGCGTGAAGAATACACCAATAAATCCAAGATAGATCTAATGTTAACAAACAACAAGAGGATTTTTAATGATGTTAAGAGTATACCATCTGTATTGTGCGAGTTGGGTCACTGTTTACTTACTGGAAAGTTAATAACCAAAAACCCTAAATTATTTCAATGTAAATCCAAGAAAAGATTTATCCTGGAAAACTTTTAAAAGCCCAGCTTTATAGAAGAAATTAAAATGAAAGTACGAGAAAAAAGAGCAGAAATGAATGGAACGCAAAGTTTGGAGGAGAACTGGGATAAAATCCAAGAGAGAATCACAACGATTGCAGAAATACTAGTACAATCCAAAGCTTTGTATGGGAAAAAGAAAAAAACAAACACCATGGTGGACAGACCAAGTTAAGGAAGCTGTAAAAAGGAACATGTAAACCTTCTGGAGGTGGATGAAAACAAGAAGAGTTGAGGATAGAGAGGCATATGTGGTGAGATGCAGATCGAGTCAAAAACTAGTCCTTGGAAATATTGGAAGGGACTTGGAGGAGGATCTACAAGGCACTAGGAAGATAATCTGCAACCTTGAGCAAAAACTATCGTAAACCTTCGGCATCAATTACATACGCAATGAAAAATGAGGAAGAAACAGTTAATAACTGATCCAGACAAAATTAGTAGATGAAAAAACTATTTTCAGGGACTCTTGAACATACCAAATGACAAAGAATCAAACGTTGAGGAAAATATTCAATAGGATAATAACGAACAAGAAGATACTATTGCTTCAGAAGAGATTTGAAAAGCTCCAAATAAATTGAAGAATGGGAAAACTCCTGGAAAAGATTCAATATCAGCCGAGATCTTGAAAAATATTGGAGAGGATGGTATACTATGAATGATGGACCTAGTGAATGAATGTTGGAATGAAGTAAAAACGCTGGATGGCTGGGACAGATCAATTACTTGCCCTGTTTTTAAGAAAGGATGAAATTAAATGGAAAAACAACAGAGGTATAGCACTAGTGTCACACATAGTAAAGGTTTGCGAACACATATTACGGGGAAGAATAAGAGAACATGTAGGGTACAAACTGGGAGAATGGCAGTATGGTACTCTGAAGAGCGTCGTTTTTTTTCCCCCTTGAAAATTATTTATATGAAAAATTGGGAGTGAAACAAATGTCTACATAGCAGTTTTCGACTTTGGTCAAGAAGGCTACTGTGGAGGATACTGCGAAGACAGGGAAATGAAAAAAATTAAATAAAATAAACTTATAAGACAATAATGAACAATTATGAGCAGTGTTTATGTAAAATGAAAGCGATGGGTAAAGATGAGTGGTTTAATGCTACAACATGAGTGAAACAAGGTAGAGTGTGCTTTCACCAATACTATTTATCATTTTTGTGGACTTCTGAAGACGACCTTGCTTTAGTGACAGAAATAACAGAAGTGCTGTAAACGTTTCTCACAGACCGAGATTAAGAACTGGAAGCTAAAGGGATGAAAATGAGTAAAGAAAAAAATGAAATATTGCTATTGCTCAGAAACCAAAAAGAATTTAACATCACGACTGAAGAAAGCATCATCAAACAGACTGATAAATTTGAGTATTTAAGAGTTATGCAAGGAATTGAACATTAGATGGGGCTGGAAGTTAAAAATTCAACACGACGTTTGAAATTATTATCCCAAATTCTTAAAGATAAACAGGTACAAAGAAAGGCTGAGATTATAATATATACAAGTTTATTACGACCGATCCTCACGTATGGATATGAAGCATGGTCACTAACAACCAGAATAAAGAGCAAAGTTCAGTCAAGTGGAATGAAAGTTTTAAGAGTGATTAAAGGTGCGTCCAGAGGAGTTAGAATTAGGATTCAGGAAATCCAAGAAAAGTTTGGCATTAAGAGTATCCTAAGATACATAGAGAGAGAATAACTGCAATGGTTCGGTCACGTGCAGAGACTAAACAGAGACAGATATACAAGGATTGAAGACCAATACCTTAGAACAAGTTGAAGAGGAACAAATGTCTTGGCAACTCTGTTGCTCTATATTTCATATTAGACTTTTATTTCCGAAATTATGCATTTATAGTGAAAAAGGTGTCGAATAATATTATATTTTTTCCACTAGACAACTGATCCTCAAAGTTTATATATATATATATATATATATATATATATATATATATATATATTTTGCCAAACGCCTTAATCCCATACGGGGTGGCCACAAACAAATCGCCTCCAAGTCGCCCTGTCCCCCGCCATTTCACTGTCCTGCTCCCAGCTCACACCTCCCTCTCTCATATACCTCTGCACTCCATCCCTCAATCTCATCATTTGCCTCCCCTTCCCTCTTTCCCCCTCCACTTCACTCACATACACTCTCCTCGTCAGACTCTCACTCTCCATCCTCTCCACATGGCCAAACCACCTCAGTGTGTTTCTCCTAAAGCTTCGCATCGCATCCACATCCACAGCACAACGCTCCTTCACATCCTCATTTGTCAATCTGTCTATCCATGTAACTCCATATGCTCCTCTCAAATAACTCATTTCCACAGCTCTCACTCTTGACTTGTGTCCCACGACCAAGGTCCCAGCTTCACTTCCATACGTTAGAGTTGGTATCACAATATTGCCATGTAGTAACTTTTTCACTTCCATGCTCACTTCCATGCTTCTTTTCATTGCTTTCAAGGAACCAGCAACCTCTCTTCCTTGCTGTACCCTTGCAAGCACTTCACCCTCTAAACTACCATCCTTACTCATCACACCACCCAAGTACTTAAACGTACTCATATTTTCCATTTCCTCCTCATCGAACCTCACTGTACATTCACTAACTTCACTTTTCTTGAATCTCATAACTTTACTCTTCCATACATTCACCTTTAGATTCATTTCTTACACACTCTCCCAAACTCATCCACCAAGCCTTGCAGCTCCCCTTCGTCTTCTCGTACTGCAGACAACAGCACAGGGAGTTTCCAAACACTGCCCTATCTCATTACGGCCACTCCAACATCCACTGTCCTACCTTGTATCTCTTTTATAACCCCATCCATATACAGACTGAACAACCATTGAGACATGACACATCCCTTTTTCAACTCAACCTTCAAAGAGAAAAATTCACTCAATTCACTATCAACATGCACTGCTGCCTTAGCATCCTCATACATACTCTTCACAGCATTCAACAACTTCCCATCTACTCCATATATCCTTAACCCACCCTGTCCCAGCCACTTTTCCACCACTGACTCGCCCCCATCCCGACAATTTTTTGAAACAATTTTTGTGGGCTCAAACCTCCGCTTTTGGTGAGAAACATCGAAAGATCATAGAGAAATCGCTCACCTGAGGTTTAAAATACTCGATACAGGTAGAAGTACCTCCTCACCTTACTGTGTTTTCTATCAGGCTAGCTCCAAAGAAAACGAGTTCTATGGGAGGGTAACCATTCCACACCACTCATAAACAGTATTTATTTATTTATTTGGTACGAATTTATATGTAGTACGAGAGTATATTGTTTTTCACACAGTAATATAGGCAATATAAGCATTGTTTCACTCATGAAACACATCAACTTACCTGACCTTTTTTGGCGACATTATGTAATCATCATTTCAGACTGTTTCTTCCTCTAATACTATGTAAAGTTTGTCCTCCACATTGTCATCGATTGGGGAATCACTATGGGCCCTGAATTTCGTACCGTGGCACGACATGTCTTTACTGGCCAGGTCACTGGTAACAGGTGAATTGCCGAGACAATGGCATGCGGGGTGGAGGGGGAGGTCATGCTGGGTAAGGCATTGTCCCTGCTTGGCATCTTGTAGAGGAAGGTGTCCCGTGTACACGTACCAAAAATCACTCGCGAAAATTAATAATTGTGCAGATTAGGGACCTTGCAATTTATTTGCTTATGTACGTCAACGGGATTGGCAGTGACAAAACGTGTGGACATACATTCACGTCAATGGGACGCAGAGGGTTAATACTTTCCACAATCCTTCTCTATCCAACCTGTCATATGCATTTTCCAAATCCATGAAGGCCGTATACAACTTCTTTCCCTTCTCTAGAAACTTGTCCACTAGAGATCTAAGAATGAATATCTGATCTACACACCCTCTTTTCCTCCTAAAACCTCCGTGTTCTTCTCCAACTAATCCCTCTGTTATTTCACTAACTCTGTCAATAAGTACCCTACCATATACTTTTCCTATTATACTAAGGAGACAAATGCCCCTATGATTACCTCACACTTCCTTTTTCCTTTCTCCTTTGAACAAGGGAATAATTATACCTGACTTCCAATCCTCAGGGACTTTACTTTCATCCCAGGCCAAAATGCACATCTTCCACATCCATTCTACTACTATCTCTCCCCCATACTTCAGTATTTCAACACACACGCCATCAATTCTTGGGGATTTCCCCATTCTGACTTTCTTCATTGCTTCCACGACTTCCATCCAATTGATTTCTTCCTCTCTTCTCACATCCCTCCTTCCCCAAGCCATTCTCCAGCAACGTATACTCGCATTACTTTCATTCTCTTCGTTCAACAATTCCTTAAAGTGTTCTCTCCGTCTGCTCATTTTTCCTCCCTTCTCCACTACTAATCTACCATTTTTATCTTTCACTCCCCGACTAACTTCACAGCCACCCTGTCTAACTCTCCTTACCTCTTTCCAGAACATTTTCTTACAGTTCCACCACTTCACACTAAAATTCCTTCCTCATCCACTCCCTTCTTACTCTCCCTTACTAATCTTTTCACCTTTCTCTTCCATTCTGCATATAACTCTTCTGTCTCTCAACTTCTTCCACGCCCCTATTTCTCATTTATTCATTATATGCTTTCTTAATTTGTGCCACAGCCTGTCTCACCTCTTCATTCCACCATGCTGTCCCTTGCATCCCCTTCCATCTTCTCTTCACCGCACACACCACATCACATGCTGCACATATTTCTTCTGTGAATATCCTGCACACACCTTCCACATCCCCCATCTGCTCCAATTCATTATGGCACATAGTGTAGGAAAAAAATTAGGGATAGAATTACTTGTTTTACTATTTCGGACTTGGCCCAATAGTTTAGGGCTCACTGACATCCCATCATTTCATCCATTTTATTAAATGTTATTATAATAGTTTTTTTTTTTTTTAGGTCTAAGTATAAGAAAGTTTCAAAGGTTTTTGTGAACTTTTAAACTAAACAGCGTAATAGTAGTGGAGATTAATGAAGACTCAGTTTATCAAACTCTGATTTGAAAACTCTCTCGAGCTGAATATTATCTTTCTGGTGAAAATAAGGGGTAACACTAAAACAACACAACACCCATGCCTTGCGATCGGTCTATGGCCGAAATTTCGACCTAGCTTTGTGACAGCCTTTGGCCTTTTGTTCTCGAACTTGAAATACTTCATCTTTGGATGACAATAAACACCACCATCAAGTTTGATTAAAATGGGGTCGAACGTGTTTAAGTTGATTTTGCTCTGTGACCTTGATCTTTGTCCTGTTGTTCTTAAAACTCGTCAGTTTATCTCACTATAAATCGTTCCATCAACTTTAATCTAAACAGAAAGACAACTTTTTAAATTAAAAGGCCAAAATTTGATTTCTACAGTGGCTTTAAATCTTGACTGATATTTCTGAAAATTTAAACGCTTCACCATTGGCTCACCCTTTATCCTTCTAAGAAGTCTTTATTTTCCAAATCGGATCAAAACTGTTAAAGCTGACTTATTCTCGACCTATTACCTTTAACTTTTCGGGCAATATCTATCATGCTTACGGCTCAGTGCAGAATGAAACTCCATTTGTGGCACAGGCGATTGGATTAGCCATTTTAGGGCAACATGGATCAAAGAAGAAGAAGAGTATAGAGAAACTGGGATTTTTGCTGTTTTTTTTTTTTTTTTTTTTTTTTTAGCGTTAGCATAATGTGTTAGCTATCTGGTAGATGTTTTAGGTACTGTATTGACAATCGTGGGGGTTAGGGCTAGATGATTACAAAACTTAATACGTCCGTGTTTTGGAGTTACAAAGGATTATAACTGATGAGGATTATGGGGCCCCCTGAGTTATGCTAACGACTACGGTAGGCTACAGTTGCGACAGTCCCGGCTAGCTGGCAGCGGGCAACCAACTGCTCAAGAAACGCAAACTTTGCCTCGGATCACAGTTGGCAATATTGATCAACCGACCCGGCATCTTTCTGGACGACGATTTATGGAAATATCTAGGATAAGTATAAGAATTGCTACCCTAAATGTAAGAACTATCAGAGAAAAGAAGAAGAGTTAGCATACCTTTTGAATGAAAGATCATTCGACATGCATGGAGTATCTGAAACTCGAGTTGCAGGAAAAGGAACCAAGGTGTTACATGGAAATTATCAATTATTCTACAGTGGAAGAAAGGAGAAAACACATGGAGTTGGAGTCACTGTATCGGAAGAGCTGACTTAAAGGATAAGTGGCATTGAAGAACGCAATGAAAGTATCATGGCCTTTCCCGTCAAACTCAAGGGAATCAAATTAAGTTTTATACAGGTGTATACACCGCAGTAATGAATTATCACTCAAGAACGAGAACATTTCTACCGGAACTGCAAAATCTCAAAAACAGATTGACAAACAATAAAAACGTGATTATAATAGGTGATATGAATGGCCATTTTGGAATAGAGAGACGGGGATTAGAAAATAACACTGGAAATCAAAGCGTCGGTGAGAGAAATATAGCTGGAGAAAGTGTAATTGATTTTTGTTTGCAAACTAATATGAGCATAATGAATACATTTTATGTACACAGAGAAAGCCACTAATGGACCTGGTATCGTTGTAACAGACAGCGTGAAGAATACACCAATAAATCCAAGATAGATCTAATGTTAACAAACAACAAGAGGATTTTTAATGATGTTAAGAGTATACCATCTGTATTGTGCGAGTTGGGTCACTGTTTACTTACTGGAAAGTTAATAACCAAAAACCCTAAATTATTTCAATGTAAATCCAAGAAAAGATTTATCCTGGAAAACTTTTAAAAGCCCAGCTTTATAGAAGAAATTAAAATGAAAGTACGAGAAAAAAGAGCAGAAATGAATGGAACGCAAAGTTTGGAGGAGAACTGGGATAAAATCCAAGAGAGAATCACAACGATTGCAGAAATACTAGTACAATCCAAAGCTTTGTATGGGAAAAAGAAAAAAACAAACACCATGGTGGACAGACCAAGTTAAGGAAGCTGTAAAAAGGAACATGTAAACCTTCTGGAGGTGGATGAAAACAAGAAGAGTTGAGGATAGAGAGGCATATGTGGTGAGATGCAGATCGAGTCAAAAACTAGTCCTTGGAAATATTGGAAGGGACTTGGAGGAGGATCTACAAGGCACTAGGAAGATAATCTGCAACCTTGAGCAAAAACTATCGTAAACCTTCGGCATCAATTACATACGCAATGAAAAATGAGGAAGAAACAGTTAATAACTGATCCAGACAAAATTAGTAGATGAAAAAACTATTTTCAGGGACTCTTGAACATACCAAATGACAAAGAATCAAACGTTGAGGAAAATATTCAATAGGATAATAACGAACAAGAAGATACTATTGCTTCAGAAGAGATTTGAAAAGCTCCAAATAAATTGAAGAATGGGAAAACTCCTGGAAAAGATTCAATATCAGCCGAGATCTTGAAAAATATTGGAGAGGATGGTATACTATGAATGATGGACCTAGTGAATGAATGTTGGAATGAAGTAAAAACGCTGGATGGCTGGGACAGATCAATTACTTGCCCTGTTTTTAAGAAAGGATGAAATTAAATGGAAAAACAACAGAGGTATAGCACTAGTGT
Organism: Coenobita brevimanus; assembly: GCF_032717465.1. Classification (NCBI taxonomy): domain Eukaryota; kingdom Metazoa; phylum Arthropoda; class Malacostraca; order Decapoda; family Coenobitidae; genus Coenobita; species Coenobita brevimanus. The sequence continues at coordinate 27,055,877 of NC_137065.1, read as the reverse complement.
CACACATAGTAAAGGTTTGCGAACACATATTACGGGGAAGAATAAGAGAACATGTAGGGTAAAAACTGGGAGAATGGCAGTATGGTACTCTGAAGAGCGTCGTTTTTTTTTACCCCATGAAAATTATTTATATGAAAAATTGGGAGTGAAACAAATGTCTACATAGCAGTTTTCGACTTTGGTCAAGAAGGCTACTGTGGAGGATACTGCGAAGACAGGGAAATGAAAAAAATAAAATAAAATAAACTTATAAGACAATAATGAACAATTATGAGCAGTGTTTATGTAAAATGAAAGCGATGGGTAAAGATGAGTGGTTTAATGCTACAACATGAGTGAAACAAGGTAGAGTGTGCTTTCACCAATACTATTTATCATTTTTGTGGACTTCTGAAGACGACCTTGCTTTAGTGACAGAAATAACAGAAGTGCTGTAAACGTTTCTCACAGACCGAGATTAAGAACTGGAAGCTAAAGGGATGAAAATGAGTAAAGAAAAAAATGAAATATTGCTATTGCTCAGAAACCAAAAAGAATTTAACATCACGACTGAAGAAAGCATCATCAAACAGACTGATAAATTTGAGTATTTAAGAGTTATGCAAGGAATTGAACATTAGATGGGGCTGGAAGTTAAAAATTCAACACGACGTTTGAAATTATTATCCCAAATTCTTAAAGATAAACAGGTACAAAGAAAGGCTGAGATTATAATATATACAAGTTTATTACGACCGATCCTCACGTATGGATATGAAGCATGGTCACTAACAACCAGAATAAAGAGCAAAGTTCAGTCAAGTGGAATGAAAGTTTTAAGAGTGATTAAAGGTGCGTCCAGAGGAGTTAGAATTAGGATTCAGGAAATCCAAGAAAAGTTTGGCATTAAGAGTATCCTAAGATACATAGAGAGAGAATAACTGCAATGGTTCGGTCACGTGCAGAGACTAAACAGAGACAGATATACAAGGATTGAAGACCAATACCTTAGAACAAGTTGAAGAGGAACAAATGTCTTGGCAACTCTGTTGCTCTATATTTCATATTAGACTTTTATTTCCGAAATTATGCATTTATAGTGAAAAAGGTGTCGAATAATATTATATTTTTTCCACTAGACAACTGATCCTCAAAGTTTATATATATATATATATATATATATATATATATATATATATATATATATATATCTATATATAGATATATAGATATATATAGATATATTGCCAAACGCCTTAATCCCATACGGGGTGGCCACAAACAAATCGCCTCCAAGTCGCCCTGTCCCCCGCCATTTCACTGTCCTGCTCCCAGCTCACACCTCCCTCTCTCATATACCTCTGCACTCCATCCCTCAATCTCATCATTTGCCTCCCCTTCCCTCTTTCCCCCTCCACTTCACTCACATACACTCTCCTCGTCAGACTCTCACTCTCCATCCTCTCCACATGGCCAAACCACCTCAGTGTGTTTCTCCTAAAGCTTCGCATCGCATCCACATCCACAGCACAACGCTCCTTCACATCCTCATTTGTCAATCTGTCTATCCATGTAACTCCATATGCTCCTCTCAAATAACTCATTTCCACAGCTCTCACTCTTGACTTGTGTCCCACGACCAAGGTCCCAGCTTCACTTCCATACGTTAGAGTTGGTATCACAATATTGCCATGTAGTAACTTTTTCACTTCCATGCTCACTTCCATGCTTCTTTTCATTGCTTTCAAGGAACCAGCAACCTTTCTTCCTTGCTGTACCCTTGCAAGCACTTCACCCTCTAAACTACCATCCTTACTCATCACACCACCCAAGTACTTAAACGTACTCATATTTTCCATTTCCTCCTCATCGAACCTCACTGTACATTCACTAACTTCACTTTTCTTGAATCTCATAACTTTACTCTTCCATACATTCACCTTTAGATTCATTTCTTACACACTCTCCCAAACTCATCCACCAAGCCTTGCAGCTCCCCTTCGTCTTCTCGTACTGCAGACAACAGTACAGGGAGTTTCCAAACACTGCCCTATCTCATTACGGCCACTCCAACATCCACTGTCCTACCTTGTATCTCTTTTATAACCCCATCCATATACAGACTGAACAACCATTGAGACATGACACATCCCTTTTTCAACTCAACCTTCAAAGAGAAAAATTCACTCAATTCACTATCAACATGCACTGCTGCCTTAGCATCCTCATACATACTCTTCACAGCATTCAACAACTTCCCATCTACTCCATATATCCTTAACCCACCCTGTCCCAGCCACTTTTCCACCACTGACTCGCCCCCATCCCGACAATTTTTTGAAACAATTTTTGTGGGCTCAAACCTCCGCTTTTGGTGAGAAACATCGAAAGATCATAGAGAAATCGCTCACCTGAGGTTTAAAATACTCGATACAGGTAGAAGTACCTCCTCACCTTACTGTGTTTTCTATCAGGCTAGCTCCAAAGAAAACGAGTTCTATGGGAGGGTAACCATTCCACACCACTCATAAACAGTATTTATTTATTTATTTGGTACGAATTTATATGTAGTACGAGAGTATATTGTTTTTCACACAGTAATATAGGCAATATAAGCATTGTTTCACTCATGAAACACATCAACTTACCTGACCTTTTTTGGCGACATTATGTAATCATCATTTCAGACTGTTTCTTCCTCTAATACTATGTAAAGTTTGTCCTCCACATTGTCATCGATTGGGGAATCACTATGGGCCCTGAATTTCGTACCGTGGCACGACATGTCTTTACCGGCCAGGTCACTGGTAACAGGTGAATTGCCGAGACAATGGCATGCGGGGTGGAGGGGGAGGTCATGCTGGGTAAGGCATTGTCCCTGCTTGGCATCTTGTAGAGGAAGGTGTCCCGTGTATACCTACCAAAAATCACTCGCGAAAATTAATAATTGTGCAGATTAGGGACCTTGCAATTTATTTGCTTATGTACGTCAACGGGATTGGCAGTGACAAAACGTGTGGACATACATTCACGTCAATGGGACGCAGAGGGTTAATACTTTCCACAATCCTTCTCTATCCAACCTGTCATATGCATTTTCCAAATCCATGAAGGCCGTATACAACTTCTTTCCCTTCTCTAGAAACTTGTCCACTAGAGATCTAAGAATGAATATCTGATCTACACACCCTCTTTTCCTCCTAAAACCTCCGTGTTCTTCTCCAACTAATCCCTCTGTTATTTCCCTAACTCTGTCAATAAGTACCCTACCATATACTTTTCCTATTATACTAAGGAGACAAATGCCCCTATGATTACCTCACACTTCCTTTTTCCTTTCTCCTTTGAACAAGGGAATAATTATACCTGACTTCCAATCCTCAGGGACTTTACTTTCATCCCAGGCCAAAATGCACATCTTCCACATCCATTCTACTACTATCTCTCCCCCATACTTCAGTATTTCAACACACACGCCATCAATTCTTGGGGATTTCCCCATTCTGACTTTCTTCATTGCTTCCACGACTTCCATCCAATTGATTTCTTCCTCTCTTCTCACATCCCTCCTTCTCCCAGCCATTCTCCAGCAACGTATACTCGCATTACTTTCATTCTCTTCGTTCAACAATTCCTTAAAGTGTTCTCTCGGTCTGCTCATTTTTCCTCCCTTCTCCACTACTAATCTACCATTTTTATCTTTCACTCCCCGACTAACTTCACAGCCACCCTGTCTAACTCTCCTTACCTCTTTCCAGAACATTTTCTTACAGTTCCACCACTTCACACTAAAATTCCTTCCTCATCCACTCCCTTCTTACTCTCCCTTACTAATCTTTTCACCTTTCTCTTCCATTCTGCATATAACTCTTCTGTCTCTCAACTTCTTCCACGGCCCTATTTCTCATTTATTCATTATATGCTTTCTTAATTTGTGCCACAGCCTGTCTCACCTCTTCATTCCACCATGCTGTCCCTTGCATCCCCTTCCATCTTCTCTTCACCGCACACACCACATCACATGCTGCACATATTTCTTCTGTGAATATCCTGCACACACCTTCCACATCCCCCATCTGCTCCAATTCATTATGGCACATAGTGTAGGAAAAAAATTAGGGATAGAATTACTTGTTTTACTATTTCGAACTTGGCCCAATAGTTTAGGGCTCACTGACATCCCATCATTTCATCCATTTTATTAAATGTTATTATAATAGTTTTATTTTTTTTTTAGGTCTAAGTATAAGAAAGTTTCAAAGGTTTTTGTGAACTTTTAAACTAAACAGCGTAATAGTAGTGGAGATTAATGAAGACTCAGTTTATCAAACTCTGATTTGAAAACTCTCTCTAGCTGAATATTATCTTTCTGGTGAAAATAAGGGGTAACACTAAAACAACACAACACCCATGCCTTGCGATCGGTCTATGGCCGAAATTTCGACCTAGCTTTGTGACAGCCCTTGGCCTTTTGTTCTCGAACTTGAAATACTTCATCTTTGGATGACAATAAACACCACCATCAAGTTTGATTAAAATGGGGTCGAACGTGTTTAAGTTGATTTTGCTCTGTGACCTTGATCTTTGTCCTGTTGTTCTTAAAACTCGTCAGTTTATCTCACTATAAATCGTTCCATCAACTTTAATCTAAACAGAAAGACAACTTTTTAAATTAAAAGGCCAAAATTTGATTTCTACAGTGGCTTTAAATCTTGACTGATATTTCTGAAAATTTAAACGCTTCACCATTGGCTCACCCTTTATCCTTCTAAGAAGTCTTTATTTTCCAAATCGGATCAAAACTGTTAAAGCTGACTTATTCTCGACCTATTACCTTTAACTTTTCGGGCAATATCTATCATGCTTACGGCTCAGTGCAGAATGAAACTCCATTTGTGGCACAGGCGATTGGATTAGCCATTTTAGGGCAACATGGATCAAAGAAGAAGAAGAGTATAGAGAAACTGGGATTTTTGCTGAGTTTTTTTTTTTTTTTTTTTTTTAGCGTTAGCATAATGTGTTAGCTATCTGGTAGATGTTTTAGGTACTGTATTGACAATCGTGGGGGTTAGGGCTAGATGATTACAAAACTTAATACGTCCGTGTTTTGGAGTTACAAAGGATTATAACTGATGAGGATTATGGGGCCCCCTGAGTTATGCTAACGACTACGGTAGGCTACAGTTGCGACAGTCCCGGCTAGCTGGCAGCGGGCAACCAACTGCTCAAGAAACGCAAACTTTGCCTCGGATCACAGTTGGCAATATTGATCAACCGACCCGGCATCTTTCTGGACGACGATTTATGGAAATATCTAGGATAAGTATAAGAATTGCTACCCTAAATGTAAGAACTATCAGAGAAAAGAAGAAGAGTTAGCATACCTTTTGAATGAAAGATCATTCGACATGCATGGAGTATCTGAAACTCGAGTTGCAGGAAAAGGAACCAAGGTGTTACATGGAAATTATCAATTATTCTACAGTGGAAGAAAGGAGAAAACACATGGAGTTGGAGTCACTGTATCGGAAGAGCTGACTTAAAGCATAAGTGGCATTGAAGAACGCAATGAAAGTATCATGGCCTTTCCCGTCAAACTCAAGGGAATCAAATTAAGTTTTATACAGGTGTATACACCGCAGTAATGAATTATCACTCAAGAACGAGAACATTTCTACCGGAACTGCAAAATCTCAAAAACAGATTGACAAACAATAAAAACGTGATTATAATAGGTGATATGAATGGCCATTTTGGAATAGAGAGACGGGGATTAGAAAATAACACTGGAAATCAAAGCGTCGGTGAGAGAAATATAGCTGGAGAAAGTGTAATTGATTTTTGTTTGCAAACTAATATGAGCATAATGAATACATTTTATGTACACAGAGAAAGCCACTAATGGACCTGGTATCGTTGTAACAGACAGCGTGAAGAATACACCAATAAATCCAAGATAGATCTAATGTTAACAAACAACAAGAGGATTTTTAATGATGTTAAGAGTATACCATCTGTATTGTGCGAGTTGGGTCACTGTTTACTTACTGGAAAGTTAATAACCAAAAACCCTAAATTATTTCAATGTAAATCCAAGAAAAGATTTATCCTGGAAAACTTTTAAAAGCCCAGCTTTATAGAAGAAATTAAAATGAAAGTACGAGAAAAAAGAGCAGAAATGAATGGAACGCAAAGTTTGGAGGAGAACTGGGATAAAATCCAAGAGAGAATCACAACGATTGCAGAAATACTAGTACAATCCAAAGCTTTGTATGGGAAAAAGAAAAAAACAAACACCATGGTGGACAGACCAAGTTAAGGAAGCTGTAAAAAGGAACATGTAAACCTTCTGGAGGTGGATGAAAACAAGAAGAGTTGAGGATAGAGAGGCATATGTGGTGAGATGCAGATCGAGTCAAAAACTAGTCCTTGGAAATATTGGAAGGGACTTGGAGGAGGATCTACAAGGCACTAGGAAGATAATCTGCAACCTTGAGCAAAAACTATCGTAAACCTTCGGCATCAATTACATACGCAATGAAAAATGAGGAAGAAACAGTTAATAACTGATCCAGACAAAATTAGTAGATGAAAAAACTATTTTCAGGGACTCTTGAACATACCAAATGACAAAGAATCAAACGTTGAGGAAAATATTCAATAGGATAATAACGAACAAGAAGATACTATTGCTTCAGAAGAGATTTGAAAAGCTCCAAATAAATTGAAGAATGGGAAAACTCCTGGAAAAGATTCAATATCAGCCGAGATCTTGAAAAATATTGGAGAGGATGGTATACTATGAATGATGGACCTAGTGAATGAATGTTGGAATGAAGTAAAAACGCTGGATGGCTGGGACAGATCAATTACTTGCCCTGTTTTTAAGAAAGGATGAAATTAAATGGAAAAACAACAGAGGTATAGCACTAGTGTCACACATAGTAAAGGTTTGCGAACACATATTACGGGGAAGAATAAGAGAACATGTAGGGTAAAAACTGGGAGAATGGCAGTATGGTACTCTGAAGAGCGTCGTTTTTTTTTCCCCCTTGAAAATTATTTATATGAAAAATTGGGAGTGAAACAAATGTCTACATAGCAGTTTTCGACTTTGGTCAAGAAGGCTACTGTGGAGGATACTGCGAAGACAGGGAAATGAAAAAATTAAATAAAATAAACTTATAAGACAATAATGAACAATTATGAGCAGTGTTTATGTAAAATGAAAGCGATGGGTAAAGATGAGTGGTTTAATGCTACAACATGAGTGAAACAAGGTAGAGTGTGCTTTCACCAATACTATTTATCATTTTTGTGGACTTCTGAAGACGACCTTGCTTTAGTGACAGAAATAACAGAAGTGCTGTAAACGTTTCTCACAGACCGAGATTAAGAACTGGAAGCTAAAGGGATGAAAATGAGTAAAGAAAAAATGAAATATTGCTATTGCTCAGAAACCAAAAAGAATTTAACATCACGACTGAAGAAAGCATCATCAAACAGACTGATAAATTTGAGTATTTAAGAGTTATGCAAGGAATTGAACATTAGATGGGGCTGGAAGTTAAAAATTCAACACGACGTTTGAAATTATTATCCCAAATTCTTAAAGATAAACAGGTACAAAGAAAGGCTGAGATTATAATATATACAAGTTTATTACGACCGATCCTCACGTATGGATATGAAGCATGGTCACTAACAACCAGAATAAAGAGCAAAGTTCAGTCAAGTGGAATGAAAGTTTTAAGAGTGATTAAAGGTGCGTCCAGAGGAGTTAGAATTAGGATTCAGGAAATCCAAGAAAAGTTTGGCATTAAGAGTATCCTAAGATACATAGAGAGAGAATAACTGCAATGGTTCGGTCACGTGCAGAGACTAAACAGAGACAGATATACAAGGATTGAAGACCAATACCTTAGAACAAGTTGAAGAGGAACAAATGTCTTGGCAACTCTGTTGCTCTATATTTCATATTAGACTTTTATTTCCGAAATTATGCATTTATAGTGAAAAAGGTGTCGAATAATATTATATTTTTTCCACTAGACAACTGATCCTCAAAGTTTATATATATATATATATATATATATATATATATATATATATATATATATATATATATATATATATATATATATATATATATATATATATATTGCCAAACGCCTTAATCCCATACGGGGTGGCCACAAACAAATCGCCTCCAAGTCGCCCTGTCCCCCGCCATTTCACTGTCCTGCTCCCAGCTCACACCTCCCTCTCTCATATACCTCTGCACTCCATCCCTCAATCTCATCATTTGCCTCCCCTTCCCTCTTTCCCCCTCCACTTCACTCACATACACTCTCCTCGTCAGACTCTCACTCTCCATCCTCTCCACATGGCCAAACCACCTCAGTGTGTTTCTCCTAAAGCTTCGCATCGCATCCACATCCACAGCACAACGCTCCTTCACATCCTCATTTGTCAATCTGTCTATCCATGTAACTCCATATGCTCCTCTCAAATAACTCATTTCCACAGCTCTCACTCTTGACTTGTGTCCCACGACCAAGGTCCCAGCTTCACTTCCATACGTTAGAGTTGGTATCACAATATTGCCATGTAGTAACTTTTTCACTTCCATGCTCACTTCCATGCTTCTTTTCATTGCTTTCAAGGAACCAGCAACCTTTCTTCCTTGCTGTACCCTTGCAAGCACTTCACCCTCTAAACTACCATCCTTACTCATCACACCACCCAAGTACTTAAACGTACTCATATTTTCCATTTCCTCCTCATCGAACCTCACTGTACATTCACTAACTTCACTTTTCTTGAATCTCATAACTTTACTCTTCCATACATTCACCTTTAGATTCATTTCTTACACACTCTCCCAAACTCATCCACCAAGCCTTGCAGCTCCCCTTCGTCTTCTCGTACTGCAGACAACAGTACAGGGAGTTTCCAAACACTGCCCTATCTCATTACGGCCACTCCAACATCCACTGTCCTACCTTGTATCTCTTTTATAACCCCATCCATATACAGACTGAACAACCATTGAGACATGACACATCCCTTTTTCAACTCAACCTTCAAAGAGAAAAATTCACTCAATTCACTATCAACATGCACTGCTGCCTTAGCATCCTCATACATACTCTTCACAGCATTCAACAACTTCCCATCTACTCCATATATCCTTAACCCACCCTGTCCCAGCCACTTTTCCACCACTGACTCGCCCCCATCCCGACAATTTTTGAAACAATTTTTGTGGGCTCAAACCTCCGCTTTTGGTGAGAAACATCGAAAGATCATAGAGAAATCGCTCACCTGAGGTTTAAAATACTCGATACAGGTAGAAGTACCTCCTCACCTTACTGTGTTTTCTATCAGGCTAGCTCCAAAGAAAACGAGTTCTATGGGAGGGTAACCATTCCACACCACTCATAAACAGTATTTATTTATTTATTTGGTACGAATTTATATGTAGTACGAGAGTATATTGTTTTTCACACAGTAATATAGGCAATATAAGCATTGTTTCACTCATGAAACACATCAACTTACCTGACCTTTTTTGGCGACATTATGTAATCATCATTTCAGACTGTTTCTTCCTCTAATACTATGTAAAGTTTGTCCTCCACATTGTCATCGATTGGGGAATCACTATGGGCCCTGAATTTCGTACCGTGGCACGACATGTCTTTACCGGCCAGGTCACTGGTAACAGGTGAATTGCCGAGACAATGGCATGCGGGGTGGAGGGGGAGGTCATGCTGGGTAAGGCATTGTCCCTGCTTGGCATCTTGTAGAGGAAGGTGTCCCGTGTATACCTACCAAAAATCACTCGCGAAAATTAATAATTGTGCAGATTAGGGACCTTGCAATTTATTTGCTTATGTACGTCAACGGGATTGGCAGTGACAAAACGTGTGGACATACATTCACGTCAATGGGACGCAGAGGGTTAATACTTTCCACAATCCTTCTCTATCCAACCTGTCATATGCATTTTCCAAATCCATGAAGGCCGTATACAACTTCTTTCCCTTCTCTAGAAACTTGTCCACTAGAGATCTAAGAATGAATATCTGATCTACACACCCTCTTTTCCTCCTAAAACCTCCGTGTTCTTCTCCAACTAATCCCTCTGTTATTTCCCTAACTCTGTCAATAAGTACCCTACCATATACTTTTCCTATTATACTAAGGAGACAAATGCCCCTATGATTACCTCACACTTCCTTTTTCCTTTCTCCTTTGAACAAGGGAATAATTATACCTGACTTCCAATCCTCAGGGACTTTACTTTCATCCCAGGCCAAAATGCACATCTTCCACATCCATTCTACTACTATCTCTCCCCCATACTTCAGTATTTCAACACACACGCCATCAATTCTTGGGGATTTCCCCATTCTGACTTTCTTCATTGCTTCCACGACTTCCATCCAATTGATTTCTTCCTCTCTTCTCACATCCCTCCTTCTCCCAGCCATTCTCCAGCAACGTATACTCGCATTACTTTCATTCTCTTCGTTCAACAATTCCTTAAAGTGTTCTCTCGGTCTGCTCATTTTTCCTCCCTTCTCCACTACTAATCTACCATTTTTATCTTTCACTCCCCGACTAACTTCACAGCCACCCTGTCTAACTCTCCTTACCTCTTTCCAGAACATTTTCTTACAGTTCCACCACTTCACACTAAAATTCCTTCCTCATCCACTCCCTTCTTACTCTCCCTTACTAATCTTTTCACCTTTCTCTTCCATTCTGCATATAACTCTTCTGTCTCTCAACTTCTTCCACGCCCCTATTTCTCATTTATTCATTATATGCTTTCTTAATTTGTGCCACAGCCTGTCTCACCTCTTCATTCCACCATGCTGTCCCTTGCATCCCCTTCCATCTTCTCTTCACCGCACACACCACATCACATGCTGCACATATTTCTTCTGTGAATATCCTGCACACACCTTCCACATCCCCCATCTGCTCCAATTCATTATGGCACATAGTGTAGGAAAAAAATTAGGGATAGAATTACTTGTTTTACTATTTCGAACTTGGCCCAATAGTTTAGGGCTCACTGACATCCCATCATTTCATCCATTTTATTAAATGTTATTATAATAGTTTTATTTTTTTTTTAGGTCTAAGTATAAGAAAGTTTCAAAGGTTTTTGTGAACTTTTAAACTAAACAGCGTAATAGTAGTGGAGATTAATGAAGACTCAGTTTATCAAACTCTGATTTGAAAACTCTCTCGAGCTGAATATTATCTTTCTGGTGAAAATAAGGGGTAACACTAAAACAACACAACACCCATGCCTTGCGATCGGTCTATGGCCGAAATTTCGACCTAGCTTTGTGACAGCCTTTGGCCTTTTGTTCTCGAACTTGAAATACTTCATCTTTGGATGACAATAAACACCACCATCAAGTTTGATTAAAATGGGGTCGAACGTGTTTAAGTTGATTTTGCTCTGTGACCTTGATCTTTGTCCTGTTGTTCTTAAAACTCGTCAGTTTATCTCACTATAAATCGTTCCATCAACTTTAATCTAAACAGAAAGACAACTTTTTAAATTAAAAGGCCAAAATTTGATTTCTACAGTGGCTTTAAATCTTGACTGATATTTCTGAAAATTTAAACGCTTCACCATTGGCTCACCCTTTATCCTTCTAAGAAGTCTTTATTTTCCAAATCGGATCAAAACTGTTAAAGCTGACTTATTCTCGACCTATTACCTTTAACTTTTCGGGCAATATCTATCATGCTTACGGCTCAGTGCAGAATGAAACTCCATTTGTGGCACAGGCGATTGGATTAGCCATTTTAGGGCAACATGGATCAAAGAAGAAGAAGAGTATAGAGAAACTGGGATTTTTGCTGTTTTTTTTTTTTTTTTTTTTTTTTTTTTTTTTAGCGTTAGCATAATGTGTTAGCTATCTGGTAGATGTTTTAGGTACTGTATTGACAATCGTGGGGGTTAGGGCTAGATGATTACAAAACTTAATACGTCCGTGTTTTGGAGTTACAAAGGATTATAACTGATGAGGATTATGGGGCCCCCTGAGTTATGCTAACGACTACGGTAGGCTACAGTTGCGACAGTCCCGGCTAGCTGGCAGCGGGCAACCAACTGCTCAAGAAACGCAAACTTTGCCTCGGATCACAGTTGGCAATATTGATCAACCGACCCGGCATCTTTCTGGACGACGATTTATGGAAATATCTAGGATAAGTATAAGAATTGCTACCCTAAATGTAAGAACTATCAGAGAAAAGAAGAAGAGTTAGCATACCTTTTGAATGAAAGATCATTCGACATGCATGGAGTATCTGAAACTCGAGTTGCAGGAAAAGGAACCAAGGTGTTACATGGAAATTATCAATTATTCTACAGTGGAAGAAAGGAGAAAACACATGGAGTTGGAGTCACTGTATCGGAAGAGCTGACTTAAAGGATAAGTGGCATTGAAGAACGCAATGAAAGTATCATGGCCTTTCCCGTCAAACTCAAGGGAATCAAATTAAGTTTTATACAGGTGTATACACCGCAGTAATGAATTATCACTCAAGAACGAGAACATTTCTACCGGAACTGCAAAATCTCAAAAACAGATTGACAAACAATAAAAACGTGATTATAATAGGTGATATGAATGGCCATATTGGAATAGAGAGACGGGGATTAGAAAATAACACTGGAAATCAAAGCGTCGGTGAGAGAAATATAGCTGGAGAAAGTGTAATTGATTTTTGTTTGCAAACTAATATGAGCATAATGAATACATTTTATGTACACAGAGAAAGCCACTAATGGACCTGGTATCGTTGTAACAGACAGCGTGAAGAATACACCAATAAATCCAAGATAGATCTAATGTTAACAAACAACAAGAGGATTTTTAATGATGTTAAGAGTATACCATCTGTATTGTGCGAGTTGGGTCACTGTTTACTTACTGGAAAGTTAATAACCAAAAACCCTAAATTATTTCAATGTAAATCCAAGAAAAGATTTATCCTGGAAAACTTTTAAAAGCCCAGCTTTATAGAAGAAATTAAAATGAAAGTACGAGAAAAAAGAGCAGAAATGAATGGAACGCAAAGTTTGGAGGAGAACTGGGATAAAATCCAAGAGAGAATCACAACGATTGCAGAAATACTAGTACAATCCAAAGCTTTGTATGGGAAAAAGAAAAAAACAAACACCATGGTGGACAGACCAAGTTAAGGAAGCTGTAAAAAGGAACATGTAAACCTTCTGGAGGTGGATGAAAACAAGAAGAGTTGAGGATAGAGAGGCATATGTGGTGAGATGCAGATCGAGTCAAAAACTAGTCCTTGGAAATATTGGAAGGGACTTGGAGGAGGATCTACAAGGCACTAGGAAGATAATCTGCAACCTTGAGCAAAAACTATCGTAAACCTTCGGCATCAATTACATACGCAATGAAAAATGAGGAAGAAACAGTTAATAACTGATCCAGACAAAATTAGTAGATGAAAAAACTATTTTCAGGGACTCTTGAACATACCAAATGACAAAGAATCAAACGTTGAGGAAAATATTCAATAGGATAATAACGAACAAGAAGATACTATTGCTTCAGAAGAGATTTGAAAAGCTCCAAATAAATTGAAGAATGGGAAAACTCCTGGAAAAGATTCAATATCAGCCGAGATCTTGAAAAATATTGGAGAGGATGGTATACTATGAATGATGGACCTAGTGAATGAATGTTGGAATGAAGTAAAAACGCTGGATGGCTGGGACAGATCAATTACTTGCCCTGTTTTTAAGAAAGGATGAAATTAAATGGAAAAACAACAGAGGTATAGCACTAGTGTCACACATAGTAAAGGTTTGCGAACACATATTACGGGGAAGAATAAGAGAACATGTAGGGTAAAAACTGGGAGAATGGCAGTATGGTACTCTGAAGAGCGTCGTTTTTTTTTCCCCCTTGAAAATTATTTATATGAAAAATTGGGAGTGAAACAAATGTCTACATAGCAGTTTTCGACTTTGGTCAAGAAGGCTACTGTGGAGGATACTGCGAAGACAGGGAAATGAAAAAAATTAAATAAAATAAACTTATAAGACAATAATGAACAATTATGAGCAGTGTTTATGTAAAATGAAAGCGATGGGTAAAGATGAGTGGTTTAATGCTACAACATGAGTGAAACAAGGTAGAGTGTGCTTTCACCAATACTATTTATCATTTTTGTGGACTTCTGAAGACGACCTTGCTTTAGTGACAGAAATAACAGAAGTGCTGTAAACGTTTCTCACAGACCGAGATTAAGAACTGGAAGCTAAAGGGATGAAAATGAGTAAAGAAAAAAATGAAATATTGCTATTGCTCAGAAACCAAAAAGAATTTAACATCACGACTGAAGAAAGCATCATCAAACAGACTGATAAATTTGAGTATTTAAGAGTTATGCAAGGAATTGAACATTAGATGGGGCTGGAAGTTAAAAATTCAACACGACGTTTGAAATTATTATCCCAAATTCTTAAAGATAAACAGGTACAAAGAAAGGCTGAGATTATAATATATACAAGTTTATTACGACCGATCCTCACGTATGGATATGAAGCATGGTCACTAACAACCAGAATAAAGAGCAAAGTTCAGTCAAGTGGAATGAAAGTTTTAAGAGTGATTAAAGGTGCGTCCAGAGGAGTTAGAATTAGGATTCAGGAAATCCAAGAAAAGTTTGGCATTAAGAGTATCCTAAGATACATAGAGAGAGAATAACTGCAATGGTTCGGTCACGTGCAGAGACTAAACAGAGACAGATATACAAGGATTGAAGACCAATACCTTAGAACAAGTTGAAGAGGAACAAATGTCTTGGCAACTCTGTTGCTCTATATTTCATATTAGACTTTTATTTCCGAAATTATGCATTTATAGTGAAAAAGGTGTCGAATAATATTATATTTTTTCCACTAGACAACTGATCCTCAAAGTTTATATATATATATATATATATATATATATATATATATATATATATATATATATATATATATATATATATATATATATATATATATATATATTGCCAAACGCCTTAATCCCATACGGGGTGGCCACAAACAAATCGCCTCCAAGTCGCCCTGTCCCCCGCCATTTCACTGTCCTGCTCCCAGCTCACACCTCCCTCTCTCATATACCTCTGCACTCCATCCCTCAATCTCATCATTTGCCTCCCTTCCCTCTTTCCCCCTCCACTTCACTCACATACACTCTCCTCGTCAGACTCTCACTCTCCATCCTCTCCACATGGCCAAACCACCTCAGTGTGTTTCTCCTAAAGCTTCGCATCGCATCCACATCCACAGCACAACGCTCCTTCACATCCTCATTTGTCAATCTGTCTATCCATGTAACTCCATATGCTCCTCTCAAATAACTCATTTCCACAGCTCTCACTCTTGACTTGTGTCCCACGACCAAGGTCCCAGCTTCACTTCCATACGTTAGAGTTGGTATCACAATATTGCCATGTAGTAACTTTTTCACTTCCATGCTCACTTCCATGCTTCTTTTCATTGCTTTCAAGGAACCAGCAACCTTTCTTCCTTGCTGTACCCTTGCAAGCACTTCACCCTCTAAACTACCATCCTTACTCATCACACCACCCAAGTACTTAAACGTACTCATATTTTCCATTTCCTCCTCATCGAACCTCACTGTACATTCACTAACTTCACTTTTCTTGAATCTCATAACTTTACTCTTCCATACATTCACCTTTAGATTCATTTCTTACACACTCTCCCAAACTCATCCACCAAGCCTTGCAGCTCCCCTTCGTCTTCTCGTACTGCAGACAACAGTACAGGGAGTTTCCAAACACTGCCCTATCTCATTACGGCCACTCCAACATCCACTGTCCTACCTTGTATCTCTTTTATAACCCCATCCATATACAGACTGAACAACCATTGAGACATGACACATCCCTTTTTCAACTCAACCTTCAAAGAGAAAAATTCACTCAATTCACTATCAACATGCACTGCTGCCTTAGCATCCTCATACATACTCTTCACAGCATTCAACAACTTCCCATCTACTCCATATATCCTTAACCCACCCTGTCCCAGCCACTTTTCCACCACTGACTCGCCCCCATCCCGACAATTTTTTGAAACAATTTTTGTGGGCTCAAACCTCCGCTTTTGGTGAGAAACATCGAAAGATCATAGAGAAATCGCTCACCTGAGGTTTAAAATACTCGATACAGGTAGAAGTACCTCCTCACCTTACTGTGTTTTCTATCAGGCTAGCTCCAAAGAAAACGAGTTCTATGGGAGGGTAACCATTCCACACCACTCATAAACAGTATTTATTTATTTATTTGGTACGAATTTATATGTAGTACGAGAGTATATTGTTTTTCACACAGTAATATAGGCAATATAAGCATTGTTTCACTCATGAAACACATCAACTTACCTGACCTTTTTGGCGACATTATGTAATCATCATTTCAGACTGTTTCTTCCTCTAATACTATGTAAAGTTTGTCCTCCACATTGTCATCGATTGGGGAATCACTATGGGCCCTGAATTTCGTACCGTGGCACGACATGTCTTTACCGGCCAGGTCACTGGTAACAGGTGAATTGCCGAGACAATGGCATGCGGGGTGGAGGGGGAGGGCATGCTGGGTAAGGCATTGTCCCTGCTTGGCATCTTGTAGAGGAAGGTGTCCCGTGTATACCTACCAAAAATCACTCGCGAAAATTAATAATTGTGCAGATTAGGGACCTTG
Source organism: Coenobita brevimanus (assembly GCF_032717465.1). Lineage (NCBI taxonomy): Eukaryota > Metazoa > Arthropoda > Malacostraca > Decapoda > Coenobitidae > Coenobita > Coenobita brevimanus. Next base: position 27,039,089 of record NC_137065.1, on the reverse strand, counting down.
CAATTTATTTGCTTATGTACGTCAACGGGATTGGCAGTGACAAAACGTGTGGACATACATTCACGTCAATGGGACGCAGAGGGTTAATACTTTCCACAATCCTTCTCTATCCAACCTGTCATATGCATTTTCCAAATCCATGAAGGCCGTATACAACTTCTTTCCCTTCTCTAGAAACTTGTCCACTAGAGATCTAAGAATGAATATCTGATCTACACACCCTCTTTTCCTCCTAAAACCTCCGTGTTCTTCTCCAACTAATCCCTCTGTTATTTCCCTAACTCTGTCAATAAGTACCCTACCATATACTTTTCCTATTATACTAAGGAGACAAATGCCCCTATGATTACCTCACACTTCCTTTTTCCTTTCTCCTTTGAACAAGGGAATAATTATACCTGACTTCCAATCCTCAGGGACTTTACTTTCATCCCAGGCCAAAATGCACATCTTCCACATCCATTCTACTACTATCTCTCCCCCATACTTCAGTATTTCAACACACACGCCATCAATTCTTGGGGATTTCCCCATTCTGACTTTCTTCATTGCTTCCACGACTTCCATCCAATTGATTTCTTCCTCTCTTCTCACATCCCTCCTTCTCCCAGCCATTCTCCAGCAACGTATACTCGCATTACTTTCATTCTCTTCGTTCAACAATTCCTTAAAGTGTTCTCTCGGTCTGCTCATTTTTCCTCCCTTCTCCACTACTAATCTACCATTTTTATCTTTCACTCCCCGACTAACTTCACAGCCACCCTGTCTAACTCTCCTTACCTCTTTCCAGAACATTTTCTTACAGTTCCACCACTTCACACTAAAATTCCTTCCTCATCCACTCCCTTCTTACTCTCCCTTACTAATCTTTTCACCTTTCTCTTCCATTCTGCATATAACTCTTCTGTCTCTCAACTTCTTCCACGCCCCTATTTCTCATTTATTCATTATATGCTTTCTTAATTTGTGCCACAGCCTGTCTCACCTCTTCATTCCACCATGCTGTCCCTTGCATCCCCTTCCATCTTCTCTTCACCGCACACACCACATCACATGCTGCACATATTTCTTCTGTGAATATCCTGCACACACCTTCCACATCCCCCATCTGCTCCAATTCATTATGGCACATAGTGTAGGAAAAAAATTAGGGATAGAATTACTTGTTTTACTATTTCGAACTTGGCCCAATAGTTTAGGGCTCACTGACATCCCATCATTTCATCCATTTTATTAAATGTTATTATAATAGTTTTTTTTTTTTTTTTTAGGTCTAAGTATAAGAAAGTTTCAAAGGTTTTTGTGAACTTTTAAACTAAACAGCGTAATAGTAGTGGAGATTAATGAAGACTCAGTTTATCAAACTCTGATTTGAAAACTCTCTCGAGCTGAATATTATCTTTCTGGTGAAAATAAGGGGTAACACTAAAACAACACAACACCCATGCCTTGCGATCGGTCTATGGCCGAAATTTCGACCTAGCTTTGTGACAGCCTTTGGCCTTTTGTTCTCGAACTTGAAATACTTCATCTTTGGATGACAATAAACACCACCATCAAGTTTGATTAAAATGGGGTCGAACGTGTTTAAGTTGATTTTGCTCTGTGACCTTGATCTTTGTCCTGTTGTTCTTAAAACTCGTCAGTTTATCTCACTATAAATCGTTCCATCAACTTTAATCTAAACAGAAAGACAACTTTTTAAATTAAAAGGCCAAAATTTGATTTCTACAGTGGCTTTAAATCTTGACTGATATTTCTGAAAATTTAAACGCTTCACCATTGGCTCACCCTTTATCCTTCTAAGAAGTCTTTATTTTCCAAATCGGATCAAAACTGTTAAAGCTGACTTATTCTCGACCTATTACCTTTAACTTTTCGGGCAATATCTATCATGCTTACGGCTCAGTGCAGAATGAAACTCCATTTGTGGCACAGGCGATTGGATTAGCCATTTTAGGGCAACATGGATCAAAGAAGAAGAAGAGTATAGAGAAACTGGGATTTTTGCTGAGTTTTTTTTTTTTTTTTTTTTTTTTTTTTTAGCGTTAGCATAATGTGTTAGCTATCTGGTAGATGTTTTAGGTACTGTATTGACAATCGTGGGGGTTAGGGCTAGATGATTACAAAACTTAATACGTCCGTGTTTTGGAGTTACAAAGGATTATAACTGATGAGGATTATGGGGCCCCCTGAGTTATGCTAACGACTACGGTAGGCTACAGTTGCGACAGTCCCGGCTAGCTGGCAGCGGGCAACCAACTGCTCAAGAAACGCAAACTTTGCCTCGGATCACAGTTGGCAATATTGATCAACCGACCCGGCATCTTTCTGGACGACGATTTATGGAAATATCTAGGATAAGTATAAGAATTGCTACCCTAAATGTAAGAACTATCAGAGAAAAGAAGAAGAGTTAGCATACCTTTTGAATGAAAGATCATTCGACATGCATGGAGTATCTGAAACTCGAGTTGCAGGAAAAGGAACCAAGGTGTTACATGGAAATTATCAATTATTCTACAGTGGAAGAAAGGAGAAAACACATGGAGTTGGAGTCACTGTATCGGAAGAGCTGACTTAAAGGATAAGTGGCATTGAAGAACGCAATGAAAGTATCATGGCCTTTCCCGTCAAACTCAAGGGAATCAAATTAAGTTTTATACAGGTGTATACACCGCAGTAATGAATTATCACTCAAGAACGAGAACATTTCTACCGGAACTGCAAAATCTCAAAAACAGATTGACAAACAATAAAAACGTGATTATAATAGGTGATATGAATGGCCATATTGGAATAGAGAGACGGGGATTAGAAAATAACACTGGAAATCAAAGCGTCGGTGAGAGAAATATAGCTGGAGAAAGTGTAATTGATTTTTGTTTGCAAACTAATATGAGCATAATGAATACATTTTATGTACACAGAGAAAGCCACTAATGGACCTGGTATCGTTGTAACAGACAGCGTGAAGAATACACCAATAAATCCAAGATAGATCTAATGTTAACAAACAACAAGAGGATTTTTAATGATGTTAAGAGTATACCATCTGTATTGTGCGAGTTGGGTCACTGTTTACTTACTGGAAAGTTAATAACCAAAAACCCTAAATTATTTCAATGTAAATCCAAGAAAAGATTTATCCTGGAAAACTTTTAAAAGCCCAGCTTTATAGAAGAAATTAAAATGAAAGTACGAGAAAAAAGAGCAGAAATGAATGGAACGCAAAGTTTGGAGGAGAACTGGGATAAAATCCAAGAGAGAATCACAACGATTGCAGAAATACTAGTACAATCCAAAGCTTTGTATGGGAAAAAGAAAAACAAACACCATGGTGGACAGACCAAGTTAAGGAAGCTGTAAAAAGGAACATGTAAACCTTCTGGAGGTGGATGAAAACAAGAAGAGTTGAGGATAGAGAGGCATATGTGGTGAGATGCAGATCGAGTCAAAAACTAGTCCTTGGAAATATTGGAAGGGACTTGGAGGAGGATCTACAAGGCACTAGGAAGATAATCTGCAACCTTGAGCAAAAACTATCGTAAACCTTCGGCATCAATTACATACGCAATGAAAATGAGGAAGAAACAGTTAATAACTGATCCAGACAAAATTAGTAGATGAAAAAACTATTTTCAGGGACTCTTGAACATACCAAATGACAAAGAATCAAACGTTGAGGAAAATATTCAATAGGATAATAACGAACAAGAAGATACTATTGCTTCAGAAGAGATTTGAAAAGCTCCAAATAAATTGAAGAATGGGAAAACTCCTGGAAAAGATTCAATATCAGCCGAGATCTTGAAAAATATTGGAGAGGATGGTATACTATGAATGATGGACCTAGTGAATGAATGTTGGAATGAAGTAAAAACGCTGGATGGCTGGGACAGATCAATTACTTGCCCTGTTTTTAAGAAAGGATGAAATTAATTGGAAAAACAACAGAGGTATAGCACTAGTGTCACACATAGAAAAGGTTTGCGAACACATATTACGGGGAAGAATAAGAGAACATGTAGGGTACAAACTGGGAGAATGGCAGTATGGTACTCTGAAGAGCGTCGTTTTTTTTCCCCCTTTATTTATATGAAAAATTGGGAGTGAAACGAATGTCTACATAGCAGTTTTCGACTTTTGTCAAGAAGGCTACTGTGGAGGATACTGCGAAGACAGGGAAATGAAAAAAATTAAATAAAATAAACTTATAAGACAATAATGAACACGTATGAGCAGTGTTTATGTAAAATGAAAGCGATGGGTAAAGATGAGTGGTTTAATGCTACAACATGAGTGAAACAAGGTAGAGTGTGCTTTCACCAATACTATTTATCATTTTTGTGGACTTCTGAAGACGACCTTGCTTTAGTGACAGAAATAACAGAAGTGCTGTAAACGTTTCTCACAGACCGAGATTAAGAACTGGAAGCTAAAGGGATGAAAATGAGTAAAGAAAAAAATGAAATATTGCTATTGCTCAGAAACCAAAAAGAATTTAACATCACGACTGAAGAAAGCATCATCAAACAGACTGATAAATTTGAGTATTTAAGAGTTATGCAAGGAATTGAACATTAGATGGGGCTGGAAGTTAAAAATTCAACACGACGTTTGAAATTATTATCCCAAATTCTTAAAGATAAACAGGTACAAAGAAAGGCTGAGATTATAATATATACAAGTTTATTACGACCGATCCTCACGTATGGATATGAAGCATGGTCACTAACAACCAGAATAAAGAGCAAAGTTCAGTCAAGTGGAATGAAAGTTTTAAGAGTGATTAAAGGTGCGTCCAGAGGAGTTAGAATTAGGATTCAGGAAATCCAAGAAAAGTTTGGCATTAAGAGTATCCTAAGATACATAGAGAGAGAATAACTGCAATGGTTCGGTCACGTGCAGAGACTAAACAGAGACAGATATACAAGGATTGAAGACCAATACCTTAGAACAAGTTGAAGAGGAACAAATGTCTTGGCAACTCTGTTGCTCTATATTTCATATTAGACTTTTATTTCCGAAATTATGCATTTATAGTGAAAAAGGTGTCGAATAATATTATATTTTTTCCACTAGACAACTGATCCTCAAAGTTTATATATATATATATATATATATATATATATATATATATATATATATATATATATATATATATATATATATATATATATATATATATATTGCCAAACGCCTTAATCCCATACGGGGTGGCCACAAACAAATCGCCTCCAAGTCGCCCTGTCCCCCGCCATTTCACTGTCCTGCTCCCAGCTCACACCTCCCTCTCTCATATACCTCTGCACTCCATCCCTCAATCTCATCATTTGCCTCCCCTTCCCTCTTTCCCCCTCCACTTCACTCACATACACTCTCCTCGTCAGACTCTCACTCTCCATCCTCTCCACATGGCCAAACCACCTCAGTGTGTTTCTCCTAAAGCTTCGCATCGCATCCACATCCACAGCACAACGCTCCTTCACATCCTCATTTGTCAATCTGTCTATCCATGTAACTCCATATGCTCCTCTCAAATAACTCATTTCCACAGCTCTCACTCTTGACTTGTGTCCCACGACCAAGGTCCCAGCTTCACTTCCATACGTTAGAGTTGGTATCACAATATTGCCATGTAGTAACTTTTTCACTTCCATGCTCACTTCCATGCTTCTTTTCATTGCTTTCAAGGAACCAGCAACCTTTCTTCCTTGCTGTACCCTTGCAAGCACTTCACCCTCTAAACTACCATCCTTACTCATCACACCACCCAAGTACTTAAACGTACTCATATTTTCCATTTCCTCCTCATCGAACCTCACTGTACATTCACTAACTTCACTTTTCTTGAATCTCATAACTTTACTCTTCCATACATTCACCTTTAGATTCATTTCTTACACACTCTCCCAAACTCATCCACCAAGCCTTGCAGCTCCCCTTCGTCTTCTCGTACTGCAGACAACAGTACAGGGAGTTTCCAAACACTGCCCTATCTCATTACGGCCACTCCAACATCCACTGTCCTACCTTGTATCTCTTTTATAACCCCATCCATATACAGACTGAACAACCATTGAGACATGACACATCCCTTTTTCAACTCAACCTTCAAAGAGAAAAATTCACTCAATTCACTATCAACATGCACTGCTGCCTTAGCATCCTCATACATACTCTTCACAGCATTCAACAACTTCCCATCTACTCCATATATCCTTAACCCACCCTGTCCCAGCCACTTTTCCACCACTGACTCGCCCCCATCCCGACAATTTTTTGAAACAATTTTTGTGGGCTCAAACCTCCGCTTTTGGTGAGAAACATCGAAAGATCATAGAGAAATCTCTCACCTGAGGTTTAAAATACTCGATACAGGTAGAAGTACCTCCTCACCTTACTGTGTTTTCTATCAGGCTAGCTCCAAAGAAAACGAGTTCTATGGGAGGGTAACCATTCCACACCACTCATAAACAGTATTTATTTATTTATTTGGTACGAATTTATATGTAGTACGAGAGTATATTGTTTTTCACACAGTAATATAGGCAATATAAGCATTGTTTCACTCATGAAACACATCAACTTACCTGACCTTTTTTGGCGACATTATGTAATCATCATTTCAGACTGTTTCTTCCTCTAATACTATGTAAAGTTTGTCCTCCACATTGTCATCGATTGGGGAATCACTATGGGCCCTGAATTTCGTACCGTGGCACGACATGTCTTTACCGGCCAGGTCACTGGTAACAGGTGAATTGCCGAGACAATGGCATGCGGGGTGGAGGGGAGGTCATGCTGGGTAAGGCATTGTCCCTGCTTGGCATCTTGTAGAGGAAGGTGTCCCGTGTATACCTACCAAAAATCACTCGCGAAAATTAATAATTGTGCAGATTAGGGACCTTGCAATTTATTTGCTTATGTACATCAACGGGATTGGCAGTGACAAAACGTGTGGACATACATTCACGTCAATGGGACGCAGAGGGTTAATACTTTCCACAATCCTTCTCTATCCAACCTGTCATATGCATTTTCCAAATCCATGAAGGCCGTATACAACTTCTTTCCCTTCTCTAGAAACTTGTCCACTAGAGATCTAAGAATGAATATCTGATCTACACACCCTCTTTTCCTCCTAAAACCTCCGTGTTCTTCTCCAACTAATCCCTCTGTTATTTCCCCTAACTCTGTCAATAAGTACCCTACCATATACTTTTCCTATTATACTAAGGAGACAAATGCCCCTATGATTACCTCACACTTCCTTTTTCCTTTCTCCTTTGAACAAGGGAATAATTATACCTGACTTCCAATCCTCAGGGACTTTACTTTCATCCCAGGCCAAAATGCACATCTTCCACATCCATTCTACTACTATCTCTCCCCCATACTTCAGTATTTCAACACACACGCCATCAATTCTTGGGGATTTCCCCATTCTGACTTTCTTCATTGCTTCCACGACTTCCATCCAATTGATTTCTTCCTCTCTTCTCACATCCCTCCTTCTCCCAGCCATTCTCCAGCAACGTATACTCGCATTACTTTCATTCTCTTCGTTCAACAATTCCTTAAAGTGTTCTCTCCGTCTGCTCATTTTTCCTCCCTTCTCCACTACTAATCTACCATTTTTATCTTTCACTCCCCGACTAACTTCACAGCCACCCTGTCTAACTCTCCTTACCTCTTTCCAGAACATTTTCTTACAGTTCCACCACTTCACACTAAAATTCCTTCCTCATCCACTCCCTTCTTACTCTCCCTTACTAATCTTTTCACCTTTCTCTTCCATTCTGCATATAACTCTTCTGTCTCTCAACTTCTTCCACGCCCCTATTTCTCATTTATTCATTATATGCTTTCTTAATTTGTGCCACAGCCTGTCTCACCTCTTCATTCCACCATGCTGTCCCTTGCATCCCCTTCCATCTTCTCTTCACCGCACACACCACATCACATGCTGCACATATTTCTTCTGTGAATATCCTGCACACACCTTCCACATCCCCCATCTGCTCCAATTCATTATGGCACATAGTGTAGGAAAAAAATTAGGGATAGAATTACTTGTTTTACTATTTCGAACTTGGCCCAATAGTTTAGGGCTCACTGACATCCCATCATTTCATCCATTTTATTAAATGTTATTATAATAGTTTTTTTTTTTTTTTTAGGTCTAAGTATAAGAAAGTTTCAAAGGTTTTTGTGAACTTTTAAACTAAACAGCGTAATAGTAGTGGAGATTAATGAAGACTCAGTTTATCAAACTCTGATTTGAAAACTCTCTCTAGCTGAATATTATCTTTCTGGTGAAAATAAGGGGTAACACTAAAACAACACAACACCCATGCCTTGCGATCGGTCTATGGCCGAAATTTCGACCTAGCTTTGTGACAGCCTTTGGCCTTTTGTTCTCGAACTTGAAATACTTCATCTTTGGATGACAATAAACACCACCATCAAGTTTGATTAAAATGGGGTCGAACGTGTTTAAGTTGATTTTGCTCTGTGACCTTGATCTTTGTCCTGTTGTTCTTAAAACTCGTCAGTTTATCTCACTATAAATCGTTCCATCAACTTTAATCTAAACAGAAAGACAACTTTTTATATTAAAAGGCCAAAATTTGATTTCTACAGTGGCTTTAAATCTTGACTGATATTTCTGAAAATTTAAACGCTTCACCATTGGCTCACCCTTTATCCTTCTAAGAAGTCTTTATTTTCCAAATCGGATCAAAACTGTTAAAGCTGACTTATTCTCGACCTATTACCTTTAACTTTTCGGGCAATATCTATCATGCTTACGGCTCAGTGCAGAATGAAACTCCATTTGTGGCACAGGCGATTGGATTAGCCATTTTAGGGCAACATGGATCAAAGAAGAAGAAGAGTATAGAGAAACTGGGATTTTTGCTGAGTTTTTTTTTTTTTTTTTTTTTTTTTTTTAGCGTTAGCATAATGTGTTAGCTATCTGGTAGATGTTTTAGGTACTGTATTGACAATCGTGGGGGTTAGGGCTAGATGATTACAAAACTTAATACGTCCGTGTTTTGGAGTTACAAAGGATTATAACTGATGAGGATTATGGGGCCCCCTGAGTTATGCTAACGACTACGGTAGGCTACAGTTGCGACAGTCCCGGCTAGCTGGCAGCGGGCAACCAACTGCTCAAGAAACGCAAACTTTGCCTCGGATCACAGTTGGCAATATTGATCAACCTACCCGGCATCTTTCTGGACGACGATTTATGGAAATATCTAGGATAAGTATAAGAATTGCTACCCTAAATGTAAGAACTATCAGAGAAAAGAAGAAGAGTTAGCATACCTTTTGAATGAAAGATCATTCGACATGCATGGAGTATCTGAAACTCGAGTTGCAGGAAAAGGAACCAAGGTGTTACATGGAAATTATCAATTATTCTACAGTGGAAGAAAGGAGAAAACACATGGAGTTGGAGTCACTGTATCGGAAGAGCTGACTTAAAGGATAAGTGGCATTGAAGAACGCAATGAAAGTATCATGGCCTTTCCCGTCAAACTCAAGGGAATCAAATTAAGTTTTATACAGGTGTATACACCGCAGTAATGAATTATCACTCAAGAACGAGAACATTTCTACCGGAACTGCAAAATCTCAAAAACAGATTGACAAACAATAAAAACGTGATTATAATAGGTGATATGAATGGCCATATTGGAATAGAGAGACGGGGATTAGAAAATAACACTGGAAATCAAAGCGTCGGTGAGAGAAATATAGCTGGAGAAAGTGTAATTGATTTTTGTTTGCAAACTAATATGAGCATAATGAATACATTTTATGTACACAGAGAAAGCCACTAATGGACCTGGTATCGTTGTAACAGACAGCGTGAAGAATACACCAATAAATCCAAGATAGATCTAATGTTAACAAACAACAAGAGGATTTTTAATGATGTTAAGAGTATACCATCTGTATTGTGCGAGTTGGGTCACTGTTTACTTACTGGAAAGTTAATAACCAAAAACCCTAAATTATTTCAATGTAAATCCAAGAAAAGATTTATCCTGGAAAACTTTTAAAAGCCCAGCTTTATAGAAGAAATTAAAATGAAAGTACGAGAAAAAAGAGCAGAAATGAATGGAACGCAAAGTTTGGAGGAGAACTGGGATAAAATCCAAGAGAGAATCACAACGATTGCAGAAATACTAGTACAATCCAAAGCTTTGTATGGGAAAAAGAAAAAACAAACACCATGGTGGACAGACCAAGTTAAGGAAGCTGTAAAAAGGAACATGTAAACCTTCTGGAGGTGGATGAAAACAAGAAGAGTTGAGGATAGAGAGGCATATGTGGTGAGATGCAGATCGAGTCAAAAACTAGTACTTGGAAATATTGGAAGGGACTTGGAGGAGGATCTACAAGGCACTAGGAAGATAATCTGCAACCTTGAGCAAAAACTATCGTAAACCTTCGGCATCAATTACATACGCAATGAAAAATGAGGAAGAAACAGTTAATAACTGATCCAGACAAAATTAGTAGATGAAAAACTATTTTCAGGGACTCTTGAACATACCAAATGACAAAGAATCAAACGTTGAGGAAAATATTCAATAGGATAATAACGAACAAGAAGATACTATTGCTTCAGAAGAGATTTGAAAAGCTCCAAATAAATTGAAGAATGGGAAAACTCCTGGAAAAGATTCAATATCAGCCGAGATCTTGAAAAATATTGGAGAGGATGGTATACTATGAATGATGGACCTAGTGAATGAATGTTGGAATGAAGTAAAAACGCTGGATGGCTGGGACAGATCAATTACTTGCCCTGTTTTTAAGAAAGGATGAAATTAAATGGAAAAACAACAGAGGTATAGCACTAGTGTCACACATAGTAAAGGTTTGCGAACACATATTACGGGGAAGAATAAGAGAACATGTAGGGTACAAACTGGGAGAATGGCAGTATGGTACTCTGAAGAGCGTCGTTTTTTTTTCCCCCTTGAAAATTATTTATATGAAAAATTGGGAGTGAAACAAATGTCTACATAGCAGTTTTCGACTTTGGTCAAGAAGGCTACTGTGGAGGATACTGCGAAGACAGGGAAATGAAAAAAATTAAATAAAATAAACTTATAAGACAATAATGAACAATTATGAGCAGTGTTTATGTAAAATGAAAGCGATGGGTAAAGATGAGTGGTTTAATGCTACAACATGAGTGAAACAAGGTAGAGTGTGCTTTCACCAATACTATTTATCATTTTTGTGGACTTCTGAAGACGACCTTGCTTTAGTGACAGAAATAACAGAAGTGCTGTAAACGTTTCTCACAGACCGAGATTAAGAACTGGAAGCTAAAGGGATGAAAATGAGTAAAGAAAAAAATGAAATATTGCTATTGCTCAGAAACCGAAAAGAATTTAACATCACGACTGAAGAAAGCATCATCAAACAGACTGATAAATTTGAGTATTTAAGAGTTATGCAAGGAATTGAACATTAGATGGGGCTGGAAGTTAAAAATTCAACACGACGTTTGAAATTATTATCCCAAATTAATAAAGATAAACAGGTACAAAGAAAGGCTGAGATTATAATATATACAAGTTTATTACGACCGATCCTCACGTATGGATATGAAGCATGGTCACTAACAACCAGAATAAAGAGCAAAGTTCAGTCAAGTGGAATGAAAGTTTTAAGAGTGATTAAAGGTGCGTCCAGAGGAGTTAGAATTAGGATTCAAGAAATCCAAGAAGAGTTTGGCATTAAGAGTATCCTAAGATACATAGAGACAGAATAACTGCAATGGTTCGGTCACGTGCAGATACTAAACAGAGACAGATATACAAGGATTGAAGACCAAAACCTTAGAACAAGTTGAAGAGGAACAAATGTATAAATATCGGGATCGATGGCGCGACTTAGTGTGGCGAAAAAACTGGCAAGAGTCTACGTTTAACAGACGCATGGTGAGAAACGTGAGGGGGGAAGGGCGTCGGCGCCATCCCTATATACTGTAGTGTCTACCGACACCCTGATATTACCTTGTTAGACTCTGTTGGCTTTTGAACTTTAGGACAAACATGTGAAATTATTTTACCACCGGGAAGGAACGATATTGTTGTTAGGTTTCAAGATCGTTTTTTTTTTTTTTTTTTTTCTTCAGAATTCGTTTCGTTATTGATTGCTAGGAAGCTTTCTCTATCCTTGTAATTGGATCCTACCTCACCGCAGTGTTAGACAGGCATAAGGGTTGGATGATGTTTCTCTGTCCTCGTATTTGGATCCTACCTCAACGCAGGGTTAGATAGGATAAGGGCTAGGATGATAGTGATGAAAATCTTACCATCTTGCCATCACTTTTGTTGTCCATATGAACCAGATATTCTTCACTTACTAGGAGGGAATAAAAAATAAATGAAATTCACTTGGTCATTTTTGTTCACTGTTAACATCCCGAGGGCAATGCTTTTGGTTGTTTTTGACTGTTATAGCTCCTTGCAGGAGCTAAAAAAGAGAGGAGGGTGTCCCTAGTCCCCTCTCCCCGTCTATTTTAATCGCCTTTTACGACACGCAGTGAATACGGAGGCAGAATTCTTCCTAACACAACCTGGCCGCAGAGTGGTGGTACCACCCCATAGTGCGGCCAGATTGTGTACCCCCTGCCACAGGGGGTTGAGTAAATTGGGAGTGTGCCGTCCTGTCTCGGCTACTTCCCTTAGGGGAGGAAGCAGCCTACTGTTGGTATATAGACAGATAGATTAAGTTAAGTAAATCATTTATGCTGAAGATGTATTGAGTTAAATATTACTGACAAAAAAAAAAAAAGGCACGAAAGCGTTCATATTCACGCAGTGTTTGCTGTTCAAAACAAACAACGTATCTATAGTACTAGTCCTGTGCTAAGGGGATTTCAGACTAATATTTCCACTTGATATACTTCCCCCAGCAAACTAAGCAATACTCACATTCCGCCAATTTCATTTAGAGATCAATACATGTAGGGTACAATCATGAACAGCAGTTCATTGACTATTTATATTGCACCAACTTCATGTTCTTCGGTTTAGCCGTCACTTTGTCCTAACGAATCAAATGAAAAGCTCATCTGTGGATAGAGGAAATTAAGAATCATCTATCAATGTTATAAATATTAGCCAGCAGAAGAAAATGAAAATAGAAGAGGTTTATTATTAAACTAAGTTTTAGTCTCGACCGCACACTGAAAGATTTGAATTTGAAGGAAGCTTTCCCTACGTATTTCCCCGGCCGGCAGCCTAACCTCAACATGAAAAAGAATAAACTAAATATTTGTCCTTACATATTTACCATGAGTTGGTGGCCCGCAGGTACGCAGAGGAAAATAATCTGGGATCAGGGAAAAGAAATTTTATTTCTGGCAGAGAAAAGGAAGGGTCGTACTTTCAGCTGTATTCTCGTTAGCACAGGAGCTTACGTATCACCGCATCCAAAGAAATTTGTTTTGCAAGATATGCTTTAATATGTCTTTAGTTTATATAGATAGATAGATAGATACATAGATCTTTCTAATAACGACACAGTTTGCATCCAAAACGTGCTGGAGGATATCCACGTGCACGATGCAAAATATATGTTTGATGAAGAACTCTTGCCAAATCTCCAATGCCAGCCAAAATATGACGCCTCATTAAACCATTTTGTTTCTGTTATCCATATTGTTGTCTGCAGGGATAAAAAAATAAGATATCATGATGCATGATTAAACACACAAAGTATGTTTTAACACAAAACCTTTTACTCAAACCATATATCGTGATTAGTTAGCTCTGACCAATGTCATTTGCAAGAAACGAACTAATACACCGTGGATGTGACACATTGGCGACGAAGCTTGCTGTCCCTAGGTCAGGAGCAACTGAGAGCCAACGAACTGAACGGTTAACTGCAACACCAGCATCAAGTTACTCAAAGGGAAAACATTTGTACTAAGGGACGACAACCAAGACATTACAGTAACAACGTAGTCACATCACAAAAGTCCCTTGCCGTCAACCAGTCTCTTTCAGCATATTAACGTTTAGCAGTGACTTCCGACCTTTCAGGAGTGCATCGCCTTCAGGAAGACCTTTCAAGAACTGAAACACATTAGTGTGAGGCCGGCACAGCCTAGTTTCTTGTTTGCATGCTTCTGAAAATCGACAATTACTCTGCTTTTCAGTCAATAATAATAATAATAATAATAATGATGATGATGATGATGATGATGATGATAATGATGAAAACTAGAGGCTCCCCTAAGGGGGAATCACAACAACCGCAAGCCGATACATATCTAGCGTGGCTCGGAATATCACCTTGACCTTGACCTACTTTCATCACTTTCTACCTCGTAGATTTTCATCCCAATTACAAACCTGTAAAATTTTGTGATAAAAATTTGACCAGTTGCAAAGTTATCGTGGTAACAGAAACAGACAAAAAGAGAAACCCGTACTTTACACAGGAAAAATCATCCAGTGTATTACTACTATGCAGGGAATCGAACCCGGGGCTCTCAGGTGAGAGCCAGGCAGCTTACCACTATCGTGGTAACAGACAAACAGATGCACACACAAACAAACTAAAAACAATACCAACTTCGCTATCGCGGCTGGTAACAATAATTACCAGCCGCGATAGCGATGCTGGTATTGTTTTCAGCTTGTTTGTGTGTGTCTGTGTGTCTGATAGCACGATAATTTCGCAAAATTTTACAGGTGTGTTTTAGCGATGAAAATCTCGGACGAATTCTAAATTGGCGAAAGTAGGTCAAGGTCAAGGTCATGTTCTAAGCCGCGCTAGATATGTATCGGTTTGCAACTGGTGTGATTCCTTCCTTGGGTGGGCCTCAAGTTGTAGTAGTAGTAGTAGTAGTAGTAATAATAATAATAATAATAATAATAATAATAATGATGGTGATGATGATGATGATGATAATAATAATAATAATAATAATAATAATAATAATAATAAAAATAATAGTTTTATTTTTTTTCCCGACAAAGAGAATATATTTACACCCCTGTTTGTCTGTTACCTCCGGCAAGGAGTTCATGTTTTTGCCTGCTTTGGTTTGTCTGTTTGACTGTTTGCACGATAACTCAAAAAATTATGAATCGATTTTGATGATTTGATTTGATTTTTTTTTTTTTTTTAAGAGTGGTTGTAGGGTACGGCTCAAGGAGCAATCCATTAGTTTTTGATGGTGATCTGGATTATCATTTCAATCCAGGAACTTTTTGTTTGTCCACACGATATCTCCAAAAGTTCTCAATGAATTTCAATGAAATTTTGTGGAAGGGTGAGCCATGGGCCAAGAAAGAATTGATTAAAATTGAGGGCGGATCCGGAACGGGATCCGGATCCTGCAATGGCATTGGCGGAGGTATGCGCCCTCTGAGTGCTTTCTAGGTTGTTAGTTTGTTTTTCTGTTAGCAGGAGTACTCAAAAAATAAAAGAGATCTGGACCAAATTAGGTGGGTAGACAACCCATGTCCCAGGAATAAATACTAGTAACTGTTTTCTCTTGAGCGTTACTGAATTGTTAACATGATTTATCCAAAACTTTTGTAAAAAAAATTGCTTTTTTAAATTAACAGAACAGAGGAAGGAAAAACAAATGAATAAAAAAATAATTCATACACCAGATTACTGGCGTCCTCCATTCATAAAGAATCTGTAACAGTTAGACTTGCACAGCTGTAGGATGAAGTTTGTGGGGAAACAACTCCGGGGAAGAGAGTTCTAAAAGGATGCACTTCGAGAAATAGAAGAATTCTGATAAGTGGAAGTTCTGCAATACGTCTGTGTGACAGTCCAGTCATGTGCGCTACCAGATGCCCATGTAGCACGAGGGAAGGCATGGAAAGGTGGCACAGTGGATGCAACTTCGTCTAAGCATTTGCCGTAAAAGTATCTGTAAAATAATGCAAGGAAGGCAACATTCCTTCTTACTTGTAGGAGAGGTAGTTTATTTTTTATTGCAGGGTTATTAATAATTCTAAGAGCTTTATTCTGAATTCTGTCTAGTTTTTTAGTGTAACCTCTCCACATCCATTTCACAAGGGTGAGCAATACTCAAGCTGAGGGCACCTTGACACTTATTAATTATAGCTAACTGCTCGTCAGTGAAGAAGTTATGGACTGTGTACAATAATCCAAGTTTCCTTGAGGCGGTTTTAATAAGCAATCTGATATGGCAAGTCCAACTGAGGGCATTGTTAAGTGAAACATTGAGAATTTCAGTACTTTGTGAGACGGGAATATCAGTAGCATTGACGGTAATATACGAATCTGGCAGTATCTGTCTATTAGTAAATTGTATATATTTGGTTTTACTAGCATTAAATGAGACAAGGTTATTTTGTCCCCATTCACTGACCTTAGATAAGTCTTGATTTATGGAGATGGTTGCACTGAGTTGAGAGTTAGAGATATTAAACAATGTGAATGGATGTTTGAGTGTGAATGAACTGTGGAGTGTTGAGTCATCTGGATATGAATGGATGGGATTATGTTGTTTTGGCTGGATTCTACAATAAAATGATAGTCATATTCTGAGTCCGCATGTTTTGAAACGTATGAAATGATGCGTTATATATACGTAAGCCATATGTGGGTGTGACAATATGCAAAAGAAAGTGTATGCATGGTATGCCTGTTTTAAGGTAAGTTTAGGATAAATAAGGGTTAAAAAGAAAAGGTTATCTAGTGATATTGCAAAGTTCAACTCCATTTCTGGAAACTAAAAGACATAAGCTTCAATCAGATACTACATTCAGCTTGTTATAGCTCCGATAGGGGTATCTTTATTCTTAGAGCACTTTTCAGCTGTCTGCCGCAGGTCTAATAGGGAATTTGGGTTATTTTAAAAGACTCCTACGACGAATGGGTACTTTATTGGAAGAGGACTGTGCTACGCATTGAGTCTTCTTTGTCTCTCCTAATTTCTTTGGGAGAGAGGTAAGTGAGCTTCCATTTACCCAGTGCCATCACGTTACACTGAGTTAAGGAGTTCTCGGATGTGTACATATAAAACAGTCTTCTTCAGTATTCTCATCCTTAGAATGCGTTTTGTTAGAACGGAAATTGTCAGCAGTAGTCAACACATTGAAGATGATGCTCGGGTCATCACACAACAAAATGTGTTGCAGCAACATCCGCTCACTTACTGTGTATGTTACATGTGTGGTTGATACTGAGGAAATTCACATCTCGGATGAGGAAGTTAAAGCAGTTACTAACTTCCTTAAACCAACCAGTGCTGATGATGAAAAGAGTTCCCTTGGACTGAGTGGCTACTACCAGTGATTTATTCTAGGTTATGGAGAGATCGCTGTCCCTCTTACTATGTTGTTTAAGAGAAATTAACCGTTTGGTTGGACTAATGACCAGTCTCATGTCTTTGAA
Source organism: Coenobita brevimanus (assembly GCF_032717465.1). NCBI lineage: Eukaryota > Metazoa > Arthropoda > Malacostraca > Decapoda > Coenobitidae > Coenobita > Coenobita brevimanus. The sequence goes on along the minus strand of NC_137065.1, from coordinate 27,021,650 downwards.
ACACTGAGGACAGCACTCATTAATGTTCCAGTCCGTGCAATTCCTGATTAAAAGAAGTTTTTCTTCTTTTGTACTGACGCATCCGGTTTAAGCCTAGGCGCAGTATTAATGCAAGCTGATCAAGCAAATAGGTAACGTGTAATAGTGTATGCTGGTTGTGCCCATAGTGCTGCTGAACGAAACTATAGTGTCACTCACTGGGAAATATTAGCAGTTAGTTGGTCTCTCAAACATTTCAGAGATATAATGCATATATATCTTGTGTATATCCAAACAGAGCTTCTGCCACTTTGTGACTTAAGAGCATTCAAATGATGAAATCTTATAGGGCTTCTAGCATGATGTCACTTATTATCCAAGACTTCAACCTGACATTGAGTGTGTGCATGGCAACTCTAATGTAGTTGCAATTGCTCTTTCACGTCATGTATCTGCAATCTCACCTTATCATCCAAGTGAATTTCGTTGCACCACCCTTACCTTCGATGCTGAGTAAGGTTTTTGTACTTCCTTGAGTCAGGAGCTCTTCAGCCTTATCTACTCTGCCAGTGACAGTAGATGAGCTCCTGTTGAACAACGAGATCTTGTACTGAAAGACAACTAACAGAGGTAAGTCAGCTCGTTGTTACCACTGATTTGATTTCTGCAGTACTCCATATCATTCTTAACACACCTCCCACATCGCCTCTGGGAAAAGTTCGGTGTTTGAGACAACCATATCTTTTATTTTATTGTCCTAATAAGTGTAAGGACATCAGTGTTCACAGCAATACCTGTGTTTCCTCTAGTCAGCTGGATCACTTGCTCCTCTTTTTCAGTATCCGGTTCCATCATGTCACTGGGAAACCATTTCAACTAATCTCCTTGAGCTACCTCTTACAGAGTGTAGTGCAGAGTCCTTGTTTGTGGTTTTTGATAATTTCTCACGTTACTGAGTTCTCGTGGCTCTTCAAGCCAAGACTACTAAGAGCATCGCACGTATGTATATTGATCGTGTTATCTGACCATTTACTGGCCATCAGCCATAGCCTAATTTCTGATAATCGGTCTGAACTCAACCGCACTCTATTAATTGAGACTCGTAAGCAGTATAACATCACTAAATGTAATGTTGTTCAACATCATTCTGCCTCCAATGGCGTTGCAGAGACGAAATCGTAAGGTATTAGGATGCAAGAGGTACTTAGGTTCTCAGAGCACATGTTGGGATAGTTGGAAATGTTTCTTCTCTCAACAGCTTCACTAACAAATCCATTGGTGAAACTCCATTCATTGTCCTATATGGATTTTATAAATCTCTGTCCTATTCGCTCTTACCATAAAAGCCTAGTCCACTCTATATCCACAACCTGAATGATTAGGTGAAGTTGAAACTGTCAGATTTCCATAGAATACAGAAGTACATAAAGGCTAATCTGGGATTGTCTAGAGAAGATATACTACATCTCCAGCATAGCTCTGCTTCACCTATCAGTATTAATGTTCTAGATTTGGCTTTTGTTGATTTGCACTCTCACACTTCTAAGCTGGATGACAAGTTTACGGACCCACACCAAATGTTGCCTCGTAACTAACAAATTTCAGATTAAAGACTTGTAATTTGAAAGCAAAATTATCCATGCTGATGATCTTCAGGGAACTCCCAGCTATTTCGAATGTGAGAAAAGTCAGTAAAGTACTGCATGTTCCATAGCTTCTCTTACTTCTCTCAAGCCTACTCCTTCTTCTTCCAAATTTGTAACCCATTTATCACCTGCTCTAACTGTTAATGGGTACAGAAAAAGGCTTTGCTCAGAACATCGCCCCACAGTCTTTTGTGTTTCTTGCTTCACCTTTCAGGACCATTTAGCTTATTAGAACATTAATCTGGATTCCTTTTATAGGTATGATGTTGTGGAGGGTGTGGACAGCCTTGCTAACACTTTCCACGTTTTGTTCATCTCCGGGTGATATGGATAGTGATGGGGTCCATCGCCCAGGGGCACTGGTAAAGCCACGGGGGTGAAGTAATGTTATTGGAGAACGTCATCTTCCTTCGATATGGTCTTCAGAATTTGACGACAGTCACCCAAGAGTTTCCTAAATTTGTTGGTCAACTGTTCAGCACTCGATCCCCACTTGCTTCCCAGGTCAACAAACATGTTATTGGATCATTCTGGGTGCAAAGTACCCTTGTTGGAAGAACACGTTTAAAGACAGGCCATATATATATATATATATATATATATATATATATATATATATATATATATATATATATATATATATCTTGCTGGGAAGATTCTTGGTGGTGTTTTTAGCTTAGCATCATTTAGTGAATTGTCGGCATATTATGAACAATTTAAAACATTTGTCTCGGCGTTGGAGGCACAGGATAGGTTGCTGAATGTTCATCATAAATTGCTAGGTAATATTGGCACGCATATGAATGAAAAGGGCACACAATAATTGAACAAGTTTTCGGATGTCTTTGTGAAATTGAACAATAAGATTACTGTTGTCACAGAAATATTGTACATAACCTTCCATCTTCAGTCATTGCCTCTGTCTCTCCAGTCGTTAATATTTCAAGTTGATGATTTTGGTCACTTATTAGTAGATGCTGTCGTGGTCATGTTGCCCTATAGATCTTGTTCATGTTACCATAGATCTTGTTCTAATGTCAAATCTCTGTTTACGTCTTGGATTGGGCTTACATTAAAACATCAGTCTTGAACCTATTTTTCAATTCTCAAGATTAGAATTGTTCTATGGGCTACTTTCCATTCCGCAACTATCCTGCCCATAATCCTGTTCTTTCCTCAGTTGCCTTTGATCTCTACCAGCTAATGCCTTTTCCTTTGCTATTATTTTCAAAGGTTTTCGTTACACTGCATCTGTGTACTCTAATTCCTTTCTTCTGTCTTCCGTCCATATGTCTGTTGCTTTTGTTCAGTCTGATGTCTTACATTCGTGTTCGTTAGCTGCACTGTCCCTTCGTCTTTGTCCTGCATTTCTCAATAATGTCCTCCCTATCACAGTTGCTCCCTGTAAGAATGCTCTAGTCCGCAACCTTTCAGGCAAAACCATTTCTTTTGCATGTTCCGTCATACCTGCTCCATACATGCCTGTTTTCCAAACTCACTTGGATCATGTACACTACTTTTCTCGTACACTGTCAATTGTTATTGATACCTGTTCTAACGTCCGTCAAGCCACTCGAAGTTTCTGGTCTTTACATTGCTCCATTCTATTGTTCCATCAACTCAAATTCTTTCTCTACATACGCAACAGGCCAACATTATTCCATTCATTCTCATAATTCTGAACTCTTTGTGCCTGCGAATATCTCTTCCATTTTCCCCACTGATGACGTAAATATTACCTCTTCTGACTTGGACATGACTGAATCCCGAAACAGTTCTGACTATATGAATGTTCAAATGTCTTGTTCCTTTCATTACTCTTTCTTGAGCCCTCATTTGGTGTATCCTCCTATATTGCGTTCACCCTAGTAGAATTTCTGAGCACTGCAATTCTTGTTAATTGCTGTGTCAAACGTATGTAAAAAAGACTCCACGAACTTGACGTATGGAAAAAAAGACTCCCTGAACTTAAAGAGTAGAAAGAGAAACTACTTTAGCCAGGAAAAACAATGACGTTTGTTAAGTAAGGAAATGATGTGAAAAGTACACAGCCTGATCCTGAATCTGAGACAGGTTAAGCTGGTACATGGCAGCTTATTGACAACTGATCAGTCACCTTTATCAGTGCCACAGGCAACCACCAACCGCACTACCATCAACTCGACTTCTACCAATACAGTATACATATTGTTGAGAAGTGAGATTTCCCAGCTAGGTGCTCGAGAAGCTTTTCGGCAATTCGTGTACAGTAGTTTTAGTATCGGTACGAGTCATAGGTGCCAGTTTGCCTGCTGTTTGTGAGCATAGTTATTTCGTAAGTTATGCATTAATTTGTCTGCTCTTTTTCTTTATAATGTTTTATTTAAGTGATTGCTTGTTAAATTATGTAGTTTAAGTTCGTATGGTAAATAATTTAGTGTTATGTAATGTAAGAAAACTCTGTCATGTTTTGATGTCTCCTAGTTGGTAACCGTTGTTGCTAAGGGCTGATGCAAGACCAGCATGTTCCAGAATTGTGGAGAAGTAGATGATTCTCGAACAATGCAAGTTTATATAAGGATGGATAAGAGACTAGAACAAGTTCAGTTGGTTTTCAGTTCAGTTTGAGTGAAGTTCAATTGATTTTGGTGTAGTGCTGTTAGTAAAGATTGTGAAGTGTTGCAGGCAAGCATCAAGTGTAATTACTGTCAGTGAAGATTATTTTCGGCACTTATGAAAACAGTGTTGTCAACCATTATGTGCAATTACTGTGAAGTATTGTTAAACATTAACCCACTACGTCCCGACCACTTTTCCACCACTGACTCCCCCGAATCCCGACCGTTTTTGGAAAAAAAAATTTGGCTCAAACCCCCGCTTTAGGTGAGAAACATCGAAAATTCATAGAGAAATCGCTCATCTGAGGTTTAAAATACTCAATACATGTAGCAGTACCTCCTCAACTTACTGTGTTTTCTATCAGCTGGCACCAAAGAAAATGAGTTCTATGAGAGGGTAACCATTCCACACCACTCATAAACGGTATTTATTTATTTGGTACAAATGTATATGTAGTACAAGAGTATATTGGTTTTCACACAGTAATACAGGCAATATAAGCATTGTTTCACTCAACAAACACATCAACATACCTGACCCTTTTTGGCAACAGTACCTGATCATCATTTCTGACTGTTTCTTCCTCTAATGCTATGTAAAGTTTGTCCTCCACACTGTCATTGATTGGGGAATCACTTTGGCCCTGAATCTCGTACCATGGCACAACATGTCTTTACTGGCCAGGTCACTGGTAACAGGTGAATTGCCGAGACAATGGCATGTGGGGGGGGGGAGGTCATGCCGTGTAAGGCACTGTCCCTGCCTGGCATCTTGTAGAGGAAGGTGTCCCGTGTATACGTACCAAAAATCATTCGCGATAATGAAAATTGTGCAAATTGGAGACCTTGCAATTGATTCACGTTTATATACGTCAATAGGATTGGCAGTGACAAAACGTGTGGACGTTTATTCACATCAATGGGACGGGGTGGGTTAAGTGCAATAGCATTCAGTAAAGTGTGCATAGCTCCAGTGCTTGTGAGAATAGTGAAGGGAACTTGGAAAGTATTAAGTGGAATTATTTGGAAAATAAAGACAGTGAAGTTTAAGGAGCCAATGTTTATTTTTGCCTCAGCTGATCTTCTGTACTGTACACCTTTAGGCTGACCATAGGAAGAACAACTCACTGGGCAACGTCCTTCCTATACTGGACTACTACTGTTGGGGCCTGAGCTAATGTGGGGTGAGGACATAATACTGGTGTCAGGAGTGAGATTAAGTGCTGCAATAAGTCAAACCTTCGATATGGAAGCAGGAGGTGTGCAAACAAGGTCTCGAGCTGGGCAGGAGGAGGAAATTTCCCTGGCAACAATTGTGAAGGTATTGCAAACACGAAGTGTCCCAATACAGGCACTGAAGGAAGGATGAAGAACAGAAGAAACTCAAAGAACTAGTACAGGCATGAGGTGTACTATTGAAGGCAAATAGGGAACTACTAAAGGCACAATGTGAAGAACAAAAAGAACGATATGAGCAACTTCAAGAGGCAACAGAGGGAATTACAACTGAGAATGCAAGGACAGCTGGATGCATTCATAGGGAAAATGAAGAAAGAACAGCAACAGCTTAAGGAGGAAGTAGATGCCAAGCTAAAGCAGCAGAAGTATGAGGTAAGCAATAATGTGATGGAGTGTAAACAGCATGGAGATGACCAGTTGAAGACAGTCAGTGAGAAAATAGTGATGGAGTGCAAATAGCATGTGGACAACCAACTTAAGATTGGCGAGGGAGTAATGATGGAGTACAGACAGCATGTAGATAACCAGGCTGAAGCATGTAGTCAACCACATGAAGATAACTGATGAGAACATTGAAGCTGTAGAGAAATATTGCACTGCAGAATCTCAGGTTAGCACACAGGGAGCATATGAAAGGAATGGACAGTGTATGGTGAATCTTCACGGATCCCATGCATCTAAAGGTAGCATTACAGGGTTGAATAATCACAATGCGTAAGTTTTAAGTCCTGGACTTAATTATGATGCCCATGTTTTTAGGCCCCAAACATGTGAAGTGCATGGCTATAATGGAGGTTCAATTAAAAAGAAACCTCAGGAATTTGATGGCAGAGTATCTTGGGAGACTCACAGAGCACAGTTTGAGATACTTGCAGATCAGAATGGTTGGGATGATACGCAGAGGGCAGTGCAGCTTGCTACTAGCCTTAAGGGTGCTGCAGTGGAAATTCAGGGCCAGATGTCAGTGAATGGAGAGGAATAGTTATCAGTCCCTAGTGAAGGCTGGTGATGAGAGGCAACAACCAGCCAGTTTTTCCTAAGAAGCCCCACCACTGAGGAAATGCAGGAGTACATTGATGACTAGTGTGCAAGGAGATGGAAGAACAGACGACATGCAGTGTAGTAGAAATGGGAATCAGAGGAAGAAATGCTGCCATACTGTAGTGACAGGGCCAGCGTCGGATGAAGAAGACCTGAAGAGGATGCAGATGGAGGATGCAGATTTACAACCAGTGCTGGTGTGGCTACAGCAGAGTACAGTGCGACCATCTTGGGAAGTAGTTTCCAGGTTAAGCCCTGAGACCAAATGCTACTGGAGTCGGTGGGACCTTCTTCGTTTGAACAATGGACTACTGGAGCGTCAGTGGGAGACACCCGATGGCCACAGCAAGTATTGGCAACTGGTTGTTGTGAAGAAGATGAGGTCCAAGCTTTTGGATGAGTCCCATAACCAGATCACTAGTGGGCACCTGTGAGTGAAGACAACTCAAAGCTGGCTGTGACACAGGTTCTACTGGATTGGCATGTGTCAGGATGTTGAAGAGTGGTATGGGGCCTGTGATGTGTGTTGTGCCAAGAAGGGACCCAAGAAACGTGGTTGCACCCCTCTTCAGCTGTACCAATTGGATGCACCGATGGAAAGAGTCACGATGGACATTGCTGGACCTTTGCCATACGCTGTAAGAGGAAACTGGTATATATGTGTCGTCATGGACTACTTCACAAAGTGGCCAGAAGCCTATGCTATTCCTGATCAAGAGGTTGTGACTGTTGCCCAGGTGTTGGATGATCAGTTTTTCTGTCGTTTTGGGATGCCACAAGTGCTACATTCAGACCAGGGTAGAAACTTCGAGTCTGCTGTGTTCCGTGAGTGCTGCAAGTTACTGGGGATCAAGAAGACCAGGACGACCCCCCTAAGACCACAATCAGATGGGATGGTGGAGAAATTCAATTGGACCCTGGGAAAAGAAGTGGTCAAGTACTGCATTGATGGACAAACAGAATGGGACCAGAAGTTACCTGCATTGCTGATGGCATACTGGTCTGCATCCCATGAGTCTACCGGCTACATCCCTGCAAAACTGATGTTGGGCCACAAGTTATGCTTACCCATTGACTTGTTAATGGGAAGACCACTTGGTGAAGAGCTGCCTACAGACACCACCGGCTATGCGAAGCACCTTCAGGAAAGGCTGGCTGAGGTACATCATCAAGTACAAGGAGTCCTCAAGTTTTCAGGAGAGGTGATGAAGTGCAAGTACGATGCCAAGGCAAGCAAAGTGAGCTTCAAGGATGGTGACCAAGTTTGGTTACCGGTATACAATCCTCAGTGTAAGAAGGGACAGTCACCGAAGCTGCAGAGCCCATGGGATGGGCCCTACACTGTGTTGGACCGCCTATCAGATCTAACATATCGGATTCGTGGAGGCAGGAAGTCTCGCCCAAAGGTGCTACATCTCAACCGTTTGTGGCAGTACTATGGGCCAGGACAGTACAGCTGAGACATCTCCAAGGAATCATTCTCACCTGCAGCCGAGGATGTTGAGGAGGACCAAGGAGCTGAAGTGCAAGAGGATGGTGACAGTTCCCCAAGAGAAGAAGCGAATCAAGAAGAGGACCAAGACCTTCCTGGAGGAATGGACTGTGAGGAGGAGCAAGGACATCGTCAGAAGCGGCATAGAAGAAGACCTGATAAGTTGAAGGATTATTTTTAGTACAGTTAGATGTTTCATTATGATTAATAATGTCTGTATATATTGTGTAGTTTTGTCGGGACGACAAAGAACTAGGGACGGGGTAGTGTTAAGAAGTGAGATTTGCCAGGTAGGTGCTCGAGAAGCTTCTCGGCATTTCGTGTACGGTAGTTTTGAAATCGATACGAGTCAGAGTTGCCAGTTTGTCTGCTGTTTGTGAGCGTACTTATTTCGTAAGTTACGTATTAATTTTTCTGCTCATTTTCTTTATAATGTTTTATTTAAGTGACTGTTAAACTGTGTAGTTTAAGTTCATATGGTAAATGATTTAGAGTGTTATGTAAAGTAAGAAAACTCTGGCATGTTATGATGTCTCCTAGTTGGTAACCGTTGTTGCTAAGGGCTGATGCAAGACCAGTATGTTCCAGAATTGTGGAGAAGTAGGTGATTCTCGAACAATGCAAGTTTATATAAGGATGGATAAGAGACTAAAACAAGTTCAGTTGGTTTTCAGTTCAGTTTGAGTGAATTTCAGTTGGTTTTGGTGTAGTGCTGTTAGTAAAGTTTGTGAAGTGTTGCTGGCAAGCATCAAGTGTACTTACTGTCAGTGAAGATTATATTCAGTACTTATGAAAACAGTGTTCTCAAGCATTAAGTGCAATTACTCTGAAGTGTTGTTAAACAGTAAGTGTAATTGCATTCAGTAAAGTGTGTACAGATCCAGTACTTGTGAAAATAGTGAAGAGAAGCTGGAAATCATTAAGTGGAATTATATGGAAAATAAAGACAGTGAACTTTAAGAAGCCAGTGTTTATTTTTGCCTCAGCTGATCTTGTGTATAGCACACCTTAAGGCTGACCATAGGATGAACTCACGGGGCAACGTCCTTCATATACTAGAGTACTGCTGTTGGAGCCTCTGCCAGCAGTGTGAGATGGGGATATATATATATATATATATATATATATATATATATATATATATATATATATATATATGCAGAGACTTCACTTCACCGTGAAGATATGTATGCAAACTAACCACAGGAGAAATGAAAGGATCGACAGTGAGTACTTTCGTATATTACATCTTCAGACATAGTGAGACAGAAACGTAAAGGGTAGAGGTCTTTTATGCACACCCGCAGCAGGTAGTGGCACACAGAACAATGGATGACCTGAATTTTTACCTGTGGCTTAACTGAGGAAACTCAATGTACAAGTAGTATTCAAACATGAGAATATCATCAAACAAACGCTCATCAAGAACAGCCCTTTCAGTAATTCAGGCGTTGTTTACAAAATCCCGTGTAAAAGCTGTAACAAATTTTACATAGGACAATCTGGAAAAGATTTGGAAACTAGAATCTCACAAAATAAATACAGCGTAAGGACAGCCCAACAGAGTAGTGGTTTATTTCAGCACAAAGCATCCAGTGATCACCATACTGACTGGACAGGCTCCAAGATTCTAGCAAGATCAAAAAGCTTAGATGAAAGAAATGTAATAGAATCTTCTCTAATTTCTGGCACATATGAAAAGAATGTAAACATGAGCTATGGTCATTTTAAGTGTGATAGCTTGTTAACTGAATTAATTTTAAAGCAGTATCCCCCAGACTAACACGTGATTGTTCCCTGTCATCTCCTGGTGGTGTAGTCACACCTGTGTGAGACACACCAAGCATTAATCCTCTAGGTCTTAAGTTAAGCAGCAGTATTTATCCCCTCCTCCCTACCCCGTCTTCTTTTCCCCCTTCCCCTCCTCCCCTCCCCCTTCTCCCTCCCTCCCACTCCCCTTTCCTCCCCTCCTACTCCCTCCTCCTTTGTCACGTGCATTTTTAGATTCAGGTCATCCTTTGTTGTGTTCCACTCCCTGCTGCAGGTGACCATAAGTTAAGCCGCAGGTAAAAATTCAGGTCATCCATTCTTCTGTGTGCCACTACCTGCTGCGGGTGTGCATAAAAGACCTCTACCCTTCACGTTTCTGTCTCGCTCTGTCTGAAGATGTAATATACGAATGTACTCACTGTCGCTCCTTTCGTTTCTCCTGTGGTTAGTTTGCATATATATATATATATATATATATATATATACAATAATCCCTCCAATATCCAACGTAATAGAGCCATAGGCATGTCCGGATAGTGGTCCTGTCCGGATATTGGGCCGCAGCCTTCTGGACTTGTACTTATGGACCCTAACTCAGAAAAACACCTATACAGCTCCCTCTGAACATGCATAGCACCTATTTAAGACCCAAATCACACCAATAAGGGACATAAAAGACTGAAATACATGCAAAAGAAGCATAAAATGAGGTTTTTGAGGTAGGTTTATACAATATTAAACATTCTGGGTACTTACAAGTCCCTGGCTCCTGGACTTGTAGTTATGGACCCTAACCTAGCCTAACGCAGAAAAACACCTCCCTACTGCACATGCATAGCACCTAAGACACAGCATATTCACACCAATAAGGGACATAAAAGAGTGAAATGAAGTGTTTGAGGTAAGTATAGTATGGAAAATACAGTAGAGTACAGTATGAAACATTCTGCCTACTTACAGCAAGTCCATGGCCATCTCGATGAATAGCCTCCTCCTCTCAGACTCTGACAGTAAGAACGATTTCCTGAAGCACTTGCAGTACAATGTTCATGAAGTCTTGCACTGAACTTAGTCATTCACACTCAGAAGTCCATTCTCTTCACAGTGCACACTCTTGTCTTACTTATGCTCCATTGTAATTTAATAAGTGTTGCATTCTGCACTTTAAGTCTTTCCACCCTTATAACCATTTTCTAAACCAAAAACACACAAGTTAATAATTTACATTAAATTTAGTCCAAAACTTGTTTGTCTTTTCACTCACAACTCTACATCCTTAACACAATGCACTGTTTTTTTTCACTGCACGACACTGTAAATTCCCGTGTGGTCTAGTGGAGAAGTTTTTGGCATCTAATCACTGTCAGAGTCTGAGAGTAGCACAGGGAGGTGACATAGGGGTGCGTCACTGGGTCGTGGTGATGGCGTACCCACTGCAGACGACTCTGAAGACAGACGCAAACTCACGTCGAACGGTGACTCCATCGTGGCTGATGTGCTGGGCTCTGGCTCGGAGCATGAGGGCCTGTCTTGGGGAGGCAACGGAGTGGAGCCAGGGCTGGGCACAGCGGGGGTCACGGGCCTGAAAAAGCTGTCAATGGTTGATTGATGCAAAGAACGACGATTCTGACGATTTATGATGCGCTACCTGAAAGCACGCACTTCCTCCACAAGTCCCAAGGGCCCCATCTCCCTGTCGCAGTCTGGGTGTTCCAGGTAGTCCAGAACGAACTCTAGGTGTTCCTGGAGTGCGCTCAGCTTGGGGATGGCTGGAGTTGTGTCATGCTGAGAGGAGTCCGCATCATCGTCGCCGTCCTCGTCGGAGTCTTCAAGCTGGGTACTGACACCTGCAACTGAAGATGCGATCTCGATATCAGACAGGGTCTGATACCCAAGATAGCCCTCGTCGTCATCCAACCACTCATGCACTTCATCCACATCAACATCGTCGCTGTGCGTACGTAGACATGCATGGAAGTCATCCACGTCAAAACCTAGGAAATCGTACTCCACATCTGTTCCGAGAAGCAGACGAGGCCAACCATTATCTAGAGTCTTGACAGGGATTTCCTTCCATGCACTGGCCCAGTTGTAGATTGCAGACTTGATGTTGTAGCGGCGAATGTTTTCCAATGTCCGCTGGCCTCGCGTGTCCTGTCCCTCCCTGCGCTCGTCCTCGTCCTTGAGAACAACCATCACCTCATCCAGGAACTTCTGGCGGTATAGGCGCTTCGTTGCCACGAACACTCCTTGGTCCATTGGTTGGATGAGAGCAGTAGTATTAGGTGGCAGAAACATGCACCTAATGCGGCCATTCTCAGCCACCAAGTCCTTGTCGCATGGGTGGGCAGGTGCATTGTCGAGGAGAAGGAGGGCCTTTACCTGGTCGAGTGGGATTCCCAGTTTCTCTGGTAATGTATGACCTCCTTGATGAAATGGCGGTGGAACCAGTCTTTGAAGATCTGGGGTGTGAACCATGCCTTCAAAGAATGGTACCAGACGACAGGAAGGACATCCATCACCCCACGAAGACATCGAGGCTGCTTTGCACGGCCAACAATAATGGGCTTAAGCCGGTGCATGCCGTTAGCATTGGCACAACACAAAGCAGATATCTGTTCCTTGGAGAGCTTGCGGCCAGGTACACACTTCTCCGTCTCCTCAGCTAGAGTGTTTGTTGGCAAAGAGCAATAGAATAAACCATTTTTGTCAGCATTGTAGACTTGACCGAGAGTGAGGCCCTCCCTGTCGATCAAGCCCTTCACCTTGTGCCGAAACTCGTCAGCTCCATCCTTGTTAGCGTCCAAAGCTTCGCCATGAGACTTACAGTTGGTAAGGCCATGCCGTAACTTAAACGCGAAGAGCCAACCCTCGGATGCCTTGAAATCTAGAGCGTCGTGAAGCCTGGCGAACTTCTCAGCAGCAGCCTTCAGCTCCCTACCACGTACCATCACACCAGCAATACGTTGCTGTCGATACCAAATCAACGTGGAGTGGTCGACTTCAGCAAACTTGGGAGTAAACATCACCTTCCTCTCCACGTTACGTTTGCTTCTCGTCGAGAAGTCAGCCGTGTACTGCATAAGTTTGTCTCGAGATCTCTTAATATCAAACAAAGTAGATTGGGCCAGGTTAAACTCGCGGAGGATGCGTGAAGAAGACCACCCCGCATCTACTTTCTCCAATAACTCCCGCTTCTTCTCCAGAGTCAACACCACTCTCTTCCTCTTCTCAGGCAGCGGGGCCATCATCACACACATGAAGGAGAGGCACGAGAGCAGCAGGAGTGCCTGCAGCAGGTAAGGCACCACCACAAAAGTGAGCACGTGGGCAGCCATGACGTCGAGCGTTCACTCGTGACGAGAGACAGGTGGAAAGTGGGGAGGAACCAGGGGCGCTCTAGCGGACGTCGGAGGAATGACGCGCCACAACAAAGCTGTCCCGCGCCCCGCGCACCAAGTTCAAATTACGGGCGGGAAAAAATCGTTTTTGTTTCGAATTTTTTGCAGTTTTCGGACCATTTTGGGAATATTGAATCCCAGACGATTATGTTCGGTTAGTGGGGATGTTCGGATAGTGGGCGTTCGGATATTAGTGGGATTACTTTATATATATATATATATATATATGTATATCGAGGTAAAATATTTTCCTGTCAGCAAACGATGTTGAATGCAACTGCTGTTTCTCCAGTATTTATTTTCTGTTCAATGCTTTTGATAAGCTGAACTAAGGTACGTTGATCTTCATTTAGACATATGAGTAGCAGTTGAAATGTTAGTGTACTTGGTCATGTTTCGTTCCCTCCTGGGAACATCTTCATACCCATCTGATGGCGGATTTTTGTTTGTTTGTGAATATTCACCCCACACTTGGTGCAGCACGGGAAAACAGAGAGCCCATCAGATATATGCAGAACACAGAACAGACAAAAGTGGACGAAGAAACAAAAATAGTAAAAGTACACACAAGAGAGTTGTCAACGCCAATGTTGGTGGTGACGGTGCTGGTTAACGAATGGGAGGGTAATCCCTTACCGCATGTAGAAGCATCGGAGTGGGAGTGTTGCCCACGACCCTTGTGGCATCTGTTATGGCATCTCCCGAAGTAGTGAAACTCCCACTCGGCTGAGCGCGGAGCAGAGCAGTGGCTGGGCAGTCCAGAATATAGTGGCAGAGGGGCTCAGCAGACCACGTCAGGCAGTGGGGACATGGCTCAGACTCTAATCCAGCAATCTGACGATAACACAGGAACCCCATTCGTAAACGTTGGAGCCTGACAATGAGGTAATTAGGTACCCCATGGGGAATTGACAGCGGAGCATAGGACAAGGCTGCAGCATACCAGGCTGCCGAGCAAGAGCCCTCAGTTATACAAAGGTGATGAGCATCCCTAGTGAGCCTGCAAACGGCGTCAGCAGCCACAGAAAGGATATGCGACGCACTAAGGTAGAGCTGGAAAGTGACCTTGGGGAGAGAGCAAGCAGAGCATAAAGCTGCAACTGCGAGCTCATTGCCCACAATACCAACATGCCCAGGGATCCAGTGAAAAGTCACCAAGCCACCCTGTTGCATTATGAGAGATGCCACTGTGTATATAGCAGTAAGTAAAACGTGCGTTCCGCAAGGGAGAACATCTGCAGGTGCTGAAGAGAAGAGAGGGATTCTGCATGGATAGCTGATGGTGATGGCGATGGGCTTGGCACAGAGCACTGAGTAGTGCCACCAACTCTGCCTGAAAAGCAGAGACCCCTGTGGAGAGGCACCAGGACTTTGTATATCCCCCAAGGGCAAACTCTGACCCCGCAGAACCATCAGAGCAGACCAAACCATCTGTGAAATAAGCAGCCAAAACAGTGGCCTTCAGGGCAGCAACCCGACTGAGTCCCTTCTGCCGGAGGATGGCAGGAATGGAATGGTGAGGTCTGGTCTCAGTTGGGAACAAAATCTTAAAATGGGAAGGTGTCCAGAGACATGGAGTGGAGTAACTTGGACAAGGCATGTCGGGATCATGACACACCTCCGGTGCCACCCTCAAGCCATACATAACAGCTGGTGTGGCCCAAGCCCAATCCCTCCACTGGAGCAGGTCGGGGCCTACATAACAGCCATTTCAGGAGAGCAGAAACAGGTAGGTGGGACAGGCACTGAATCAGCTGGAGCATCACTGCTGTTGCACACAGTGCTATCCCATGATCCAGGGAGGCGATGCTGTTCTCAAGGTGCAGATTGACTAGATGGGTCCAGCGGGGAGTACCCATCATGACCCCTAGGGCCTTGACGGATGAAGCTAGACCTCATCATATAGCTGATGCTGATACATGATACTATGTGACTGGCTGGCCAAGAGCATGTTATGGAAGGCATGTGGCTGTCTCATTGGTATAATGAGTTAACCCACTGAAATTTATGATCTTTTGGATGTTCGAAGGATATGTAAATCTTCTACTTTTGAGCTGACTGGAGGTTGCAGTTTGGAAATGGGAAGTGCGTCCAGAAACATGAGTCTAAATGGGTTTTCTCGCGGTGAATTATTTCAGTACCTTTCTCAAGGTGCTGACGGGTGAGGGAGGTGTTTTGATTAGGTCTGTAGTGACTTTATCGATCCATTCTGTAGGTGACATGTGTGATGCTTTGTCGATTTTGCCCTCATCAATCCTATGTAGGTATGAGGCCCATAGTCCTCACTTGAGGAAGTATGTCGGTATATGACGTGCTCATCTACCATGGGTATGCTTTTCTCGGCAGAGCTGTTCTTAACCCTTTAACCGCGGGCTTGTTTTGCTTTTTCTTGTGGCACCCGTGGGCATACTCGTGCTCCGACAGACTCTCTAAAAATATTTGCCAAAAATCAGTTATTAGTCCTAGAATATTAAAATCACAAATGCTTATGGCACATACCTTCAGCTCTCTCCTGGGGCGTTTGTTGAGCCTTCGTTGAGTATCGTAGGACTTGTGGAGACCTTTGAAGTTGGGTAACGAAGTCTCCACTTTACTCTTCCCGACAACCCGTAATATGATTACCACAGCCTGATATTATCACTAGAAACACTATTCTATGATTCTCAAATAGTTTGGAATCCATATTCAAAAAAAAAAAAAAAACTGTGAAAGCAATGAAAATTATGCGGGCATATGACCTTCCCACTTGCTCTAGTTCGCCGCTGGTGTTGTCATTTATTATTCATAAAAACACTCACAGTTTATATTTCTATTACTATATAACACTTATATATATCTACAGTCTTTATCCATAAGTTCCTTCAGTAATAGTAGTTTATTGTCACTGTAGGCATTCAATTTCTTTCAGTAAAATACGTAGCATTCACTTGCTCGTCCTGTATAAAAGCATTGAGAGTGAATGTCACTTTCACCTTCACTCTCATAACTCATAGTATTCATACATGCTAGAGTGAAATTTTCACTTTCATTACTCCTAGTATATATACTCGTATTCTTATAATACTACCCATTTACATTTTTATTTACGGTCTCTAGTTCATTTACGTTATTTACATTTCTATTTTATTTACACTGTGTTATGCACTGTCACTTGAGGTAACTTATAAAACTATTTTCCACTGTTCACTTATATTTACATTCATTGCTTTCACTTGCTGTTTGCACATTATTTACAATTCCACTTGCACTGTTCTACTCAACAGAAAGATCATAGTTACTCTCTTTCAATTGTCAGACCTTTACCTCTTTCAACACGAGGTTTAGTAGGGGGTAAAGGTCACAGGGCCCTTTGCATGGGGTTAATTAGCGGCGGAAGTTAGCAGGAGCGAACAGACGTACTTTCACCTTGGAAGATGACAGTGAACTGATAGGGGTGGGCCAGGGTGGCCTACCTAAGAAATGCATTACTGCCAACGTCAGCCTCTTGAGAGCTGCTAATATATAGCAGTGAAATGAGTGGCAGGAAATCTAGACAATACATTATAAATTAGGTAGTTCCAGATGAATGTAAATATCGCTTAGGCTTCTCCCTTCCCTCCTTATATTTTTAGTACAAGAATAGATTATACGGCATATTTCAAGGGGAAATAAACAGTGAAAATTAGCGAACGAGTGCACGTGAGGTGTTGTCAGGTGATAATTAGCCAATTCTAGGTGTATGGCACTCTCACTTACCTTATTTCTTTTTGGTATATATTATTTGGTATAAGAATAGGGCATAGGGCTTATTTCAATGGATGAAATCAGTGGAAAATTCCAGGGAAGATTTACTTAGCGTAGCATGGTCGGGCAGGCGAGAGGAGAGGGCAATGGAGGGAAGGTAGGGAGGGGAGTCAAGAACGGGGAGAAATGGCTAAATTGTCAACAATGGATGGGAGTACAGATGAGATTAGGAGTGCTGACTAGTGTTGGACATTGGTAGTACTGATAGCAGATACAAGCTACCACTTGAAAGCCCGGGCGACTTCAAAATAACACAGAATCGCAAAAGTGACGCCCCGTGGTATGATCCCTTGCTCCCAAGTGTCATGAAAGTGATGCCCCGCGGTTAAGGGGTTAAGTAGTAGCCTAGATGGGAGGGTATGCTTTTCACAGCAGGGTTGTTCTTAAGTAGTAGCCTAGATGGGAGGTTTTTCAGGTCTTGTAGTATGTAAGTAGTGCAATGTCTTTGTTTGGAAAAGTGTACTTTACAGTTTTTTGAATATATATATATATATATATATATATATATACATATATATGAAATGCATGCACGGCAGGGTGAACCCGACACCACCACCCCAGGAGGAGAGAGTAAGGAGGTAATACCCACCCCACTAGGAGACGACGGAGGGGCTAACTTACCTGACCCAACATCCCAGCATCAACTACATATGTCCCTCGTGACTCAGCGCCCCTCGTCCATGCAGCCAGACCACCCGGCAGTGCACAGGGAAAGTACACTACTCTCCAACAGAGGGAGCGCTCACCAGAATCAGGGTGGGACTTGCAAAGACAAGCTCCCAAGCACACCCTCGAATGCTGAGTCCTTTGGAATGGCTTTCTATTTGATTGAGGACTCAGGAGGAGCCTCTAGGGTTGCTATCCCCCTACCTTGGTGGATGGAGGGCATGCTCCATTGGAGCTTTGGTGAAAGCTGAGAGAGTACGCCTGGCCTCTTCCTCCTGACGTTGCAGGTACAGAACCTTCCCCAACAGAAGGAGGGCATGCACCACAGGAGCTGTGGCATAAGCCTCGAGAGTACGTCCTACCTCGTCCTCCCAAAGTCCCAGGGACAGGTGTCTCCTTCCCGATGAACGGAGGGCATGGTCAAGGGAGCTATGGCAAAAGCTGAGAGAGTATGCCCAACCTCTTTCTCCTGACGTCTCTGGGGCAGGAGGCTTTAGCCCTACGGCAGGAGTGCAGAATCTGCTGGAGCTGCGACAACCACAGGGACTGCCCTACTGGTTCCTGCTTCCCGTCGTCAGTACCAGCAATGTCTGGGAGAGGCTTCCCCAACCTCTCCCGCATCCCTGACCCTCGTAGCAGCACAGGCAGTGCCCGACAGGGCTATCTGATGGAGGGGGCCACCTCTAGCTCGACCAGCTACCCCTGTGGTAGACTGTGGCGCCCCTCCTCTCGCCTTTCTCCCTGAGAGGCGGGAGTCTATCCCCCTACAGGCCCCCCAGCAGACTCCGAACCCAGCTAGGTGTCCTCAAGGCCCGGTGTCCAGTCCCTTCAGCCCCGTCCTCCCTCAGTGCTGACAGGCTCCGCCAGGGCCAGAGGCTGCAGCCCACCACTGACAGCCTCCCTCTGCCGCTGAGGCCGCAGCCCCCAGAGTCGGTGGGCAGCCCCAGGTGTCCAACGTGGCAGCAGGGCTTCTCCCAGAGTAGGTGGCCGCAGTCTCTCCCTGTCAGCTGCCCCTGACGGGTGTAAAGCCAACCCCACCTGGACGCCGCCCTCCTCCTGGCCCACCTTAGGCCCAGGCCTCCCTTGGTCCCTCCTCCGGACCCCGACGACAACGAAGGGCCGACGACTTGCTGCTTGTCTACTGGCCCTCTTCCACCCCAGCCCAGAGAGCCCTGCCTCCCGTAGGGCCAATGCAGCTAGAGAGCCACCCCACACACCGTCTCGCTCCTCTCAGACTAGTGGCCACTCCAAGAGCCGCTCCTCTCGGAGTAGTGGCCACTCCAAGGGCCACCCTTTCCTGTGCAGCTCCCCGGACGGCCCACCTCCAATGCCTGGCCGCCACCTGGAGCTCCTGACGTAGGCCCCTTCACCTGTGGGCCATGTTCTTCCTCTGATTGAACTGTGAGTAATAGGTCTCATGACTTTCCACTCTCTTAATATGGTGATCCCAACCCCTAATGAACCAATCAGTGTGAAGTGTTCCCCCTGGAGTGTATCCTCAGTGCCTCTCCCCCCCTGTGCATCCCTCTACCATGCCTTTGGTGTCCACCCCTGGTGAACCAAGTACCTGTGACTTACAAGCGGAGTATCTCACCCCATCCACAGGCTGGTTTCCCCTGGACCATGCAAAGCCCCCCTATGTCACTCGCAGAAAATAACAACACCAAGGTGCATCCTTGTTAAGTGTTGTCCCCCCCCTTCTTTCACCCAGCCCCGTCCCCACGGAAAACAGTCCCTCCCTATCCTCACCAATGCATTCCCCCCTCCTCC
The DNA here is from genome assembly GCF_032717465.1 of Coenobita brevimanus. NCBI lineage: Eukaryota > Metazoa > Arthropoda > Malacostraca > Decapoda > Coenobitidae > Coenobita > Coenobita brevimanus. The sequence continues at coordinate 27,002,266 of NC_137065.1, read as the reverse complement.
CCTCAGGTGTGACATACTGTATTCTCTTGTCCTGTGTGACGTGGCATAGTCTAAGTCTAGCTAGGGTTTCCGTCCATGACATGTGGATATTATTATATTAGCTAGGACCTCGTCTGTGTCCCGCAAACCCTGAGGCTCAAGGACCTGACTATACGAGCTGTCTCTGGGGATATACTGGATAATGTTGTCTGTGAATATGCCGATGGTGATATGCTTGATATATTTGTAAGATATTACCTGTGACACTGTGTGTATGCCAGTTATACTCCAGGAAAGTGTAAACCCATATACGAGACATGTGTGCTGAACTAGGTGGACAGTGATTGTCATAAATGTAGGTGCAAGTTGTTGTGTAATCTCAGCTTTGGCTATAGTATTGTGTGAGTAGTCATTCTCTGATATTTTAACAGTGATTGTCGTAAACATCGGTGCAAGTTATTGTGTATTCTCAGCTTTGGCTATACCATTGTGTGTGTCATTCATCTCTGATAATATAGCAGTGTATCTTTTGACCCATGATGTTTGTGTTTTTCCTTCCTTGTTGATATCGACCCTGTCAGGAACAAAGAACCCAGGGCTGCACCCTGTCTGGACCCGAGAAGTCGGGGCACAGAATACGCTACATAACACTGGTGGCTAGCGGTGGTTCTTGACCCGGCAGTGGAACAGCAAAGAATGGAAAATGTGCAAACCTGGCGGCCAAACCACACATTCAACTTCCCAAGTTCAACTCCGAACTTAACTATATACACATATACATGGCAATGATCAGAGTTATATTAGACATGAGTTTTGAGAATGACTGAGAGAAGATAGCAGTCATGCTTCCCCACCTCAGAAAGGTTGTCTCAAATATTGCCACTAAAATAGTCCCAGAGCTGAAATGGGACCAATTTCAGCTGATCATGACCCAAACTGTCACATCCTCATTAGGGAAGGTCGTCGCCTACTCCCAGCTAGATGCACCCACTTACAATGGGAACCTAGACGACACCCTCATTCAAACGCGACGTCTCGTCGCCACCGCCTACCCGGAGGCAGATCCACGAACCAGGGACCAACATGTATTTAATGCCCTGCTAAAAATACTCCCCAGTGTGGTCAGGGAACATTTTACCATTTACGATCTGACTGGGAACATTGACAGGGACAGCCAGCATCACCTGCACGACCCCTCAGCAAATAGGAGCGGTAAGCAGAGTCCCCACCTACAAGCCGCCCCCCAACAAGTCATGAGCACCCAACCTGAACCCACTGCCCCAGGAGCCACCAGCCCTACCCCAGGCTGTCCCCACCAGAAAGCAACCTCCTCCCAGGGAAACGTCCAACCTCATCTCCATTAATCCCTGGGAGTTTATGTCATGCAGCCACCGCTGCCTCATACATGACATTAGAGAGCAGCTGAAGGCCACCCGGTAGAGGGCTGCTACTCGTAACCAGGGGTGCCACAAGGTGTCGGCCATTGAGGACGACCCACCAGACTAACGTTCTCCCCCCCTTTGAAGAGACCCCTGATGCCAAAGAGGCTGACATTGGCAGCGAGGGAGAGGCCACCTCATCCCAACTGGATTTTTAGGACAGCTCCTACACCTCCCCATGGTGGCGGGGGCCACCTTACACAAGTACCGTCCCCCCATTCTACGACAAGGCCAGGCTGAACGGGGTGAAGGCCCAACTTCTGGTTGAAATGGGAGCAACCAGGTCATGCCTATACCACCATTTCTATTCCTGTCATGCCAAGCTTTCGGCCCTCTCCTCCTCACCTTGGCCCACCTCGTGGATGTGGGGGACAGCTGCCTGCCAATCTGTGGGGAAACTTGGGCTCTACGTGTCCAGACACATCAGAAAGCAACCGCCCAACACCAGTTTATCATAACTGACTCCTCTTGCCGTGCCTACGACAGTTACTTGGGGTTGGATCTGCTACAGAAACTCCGGGCCAATATTGGTTGCCACGGAAGGCAATTGCAGTTCCACAAAACACCAGATCCACCCCTCAACCTCTCTGCATGTCCCACACCATAACACCCTTTTCTCCCTCCCTACCTACCCCACACAAGCCCACCCCTCGCTATACCGGCCCCTACGAATTAATCAGCGTCACCAACCCTTACCAAGTCACCATCAACTATCACAACATCACGCGCACCTACAGAAACCGACACATGTGTCACTCTCCAGCACGAGACGCACTCCCCTCCCCTCAGTGACACAATCCGTCGACCCCGCCTCAACCCCTCTGCCCCAACACCGGAAAATTTCAATGCCTGCTACCTTTCCCCTTCCTTCTCCTCCACCAACACCCCCAATGCGTCCACCACCCCCACACCAGCCACCGCTTCCCCGTCGCCCACACCTGGCCCTTCGACTTCCTCCCCCTTCCCATTAGCCACCTTCATCCTACCCCTCCCCTTGGACCCTGCACCCTCTCCTCACACAGCCCTCCTATCCCCTCCCCCTCCCAGCACCAACCCCCATCACCCTCCAAGCCCCACGCCCCCACCTGCCCACACCACCTAAGCCCACACCTCACCACAACAAATCTTGTCGCCACCATCATCTTCGACACCACCTCCACCCCCCACGCTCCCGCCCTCACCACCTCCGCCCGTTCTCACAACCATCTGCACCCGATCCAGCCGCCTGTCCTGCCCGCCCACCTGCAACACCCACACACCCTCCCCCCCCTCCACCCCCACCCCTAACACCGCCCCCCCTCCTCCACAAATCACGCCTTTCCCAAGGAAATATCCAATTGCCCTCCCCACTAAGCTGATTACCTCAAGATACCCTCATAAAAGCATGACTACGCCCGCCCCCTCCAGTCTCCAGCCAGACTTCCTCCTGCCCGCCCCACCACTACCACCTGAAATGAAAATCACTCTCATCATCTGGACCCCACCCCAGGGGTGCAAACACCGCATCCACGGCACGAACCGACTTCTCCGCCTCCTGAGACAAATGCCGATGCCCTCGTCCCTTACCATCACATACTCCCCGTACCAGCAAGCAGACCACCCACTGGACCAACTTCCTCCACCACCTCACTCCATCACATCGCACCGGCAACTCTGACACGTTCCAACTCCAGTCACAGAGGCATGACTTTTCCACCCATGACAGTGGTGAAATGCACGCACGGCGGGGTGAACCTGACACCACCACCCCAGGAGGACAGAGTGAGGAGGTGATACCCACCCCACTAGGAGACAACGGAGGGGCTAATTTGCCTGACCTGACGTCCCGGCATCAACGACATACGTCCCTCATGACTCGGCACCCCTCTTCCACGCAGCCAGACCACCTGGCAATGTACAGGGAAAGTACACTACTCTCCAACAGAGGGAATGCTCATCAGAATCAGAGTGGGACTTGCAAAGACAAGTTCCCAAGCAACCCTCAGATGCCAAGTCCTTTGGATCGGCCTCCTATTTGACTGAGGACTCAGGAGGAGCCTCCAGAGCTGCTATCCCTCTACCTCAATGGACAGATGGCTCGCTCCACCAGAGCTGTGGCAAAAGCCGAGAGAGTATGCCTGGCCTCTTCCTCCCGACGTTGCAGGTAGAGAACCTTTGTGACTCTTTGGTCATGTAATATGTAAGTTTGAGTTTTGGTTAAAGTTATTGTGCTAATCGAAGGCAGGAGGAGTTAAAGATGAACACAGGGAGTTGATCTTGATTTATTATCTTGAAAGAAAGTCTAAGTTGAGCATTGCATGTATTACACAGGGATGTAATTTACTAAGTCTCGTCAGACCCCTCTTCTTATTTCCTCTCTCCATTATATGTCGGTTCTGTGGCTAGCCCCTTTCTGATCTCTGATTCCTACATTCTCGTTTAGCAGGGGTCGTGTCACTTGGGATACACTGTCGTGGAAGCTTCTAGAACCGTGTATGTCTGTGTATATAGTGCTTCCGGTGCCTACTGGCATACTGTTCATTAGGTATTTCCCTTTGGTCGATTCTCGCTGACACACTTTCTATCTCACACCCTGGCTTGGTGCTTCTATCTATCTATCGAGCTAGCTATCTATGTGTTGTATTATTATAATATGGAGTCCTGACATCGCTCGTTCACGCCAGCTGTCGGTCCTCCGACAGCAGTCATCATTGACGTATGCTAATCTATTATTACATAACATTGGTTATAATATTGCATAAATATAATATTCATGTTAATAATGCAATGATCCAGTAATATAACATTTTAAACACGTTGTATACATAACTGAACAAATGCAATATGGTTAAATTGGTTATTGTATGACATATTGTAAGATGTGTATGTATAAGTCATATGCATATATGCAAAAAAAAAAAGTTCAAAAAAGTTCAAAGTTAAGATTATGGTAAGAGCTATTATTTTATATAGAGATAATGATACTGATATACTTCTATATCATGTCATTCCTTTTTTTGTGTGTGTGTTTTATATAAAATTAATACTATATACAAAATATGTACATTTCATTCAGGAGTGTTTACCTGAATTCGCACTTTACCCCCTCTAAATACTGACTCCAAGTTTGCAATTCTTGGATGCATTCTGTGCATTGCGAACAGCACTACTGCAAATACAATACAGAAGATTATAAAGACAGTAGGTGCTGGGCTATACACATAATATGGGTTGAACATACTCAAACTCAAGTCATCCCAGGGCTTCATTGTTTCATTGATCAGCTGCATAGTTTCAAACTTAGGTGAAGTCAGCTTAATACTTGTGCTCATGCTTAAGTCCATATTAGGTAGTGGGTGGAAATGTTTGTGTGTATGATTGAGGATGGTGTAGTGATTGATGGTGGATAAAGTGGACATGGATGGTATAAGTACCGCACAGTAGCCTGGTGCTATGTATAATCCTGATGCTGAAGTATGAGATGGTGGTATGTCTGGACAGACTATGTAAACTGATGTGTTATGAGTGAAATAAAAAAAATGAGTGTCCGATGCGTTGATGGTGTACAAGCGTATCTGGAGCAAAAGTGAAGTTGCAGTGATTATGAATGTGGTGATTTTGTATGATAGCCATTTCACAAGGGACTGTTTCAGTAGGCTGAAACGTGAAAATGTACACAGGACAAAGGTGAGCAGCATGTAAGGATGTACGGCACTTTCGTTCAATCGTTGATTCACTGGTGAAAGTGACAGTGTTCCGTCTCTTGGAGACCATGATGAGTTCGGTGTCTGTGCTGATGTTGATGATGACCTAAGTGTTAATATTCTTAGATGGGAAAGGGTGTATTTGATAAACTGTGAACAGGTCGCCAGTTATGAATGGTACATGTTGGTGTTAGTATTGCTTCTAAATATGGATAATATTGCATGAAATCCCTACTTCGGAACAAAGGCTTCAATTTATGTTTATGTATGCGTTGACTAATTATCTGATGTAGCTCATGAACTGGAAGTAAGTCACTTGTGATCTTGCCATCACAGGCATTCGAAATTCCTTGCATAAGTGCCCTGTAACGAACTCTAGTGTTGTCTAATTGGAGTAGACTTGTGTCAATGTGTTCTATGATGATGGAGAAGTGTTGGAAAAATGTTATGTTCTCTACCATGGCATTTATTTTATCTACGCTTTGGAGAGCTATGTTTTCCGCCTTTTTTCAGATTTTTCACGATTGTCTTCATTGCTGAGTTATGTCCGGCGATGAATTTATCTTGCTATGTTAGTACCTGAGCTATTTTATTAAATTTGTTGTTTATTTCTTGAAGGTCTTCTTCTGTAGCCAATCCAAAGATGTTCCCAAGAATTGCACCACCCAGATCGAACGATCCGCGCTTTTGGTGAGTACGTGTAATGTTGTTCGTGGCGCTCAGTATCTCCGTTCCATGAGATGGGAGTTCTTGGATCATGATGGGCATAGTTGACTTAGCCTGTTCAGTCTTCCATTTCGCAAACTTCACTATTACATCCACTTCCTTTGTGTTATGTGCTTGTGAAACATAGCCCCCTATCATGAAGTCCAGGGTCCTTATGGGTCTGGCGATGTTCTCTAGATAAGAAGGTAATTCGTACAAGTAATCCAAACTGATTTCTGTACTCATGACATCTTTTATGCTTGACGTCATGGCCGTTGGAGCTATGAGGCATCTTTGCCGTACTACTGTATGTGTTGGAGGTCTAAGTGAGCATATCCTCTTGCTATGTAGAGGAGAATCCATAGTATAAGTCCCTTCATCGTTACCTACCGACAAAAACAAAACAAAAATCTAATAATTTTTTAATATGGTCATGCTGTGGCCGATGATAGTGATGATGTGCGTTATGGTTGACTAACGGAGAGCAATAACTTGTTTGTTATTTCATTTATAGAAGGAGTTTAAACCGATATTTAAATCATGTAAGTGATGTACTGTAGATTTTTTTTTGGAACAGTTGCACCTATGTTTGACTGTTTGGTATATGACCTTCATTTATTTTTGTAATTATTGTTGTTTTCTTGATTGGTTTCATGAGTTATGTTCGGTTGTTCGGTGGTATCCGAGGCTGTATAATTATTGGAGAGTTCCCTTGAAACTCGTTTAAAATGGTCAATATGAACTTGTTTCTCTTCGCCTCTTGACAGTGACCTAATTAAAACTTTCTCTGCTTTTGTGTTAATTACTCTGTATGGGCCCTCATATTTCGGGGATAATTTATTGTCTCGTATGAATGATACCATAGACAATGTCTCCTAAGTTGATTGGCAAGTCTCTTCTCTTTTTATTAAATTGTCTCCGTCATTTCTTCCTTGGACATCATTAATTGTTTTTTGACTCTTTTATGTATGTCCTGGAATTCACTTAAACGGAGTTTAATCATCTTAGTTGTATGATGAGCAGATTTTCACCTTCTAGAATTTCATATGGTAGTTTTGTATCTGTCCCATATATAATGAAATGTGGTGTGTCTCATATAGATTTATTTATAGATCCATTAATTGAGGCTTCTACTCTGGGAATCCAATCATCCCAGCTTGCATAATTTTCATTGAGAATGTGTCGGAGTACATCTAATACTTTTTTGTTTTGTCTCTCTACTAACCCATTCGATGCTGGGTGATAGGCTAAAACATTAACTTTTTTGATACTGTATTGTTTACATATTTCTTGTATGATATCAGAATTAAATTCACCTCCATTATCACTTATTATAATCGTGGCGTGCGACTCTGAGGTTGTTATTATCGTGCCCTGGCAACCTACCCCTCAACAGTGAGTCTGATTTCGTATATAATATGAGACGCAAGTGATTCGTGTATAATATGTTTGTGTATAATAATATTCGTGTATAATATATGCGTGCTTAATAATATGATTCGTGTATAATATGATGCGAAATCGGACGCACTTTTGAATGGAAGGTTGCCGGGGTACAATAATGACAACCTCAGAGTCGTGCACTGCGCCGCGACTCTAGTACCTTTGGGGTAGTAAAGCGACATATTACATTGTCTATTATTGCCTTTGCTACTGTCTCTGCTGTTTTATCCTTAATTGGGGCTAAAATTACATAACGGGAGAAATGATCCGTTGCTATGAATAGATATTGGTTATTACTGTATGATAACGGCATCTTGAGTAAATTAACCACGACAACGTCCCATGGTTAATGTGGTTCAGGGTAATTACCTATAGGTGCAGGTGTAATTGGGTATCCTTTGTGTTTTGCACATGATTCGCATCGGTCTATATCAGGGGTCGGCAACCCTAGGCACGCGTGCCAGACTTGGCACGTGAAGTGCTATACTATGGCACTCAACGTGATCCAGTGTAACAAAGAAAATATTGAAAATGCAAAGAGAAAGAGAGAGAGAGAGAGAGAGAGAGAGAGAGAGAGAGAGAGAGAGAGAGAGAGAGAGAGAGGTGGGCACATCCTTTCTTACTAAATCAATTAACACTGTCGCTACAGTGTTAAAAAATCTTACCTGACACGCAAAGTGGCGAAAAAATTGGCATTAATTATAAATTGGCACACCATGTTCAAAAGGTTGCCGACCCCTGGTCTATATGATTGTTTATATCTTTTCGCAATGATGGCCAGTAATAAAACAACTGGGCTTGTTTGAAAGTCCTATCCTTTACAGGATGTCCTGCAGGTGGGCCATCGTGTATCGTTCGTAATACTTGGGGTACCATGTCATTAGGTACTACCAATTGTTTATTATTTCTTTGACGTTTTGGTTGTCCTGGGTTGATCCTGTATAAGGCATTATTGATTATAGTGAATTGTTGTAGTGGTACATGTAGTTTGGGTAATTGTATGTCATTTCCACTTCCTAACTTGTATATAACTTTAGACCATATTGGATTAAGTCTTTGTGCTTTTGTGATATCATCGTGGTTTGCGATGTCTCCTTTGAGATCTAATGCCGTGACCTGAATTGTGTTCGGGTTCCTAGATAATGCCTCGGCTACTATGTTCATTTTACCTTGTATATAATGAATATGTACATTGTAGTTTTCGACTGTACATTTCCATCTTGCTCTCCTCCCAGAGAGGAGTTTTTCTTTAAACATACCCACTAGCGGTTTATGGTCGGTGAATAAGTGCATTTCGTAACCATATACCAAATCTCGAAACTTTTGTTATGCAAAAACCACTGCAAGTGCCTCTAAGTCTGTAGTGCAATAATTTTTCTCTGCATCTTTTATTTGTCTGCTGGCAAATGCAATTGATTGATTCTGTCCTCTTTTTTTCTTCTTGCATCAGTACAGCCCCTAATCCTTTAATTGATGCATCTGTACAAATAATAAAAGGTTTTGTGAAATCCGGATATCCCAAACATGGTGCATTTGTAAGTTTATTTTTTAATTTGTTAAATGCTTGTTTTTGTTCTTCTCCCCATTGGAATATAGTATCTTTTTTGTGTAGTTGGAGTAGAGGAAAGGCTCTATGAGAGAATTGTTGTATGAATGACCTACGGTATCCTGCTAGACCTAAAAATTGTCTAACTTCGTCGGTCGTAGTGGGTTCAGGGAAGTCTCTCACTGCCTGTACTTCGTCATCGGAGGTGTGAATACCTTCAGCACTTAATCTGTGGCCTAAGAATTTTATTTCCTTAAAGCAAAATTTGCATTTAGAAAGCTTAATTTTTAAACCAGCATCACCAAGGTTTTGTAAGAGTTGATCTAATTTCTGGATATGTTCTGTGATATCTTTCGTTGCAATGATAATATCATAAAGATAAACAAATATTCTTTGTCCTAAAATTCCTGACAAGACCGAGGATGAGATGGAGGGATGGGGTGGAGAGGTATATGAGAGAGGGGGGTGTGAGTTGGGAGCAGGGTAGTGAAATGGCGGGGGACAGGGCGACTTGGAGGCGATTTGTTTGTGGCCACCCCAAACGGGATTGAGGCGTCTGGCAATAGATAGATAGATAGACGTAATTCATAAGATGCTGGAATGTGCCCAGGACTGTCTTCAGTCCCATTGGCATTCTCCTGTACTGACAATGTCCTGTATTTGTGGAAATGGCAGTGTATTTGCGTGACTCCTGATCTACTGGAATTTGAGAGTATCCGTTGAGCAAATCGATCGTGGAAAATACATTATTTTCTGGTCCAGTATTCTGTAGGATGTCACTTACCAATGGCATGGGAAATCGGTCCGGGATTGTGTGATTGTTTAGTTTACGGCAATCTACTACCGCACGCATTTCTCCATTTCGTATGGACACGAAGAATAATGGGGCATTCCACGGGGTGACCGATGGCTCAATAATTCCAAGTTTTAACAAGTCATCGACATACCAGTTTGCGAGTGTACGTTGAGATTGTGGGACTCGATAGGCAGGTACGAAAATCGGTGGTGTATCTGGGTGCACGTTAATCTTGTGATTAATCAGGTTAGTACACCCTAATTGTTCTCCGGGTAATGCTAAGGTGTCCCTATGTTTTTCCAACAGGGTTAACAAATCATTTTCTTCATCAAATTCACCTGAGTGAATTAAATTCTTTTTTATGCTTTCTCTATCCATAGATTTTATCTCACTTGTCACTCCAGTTAAACCTATTTCCATCACGGGGGTGGGCCATTTTTCAATATTAACTATACAAGTTCCTTTTTTCAACTGTACTTCCCCATTCATGTGATTAATTAGGAATATCTGGCTTTGCCCATCGTCGTTCATCAGTTATAATGTGTTTTCTACTGTCAATACTTTTACTTTACATAATTCTTCTAAGACAAGAACAGAACTATTCTGTAATTTGCTCTTTATGGTAACTTTCATATAGAAGTTAGGTGGTATAACTAAATCATTGGTGAGATGGATGGGAGAAACTGATGAGACAGTACCATTACCTGGGTTTCTAGTCCTGGAGGCTGGGGGGGGGGTGAGTGGATCTATAGACTCACCTGTTTGTGTACGTTTATTTAAGCTTATAATATTACCAATTCTTTTTGGTTCTGTTTTACTGTTTGGTGAGGACTCTGATGGTGCTTCTTCTATGAATTCATTATCAAAGTCTGTTCCATTCATTTGTGGGAGTAAAGTTATTTTCTCTGTGTTCATGCATTTTAAGCCCAGCAACATATCAGCTTTTATTGCTAAGTTTTCAACAATATAAAAAAAAAATGCGGAAACTGGTCTTGTAGTCTCTGTAACACTGATGTTTAAGTATATCATACCTTTTACTGCAATTTGCTTGCCATCTACCATATATAAGCCTAAATCAGATTCTTCCTGAAAAGTTACTTTCTTCTTATTTATAAAATTTGTATCTATATCTTCTTGTGTTATTAAGTTCACTGGAGAGCCTGTGTCTAAAAATAAGGAAACGTTTTGATCCTCACATACAGCTGGTATCAAGATACTTCCCAACATGCCTTCTATGTGAATTTTAGACTTGCTTTTCTTTACGTTTGTTCGTTTTTGTCGTGACTTGGCCTTCCCCCGATTTGAAAATGGAAACTAATTTTTCTACTGTCTTGCAATTACTGGTCCAACGCCCTTGGCACCGATGATGCCTACAGTAGGGATCAAATCCTTGTGTCTTTTGTTTATCCTCTTTTGTTTTCCTTTGTGTGTCCTGGTTTTGCACAATAATAACATAAAATGGCCCTATCTCCCAACTGTGATCTGCGAGATGATTTCCCATATTTAGTGGTGTCTGTGGCGCGAGATCTGCTCGGCCTGGGTGGAAACTTATGAGTGCCTGTGGCCAAGTGTTTGAGATCATTGCCTCGATGCGTTTGGTTGTTTGCTCTGTCTGCTTTTTGGTTACGATCGATTTTGTTCTCTGTTTGGGGTAATTGTTGCTGTTTTCACGGCTGATACTGTCTCAGGCACTCTCATTCTACTAGAATGTGATTGTGTTTCGATCATCCCTGCTTTGCTACACTGCATCTCTACCTCGTTCATTAAGTGTAGTAAGCACATACATGGGGTGTACGTGATCGTCTTGACAATCTTGAGAGTCCTATCAGGTAATTTACACAAGGCAGCTACATAACCAATGATGTCTATGACAAGGTCTGGCGACATCTTTCCACCTCCTGTTATCCAGTTTGAGTTTTCTAAGGTAGCTAATAATGTTTTTTTAATGGTGGAGACATCAGCAGTTATATCACTGAGCATATAATTTGTAGTGTGCTCCTTACAAGATCTACAATCTTATGTAATTCAGGGATTATACCTGACAAAAAGTTCATACCTCCAGAAAATTTCTTCAAAATTTCAGTTTTAAACTCATCATATGTCTTAGCCCGGAGAAGCTTATCAGACTTAAGCAAGTCACCTGCTGGGCATCTTTCCTGATTAATCCAAGAGGAAAAAAAAAATTCTAGTTCATTAGTTGCATATCTCTTTACGAAGAGCTGTTCACACTGATTGATCAAAGAAATAACTTCAATACGATCTTTTTCTGTGCCAGAGAATTTTGGGGCAGTTTTATCCTCATGATAAACATATACATGAGGTGGGGATGTTTGATCTGTGGTATTGGTTGCGTTATTCATTTTCACCGGTTGCTTTGTTAATGTACCTTGGACTTGTTTAACGTTGCGTGAGGGAATAGTGGAATATGTTTTCCCTGAATGATGAACTCTGTTAAGTATATTTTCATAGGTATGCAAGTCAGAGACAAATTCCTCACATGGCCTCAGAGGGGGTTTGCCACTCAACATCATTATCATCTAGAATTGAGGTACTGTATTTGTTTCTTTGTCTTTAGTTTGCAGTGAATTTTGTAGGGTGGGTGTGTTGCTCTGGTGCTCTCCTAATTGTGTATCTGCAGTGGGTGTTAACTGTGTAGCATCTGTTACTAACACGGGTGGAGGTGAAAATGTTCCTGTCATATTACTCAGCTAAAATGAATTCATGTTGCTAAGGTACGGTGTTATGAAATACATCTTTTGTTTATGTCCTAACTAAACAGATTAGTAGACGAGTTATAATGAATGATAGATAGTGAGGAGGGAGGTGATTGTACCTAATTTAAAGCACTGAGAAGTTATGAGTAAGTATAATTACACCCACTTGATACAGATGATGTCACTTGGAGAGGCGTGTTGATAGCAGATGTCGATCTCGGAAGATGAATTCAGAGTTGATGGAAAATCTCCATCTCGATAATTCTAGGGCTGTGTTGATGGACGATATTACTCCGGAAATTCCATGGCCTGGTGAGTTCAGTGTTGACTGTAGTGCTTAACAGCTGTAGTCATAGGCAAACCTCACCATAAAACGTCGAGTTCCCACTCAGTACTGTTAGAAATGAGTATGAGTAGGAGCTATGTGAATATGGATGAGTAACAAGCAGTAGGTGAGAAGTGCATGGTGTCAGACACACGTTGATTGACGTGGCGTCGTCTCAGCAAATATGCATGGTGACGTCATCTCAGCAGATGCACATGATGATGTCGACTTCCCACACTGGTAGCTTTGGTGAGTAAATGAGTAGCGATGAGTAACCTGAGTGAGGAAAAGTGAGTAAGATGCGTTATAAATGTGGCTCTGGTATTTGCCACGTCGTCTTGACCTCTGTGAACCTGCGTCAGCAGTGGAGGTAGGGGGGCGGTAGGAGAGAGCACTGGGGATCTAGTGCTTGTTGCTTTGTTCATGCTTTTCGTTTACTTGTTTTGTTTTTATTTTCCTTGCTGATACTTGAAGTTGCATGAAGAAGATTATAGAGTTGTCTTTCTGACTTGTTATTTGAAGTTAATCATAGAGCTTGTTAATCCTCACTCGTAACTCGTCGTTGCTATTGTATGCTCGACTGTGTTTCATTGATTGTAGAAATGATGGTTCATAGGCAGAGAGCCGATTGTTGCTGCCACGAACTACATATATGTGACTCTTTGGTCTTTTAATATGTAAGTCTTGAGTTTTGGTTAAAGTTATTGTGCTAATCGAAGGCAGGAGGAGTTAAAGATGAATACAGGGAGTTGATATTGATTTATTATCTTCAAAGAAATTCTGAGTTGAGCAGTGTATGTATTACACAGGGACGTAATTTACTAAGTCTCGTTGGACCCCTCTTCTTATTTCCTCTCTCCATTACCTGTCGGTTCTATGGCTAGCCCCTTTCTGATCTCTGATTCCTATATTTCCGTTTAGCAGGGGTCGTGTCACGTGGGCTACACTGTCGTGGAAGCTTCTAGAACCCTGTATGTCTGTGTATGTAGTGCTTCCGGTGCCTACTGGCATACTGTTCATTAAGTATTTCCATTTGGTCAATTCTCGCTGACACACTTCCTGCCTCACACCCTGGCTTGGTGCTTCTATCTATCTATCTATCTAAGAGTTGAATTATTATAATATGGAGTCCTGACACCTTCCCTGACGGAGGGATGGTACACTCCACCGGAGCTGTGGAGTAAGCCACGAGAGTACGTCCGACCTCGTCCTCCCAACATCCCAGGGACAGGTGGCTCATTTCCGACGAACAGAGGGCATGCTCCACCAGAGCTGTGGCGAAAGCCGCAGGAGTACACCCGACCTCTTCCTCCCAATATCTCAGGGGCAGAGACTCTACCCCTATGGCAGGAGCGCAGACTCTGCCGGAGCTGCGACGATCACAGGGACAGCCCTACAGGTGCCTGCTCCCTGTTGCCAGTACCGGCAGTGTCCAGGAGAGGCCACCCTGACCTCTCCCGTGTCCCTGACCCTCGTAGGAGAGCAGGCAGTGCCCAATGAGGCTGTCTGACAAAGGGGACCACCTCTGGCTCGACCCTCAACTCCTGTGGTAGAGTGAGGCGCCCCTTCCCTCACCTCTCTCCACGAGAGGTGGGAGTCTCTCCCCCTACAGGCTCCCCACCCGAGTCTGGACCCGGTGAAGCATCCTCAAGGCCTGGTGTCCATTCCCTCCAGCCCCGCCCTCCCCCGGTGCTGACGGGCTCTGGCAGGACCAGAGGCCGCAGCCCACCCCTGACGGCCTCCCTCTGCCGCTGAGGCGCAGCCCCCAGAGTTGGCAGGCCGCCCCAGGTGTCTGCCGTGGCAGCAGGGCTTCTCCCGGAGTAGGTGGCCACAGTCCCTCCCTGTCCACCGTCCCTGACGGGCATGAACCCAACCCAGTCCGGTCGCCGCCCTCCTCCTGGCTGACCTTAGGCCCGGGCCTCCCTCGGTCCCTCCCCCAGACCCTGAAGACGACAAAGGGCTGACGACGTGCTGCTCATCTATTGGCCTTCTGCGGCACCAGCCCAGAAAGCCCTGCCTCCTGTAGGACCGACGTGGCTAGAGAACCGCCCCACACACCGTCCCACTCCTCTCAGACTAGTGGCCACTCCAAGGACCACTGTTTCCTGTGCAGCTCCCTGGATGGCTGCCTCCCACACCTGGTCGCCACCTGGAGCTGCCGACGTAGGCCCCTTCACCCATGGGCTGTTTCTCCCCTCCGACTGAACTGTGAGCAACAGGTCTCGTGACTATCCACTTGCTCAGTGTGATGATCCCCACCCCCAGTGAACCAACCAGTGTGACGTTGTCCCCTTCCCCGGAGTGTCTCCCCAGTGCCTCTCCCCCCCCCCCGTGCATCCCTCTATCTTCCCCTTGGTGTCCACCCCTGGTGAACCGAGTACCTGTGACTTACAAACGGAGTATCTCACCCCATCCACAGGCTGGTTTCCCCCGGACAGTGCAAAACCCCCCTGTGTCACTCGCAGAAAACAACATCACCCCAATGCATCCTTGTTCAGTGTTGTCTCCCTCCCCTTCTCTCCCCCTGGCCCCTGGCCCCACAGAAAACAGCCCTTCCCTATCCTCACCAATACATCCCCCCCCCCCAGGTGTGATATACTGTAAACTCTCGTCCTGTGTGATGCAGCATAGTCTAAGTCTAGCTAGGGTTTCCGTCTGTCACGCAGATAAATTATAATAGCTAGGACCTAGTCTATGTCCCACAAACCCTTAGGCTTAGGACCTGGCTATACGAGTTGTCCCTGGGGGTATACTGGATAGTGTTCTCTGTGTATAGTGATATGCTTGATTATATTTGTGAGATATTACCTGTGACACTGTGTGTATGCCCGTTATACTCCAGGAAAGTGTAAACCCATATACGAGACATGTGTGCTGAACTAGGTGGACAGTGATTGTCATAAACATCGGGGCAAGTTGTTGTGTAATCTCAGCTTTTGCTATAGCACTGTGTGTGTAATCGCTCTCTGATATTGTAACAGTGATTGTCATAAACAACGGTGCAAGTTATTGTGTATTCTCAGCTGTGGCTATAGCACTGTGTGTGTCATTGTTCTCTGAAAATATAGCAGTGTATCTTTTGACCCGTGGTGTGTGTTTTTCCTTCCTTGTTGATACTGACCTGGTCAGGAACAAAGAACCCAGGGCTGCACCGTGTCCGGACCTGAGAAGATGGGGCACAGAATACGCTGGATAACAATATATATATATATATATATATATATATATATATATATATATATATATATATATATATATATATATATATATATATATATATATATATATATATATATATATATATATATATATATATATATATATATATATATATATATATTCATATATTCATTGATCTCTCATCAGTTTTATACTCGGTATATATCTATTTTCAGGAGTACAAAGTGATTTTTTCGTTATTAGGAGACGTGGTACTGTAGCTTGATTGCCATTTGTTAACTGCATTCTACGATACTTCTTCCAAGTCCCTTTTTCAACGTCCATTCTTGACGAGAACTTGCGTAAGTCTTTCCAACTCTGGGTGACCACTGTTCCCTGAGGAACAGTGGGTGAGGGCACGGCAAACGTAGGCGCTGATGGTGGAAAGTAAATATCGCTGAGGGTATATATTTTTGCCAATGAGACATAGTGTTTTGCTGGATGATTTTACGCAGACTGCAATTGTGAATCCAGAGTCGCAGGCAGCCATGCACGAAGATCACGTCATCTACTGACCTGCACAAGTGTGAAGTGTGGCTCTCATACCTGCATAGGAATGACGAGGACTAAATTGTCAAGTCATCTCACATATCACCTACAGACACGGATAAAAAAAAAAATCACAACGGAACTATTCATAATACCTCCCTTACCCACCAACACCTCGAAAAATGTACTGAAAGAATTGACTGCAAAAAAGACCCACATAGACCCATGTTTCTTCCGAACTGAAACCTGGAATCAACTAGCAAGTAGAGGATTTACAAATCCTTCCAATATGCAGAATATCACAAACATCGATAGGCTAACTCATTCAGCCAATTAGATAGCCACACAGCTTCCATCACACGCTCTTGGCCGATCAATCACATCGTAACACGTGTCGGCATCTGCTATATAATGAGGTCTCGCTAAACCTGCCATCAGATTGGTCTGAAGATGTTCCCAGGAAGGAATGAAATGTTACCAGTTACAATAGCATTGGGACAGCTACTCAGAAGCCTAAATGAAAAACAACGTAGATTAGCCAGCCGCATCGAAAACATTGACCAGAAATTAAATAATACAGAAACAGAAGTTGCATTCAAACTCATCTGCTAAAAAGAAATAGAAATCTTACCTGGCTATACACATAAAAAACTCCATGAGGAGGGCACCAGGGACAAGGAGATTACCCACAGGTTCAGGAAAGAATTAATGGAAGGCCAACTGCAGGAGAAGCAGCAGCTTGTCACACAAAGTAAAGAGAGTCTCCACGAAGTTCGAGCAAGATGGAAAAAAGCCGATATCCTCGAAAATATTCAAAAGACGATGAAGATAAATTACAGCGCCTCCAGCAGGAACACAGTCTGGGTGTGAAAGCTGGAACCATTGTCAAGCTTTCCAGGATTTATGTCAACAATATTAAAGTCCCTCAACCTTCGACAGGATTTATTTGCTTTGTCCCCAACCTTTAACTGATGCAAGAAAAAGTAATACTAATTATAGGATTCAACAGCCACTTCGCGACTAAATCCCAACCCCACAGTAAGAGGCTCGAAACTGAAATACTCCAAAACGATGTTCAGAAATTGGATAGAGAAGGAAAAATTTAAACAACTAGAGAACGTCAAGCCTCCCTTATCCCTGAAACTTTTACAACAAGATAACAAGGGGTTCCTTCCAAATTAATGTTGTACACAAACGACACCTGCAAACAGTCCATCAACTTCGTTCAAATGAGGACATCGTCAGGAGAGCACACAAGGCCTCAGCTTTTGTTATCATTTAGAAGCAGGACTACCTACAAAAAATGGATTGCATCCTCTCCGACACCTCCAAATTTACTAGGATTATTCACAGCCCCATGGGGGAATATAATAAAGAAGTCAACGTTGTGACTGAAGCTATCAACACTAGTACAAACGGCCTACACTTCTCTAAACCGACAGGTAAATTTTCCCTTGGCTATGCATATGGTAACTTCAAGACACAGAAGCCAAGCTACCACCTTCGTGCCATCATGTCACAAGTACGGACTGCTACCAACTCCATAGCAAAGAAAATGAACAAAATACTCGCATCTTATGTACATAACGACTACTGCCTGACATCGGCTAGCCAGTCCCTCGATATTCTGAAGGATGGACCCTTTGCAAAAGACCACATCATCGTGTGTCTGAAAGTCGAAAACCTCTTAATAAACATATCCGTGGACAGAACGATACAGTTCATCATCGGACGAGTATATAGTTTGAAAAACTATGCTGCTCTTCATGCCAGAAACCTTTTTTATGCACCCTATTGGAACTTTGTACTAAAACGAAACCTTCCGTCTGCACCCCTGGAAAGATACATCGCCAGGGAGATGGTGTTGCTATGGGCAACCCTGTAGGAGTCCTCTTTGCAAACTCTTATAGGTACAATCGAGGCCACTTTGTTGACTGACAACCGTCCTTCAGTCTACTGCTGCTATGTCGACGACATTTTCGTTACAGTAAAGGACACCCAAGAACATAAGATCCTCAGACAGTGCCTCATCGATGCCTCCGGCCTAAATTTCACTTTTGAAGAGTCTGCCGAAGGCTTCCTCCCCTTCCTTGATGTCCTACTGACCGCCCGCGATTCTGGATTCACAACCGCAGTCTATGTAAATCATTCAATAAAGGACTATGTTTGAAAGGCAATAGTGAATGCCTTCAGCGCCATATATGCCTTACCATCTGTTGTGCCCTCACCCATTGTTCCCCATGGAGCAGTGTTCATTCAGAGATGGAAAGACTTACCCATGCTCTCGTCAGCAATGGATATCAGCATAGCGACACGGAAGGCATAGTGAAGAATGCAGTTAACAAATGATACTCAAGCTACAGCGCCCCTTCC
Source organism: Coenobita brevimanus (assembly GCF_032717465.1). Lineage (NCBI taxonomy): Eukaryota > Metazoa > Arthropoda > Malacostraca > Decapoda > Coenobitidae > Coenobita > Coenobita brevimanus. Next base: position 26,983,555 of record NC_137065.1, on the reverse strand, counting down.
TTCAAAAAAGAAAAAATCACTTTGTAATACAGAAATTACATGTTTACTGAGTATAAAACTAATGAGAGAATAATGAAATATATAATTCATAAAAATGTCAAATGCAAGTTGCTAACAAATGCATCACGCTAATCAAATATTACAAGATCTGCGAAACCTAACATCTACAACTCAAGAACCACCCTACCGTAAAAAGCATTCAGTGCAAGAAGACCACGTCATCTACCGACATACTTATACAAGTGAGGACTATGGGCTTAATACCTACGTAGGAATGACAAGGACTAAATTGTCAAGGCATCTCACACGTCACCTACAGAACGGATCAATAAAAAATCACTACAGAACTAGTCAAAACACTTCCCTCACCCGTCAGCACCTCCAACAAGGTACTGAAAGAATTGACTGCCATAAGACCCATGTAAGCTCATGTATCTGGAAGCACTTTACATTTCCTAACTGAAACTTGAAATCAACTCACATGCAAAATATTTATTAATCCTTCCAACATGCAGATCACAAACATCGATGGGCTAACTCGTTCCACCAGTGAGATAGCCACACATCTTCTGTTATACGCTCATGGTCAACCAATTACGTTGTAACATGTTTCGGCATCCACTGTATGATGAGGTCTTTCTTAACCTGGCGTAATTTTGGCCTGAAGATGTTCCCAGAAAGGAAAGAAACGTTACCAAATACGGAAACATTTGGACAGATTCTCAGAAGTCTAAACAAATATCACCGTAGTTTAGCCCGATGCATGAAAAGCAAGCAAAACTCCATAATGTAGTAACAGTAGAAGCATGCAACCTCAGTTTCTTACAAGAATATGTTATCTATGTATGTATGTATATATGTATGTATGTATGTATCTATCTATCTATATCTATCTATCTATATATATATATATATATATATATATATATATATATATATATATATATGGAGCCTCTGTGGTACAGTGGTAGAGTGTGCGTTTCGTACACAGGTGAGCCAGGGTTCGTGCCCCGCCAGGGTAACAAACTTTGGGAGTGTTCACCCGGCCACATATTGCATTGGAGGACACAAGGGGTGCTGTGGTTGAACCAGTGTCGCTTACTGTAAAGTATGCTTGCACTCAGTCAGCTTGCGTGGGCCAATTACACTTGGTTCACAGACTACACACACATCCAAAGCCAGTTCGACACTACAATTACACTTACAAGCACTTCTCACCCTACATACAATCTCCACCAGACAGCCTAAGCCACTTCGTACAGATACATTGGCTGTATCGTCCCGACTTCGGTCGGGATAGGCCGGTCCTGCAGTGGATACTCAAAAGGCTGATGATGATATATATATATATATATATATATATATATATATATATATATATATACAGACATGAGATCTGTTCAAAAAGTTTACAAGAACAATTATTTCCTCGTAAGTAGTAGGAGCAAGGGAATGTAACTCATTCAAGCTTGACCTTCACTCGATTGCTCATGCATATTTATATTCAGCACTGCCGCCCAGCCCAGTCAAAGCCAAGCTGCGTGTGGTTGAATATGTGTTCTTCTTGTATGTCACGTTTTCGTTTGCCGGGGGAGGCAGCGCTCTGCTGTCACCTAGCTGGTTGTAGCAGCCATGGATCAGTGGATTAGAGCGCTGTGACCGAAGGGTCGGAAGTTCAAGTCCACCCAAGGGTCAGTGGTAGACATCAGGAAGGACATCCGGTCATAATGTGCTACATGCTCCAAAACCAAAGTCCTCACCCAGGGGCAACACCTTAGCCCTTGTCAAATAACGGTGACCTGGCATAAAACTAAAAAAAAAAAAAAAAAATGCAGTCTGAAACAACCAGGATAATTCAGCGGGCTTTTGATGATGAATCTTTTGGTGTTATGCAAGGAAGGCCTGAAGCAGGGTGAAGCTCATGCTGACAATTATTTTTTGTCTACCAGGATGTTGTTGCTTTCGAGTACACTCCAGAAGGCCAAACAACCAGTAGAGTACTAAATGGGAGTCCTCTGTTGCCTTCGGATTCCAGTCGTCGCAAGAGACGAGAGTTGTGGGAGATGGAGGACTGGTAGGTCCACCACGACAATATTCCAGCCCACTCATCCACCTCATCCAGGATTTTTTGGCAAAACACAGGATCACACAGTTTCCACAGACTCCCTACTCTCCTGCCATGTCTCCCTGCTACTTTTGGCTATTTCCTAAACTGCAGATGCCGCTGAAGGCTTCGAGATTCGAGGACAGAAATGAGATAAGGACAAATGCGACAAAGATCATGTCGGCGATCCCAGAGACTGACTTTACAAAATGTTTTCAGCAAAATATGGACTGCTGGGCTAAGTGTGTTGAGTCCCAAGGGGCATACTTTGATGGGAATTAAAGTGAACTCGGTATCTATCTATCTATATATATATATATATATATATATATATATATATACTGTATATATATATGCGTGTGTGTGTGTGTGTGTGTGTGTGTGTATTACGGTGGTCTGAAAAAGTTAGATTGTTTTGATGCCTCTTTGTGCGCACAATATTGGTGCAAAATTTCACGCCATTCGGTTGATATTTGCGGGTCACCCCACTTGCCCTTTGGGGGAAATTTGGGAAATTCTGCAGTTATTTTTTTATAGCTCACTTGAAATCTGAATAACAGAATTCATTTATGGTTCCCAAGGGAACCAACAAGGCAAGTACAGAAGAGCAGAAGAGGAATAAAATACTATTTAGGGGTCGCCTCACATTAGGGAAATTTGGGAAATTCTGCAGCATTTTTTTTCACTTGGAAACTGAAACGCAGAATTTATTTTTGGTTCTCAAAGGTACCAGCATGTCAGATACAGAAAAGGAGAAGAGGAAAAAGTACTATTGCATGATAATGGGACTTTCTTCATCATATATTCATCAGAGTCACCTTGGCACGTGTTGGCATCTATTTCTGGTGGCGGCGATGAATTGCTGGAGGCACCGCTTCTGGTCCTCGTTTTGGGTCAATGTGTTATTGTAACGATGGACGAGAGCAATACCTCGCTCGGTTGTAGCATTAACGATATCCATCTTCAAAGCAAATTCTGTTAATTCCCTATAGTGGTCGCCATGTGGCCATTCCTGTGGATCCTTGTGAAGGAACTGGCGTACCTTCTCCCTACCCCTAACCTTCAAGGCATCAAAGTGAGTTAACCTCCTCTTTGTGACAAATGATGTCACATTATTTTCAACATTAGCAGACGGCACGTCAAAGTATCGGGGGCAGCCATCGTGTCGGGACGATGGAGGAGTTGAACCACTCTCTTTTTGGTATCAGCATCAATATTGTTATCGAAGGCCAGTACAGTCAGATGCTCTGACAAGTACCACATGTAGTGGCCTTGAGCTATCTTCGATGCTTGCCCAGCTCCTCCTTGCGGATATCTCTCTAGAAGATACAACATTTCGAGATCACTGGTAGGTGCTCGTGTCCCCATTGGTGCTCCACCATCTGTGTCCCCCCCCCATGCACCTTGTTCGTGTCATGCACTCCTCCATGCACCCCATTATTTCGACATACCCTTTGAAAAAGTTCATGTACCCTGGAGTTTGCCATGCACCCTGGTTGAGTATCACTGTCATAGACCGTCATAACTGTGAGCCAGCAGCTGGATACATTCAGCAGGGGTGACTGCCAACAACTGCCAATGGCGTCGCTAACTGGTGTGCCAGGCGACGAGTGTGGTAAGTAACATCCGGTTTAACTGGCTGTGGATAGGCCCTGTTCACTCCTGTCCACCAATGAAAGGTACAATTAAAAACACATTTCTCTTAGACGGCAGGAGCTGAACACAAGCAGAATACATGGCACACAAGCACACGGACATACTGGCGCACCAGGTAGTACGCTCTCTCCATCTGCCATCCATATACCGTCACTGTATTACCTCTGAACTGTCCCAATTATTGTAACTATTTTACAGCACACAATAAAGCGGGTTTTCATTACACTGTCCACATTATATGCTTGTCGATTGCAGTGTTGTCGCCAACGTTTGTTGGCATGTTGGCAGTTTTTTTCTTTTACCCGGGAAGAAGCACAATAAGGTCATGAAGGGTGAGGCGACCTCTAAATATTCACAAATCTGGCAGAAGGTTTGCATACAACAGTTACACACAAAATGGACAAAACCACAAATTACTCGGTTTCACGCAGTCTGACGCACTGAATTAGCTAACTGAGGACACGTGGATTTGGTAACACTGCGCGATGTACTCGGGAGGTGATTGGTGGATTTCCGTTGTATTTGAACATGCACCAAATTGACATTGTATTCCAACCAAGGCCCCTCATAGATTTGTAAGAGACCGGAAAATACAGATACAGATTAAAGCATTGATATCTTTAATGATAATATGTGCCTCTTAAATTACTAGAGATAAACCTGAACGACAGAGATAACAAAAACTAAAAGTCGCGGCTGGACGCATACGGACAACAGTCAGTGACTGAGTTATTTGTTTAAATTCATTTAATTGTGTTTGATTTCGTTCACATTGCACGCAGTTTTATCACAGCAGCATAGTTCAACTATTATTTTCTCATGAGGTTGTTTTTATCTTACTTTCCTTTCTTCCACCATTAACAAAAATTCGGTTCATTGTACACTGATGTAATCAATTACTTTCCTGGCTCTCTGTCGCGGGGACAGAGATAAATCATGTCTGAGGAGAGGGTGTATGGTGACCAGGGATAGGGTGCCCGTCTGTCTGCCTGGCTGTCTCTTATGATACGAAAATGTTAGGGAAAATCAAACACCAAACTTATGTAAGAAATAATTTTACTGAATCTGACTGGGAATACAAACAAATGCTGATTTTTAAAGCTACTGTTACCTATGAAGGAAATGAAAATATGTATGTACACTATATATATTGAGAATAGCATGTATTGACCCTAGAGAGGTGTGTGTGTGTGTGTGTGTGTGTGTGTGTGTGTGTGTGTGTGTGTGTGTGTGTTCACACAAATCATAATTATTAGAAGCTAAGCGTATCTAGGGTAAGGTTGTGTATTAGCAGATGAGGTAATGAAGGGCATGGTGTAGACTGTAGGCTGTGACACTGTGTAGTAGTGGTAGGAAAAACATTCCTGCCTTCACAGGGCCTCGGAACCATCTCGCTCGCTGTGTTCGTATGCGTCTAGTCGCGACTTTACTTAGTTTTTGTTATCATTATCGTTCAGGTTTATCTCTAGTAGTTTAAGAGGCACATATTATCATTAAAGATATCATTGCTTTAATTTGTATCTGTATTTTCCGGTCTTTTACAAATCAATGAGGATACAAAGTCAATTTGGAGCACGTTCAAACACAACGGAAATCCACCAATCACCGCCCGAGCATATTGCGCAGTGTTTCCAAATCCACCTGTCCTCGGCTAGCTAATTCAGTGCGTCAGACTGCGTGAAACCGAGTATAGTGGAGACCTAGACAACTTTGAAAATATGTATTTGGACCACCCTAATACACACACACACACACACACACACACACACACACACAAATATATATATATATATATATATATATATATATATATATATATATATATATATATAAAGAGAGAGAGAGAGAATGGTTATGTAAGAACTATGATCCGAATTACCAATGATCGTCCATTGTATATCATATTATTTCTCCATCTCGTTCTCCTTGACCCTTTCCTCTTCTCGCTTAAATCATACTCGTTAACTCACACAAACCGTATCTTCCTCTTATTATTATGCGTCAAGTTCTTTATCTTTATTCTCAATTACTAATCGTTTTCCTTTTGTTCTATTCCTTTGCTATTTCTTCTTGTCCTTCTAGGCCAATACATGTCATCATGACACGTTCCTCTTCCTTGGCTCGCATAATCCAGATGACTTGGTGATTTAGCACCACTTCTTCGTTAGCAATTTTTTGTGCTAATTACACTACATTATCCTCTTATGTATTAGTGATCCATTATACCGATATTAAAACAATATATAGAGTATACATAAGTATGTTGTTTGACTTCAGAAAATGAATAATTAAAAAAGAAAAGAGGGGTACGTAACCTCCAATGGGGAACGACCGTCAACATACCAATCATTTCTTTATACCATTATCATCCACTCACCTCTATTTTTTTTACTGCATTTCCTCATCTTTGTTCTGTGAATAATGTCTTTCTCCTGTGCCATTTTCTATTTAATTTCTGCGCTATTTTCCCTCTTCTTCCTCCTACCGCTTTGCAATGTTTCACTTCTGTATTTGAGCCTTTATTCTCCGTATGACAACTTTTATATTAAGATTCTCCCGTGCATTTTTTGTTCTCGGTGCTTCTTTCCCCCTTCTCCCTTCTTCCTCCACACCCCCTTCTTCCCCATAGCCTTTTCATATCCCTTTCCTTACTCCTTACCCCAACCAACCTCCCCTCTTTCTTTTTGTCCTTTTTCCCCTATCCGATCCTTTTCCCTCGGCCTAACCCGACTCACTCACCCACCTCACGTTGACAAAATTATTCAGTGAAATATTCTTGTTGTTTTACTGCCTTCATGCTCACATTTGGGCGCCCAGATTAATGAATTATTTTGCTTTAGAACTGACGAATGTAGAAAACAGCACTGCCCCAAACTCTCTCACGTCCGTGACAACGTTGCTATTCTTCTCGTATATTCCAGGTGGTGCCAGAAGTTTTAGATGAGAGAGGATTACAAGAAGTTATAGAGTTGCTACGGTCGCCTCTAACCGTTTCATCATTGCGATATTTATGACATTGTGTTTCGGGTGATGCCAGACGACTTTATTCAGCTGGGAGGGTGACAAAAACATGAGTGTTAAATTAATAAATGCAGTAATTCAGCCTACTTCTAATTTTGTCGTAGGCGTGTCATATCCCGACGGCTGTTCAAGATGTACTGTACGTATGGATGGGGTTTCTGAGAGACAAAGCAAGATCTATGAAAACATGATGAATCGGGTAATTAATGGAGAGCTTATAATATTGCAAACTGATTTCTGCTCTGGATGCTTTCTTGGTTGGTACCTGTGAACGGGTTCTTTGCAGACTGGTTCAGAGTTTTGTGGTATGTAATCGTCGAAGTAAAAATATAAACGTAGCATATCAGACATAATTACTAGTCCAATTGATAGTAAAATTAACGAAAATGTGAACGAAGACCTTCGAAACACGTCATGCGATCTTCTGAACCCAACAAACTTTTCATAATATTATGTAAGAGTATCATGATTTTTCGACAAATACTGGGACGATGTTGTCGATACGTGTACACAATGAAAAGGTGATCATTGATGAAAGAGGATGTGAATCTGAATATGTTCTTGAATAGAAAGGATCTTGGATTTCACGAAAATTTACTTACGTGGCTCGTGCGTCAGAAAGTGGAAGTAAATATGTAAATCTTTACTGATCTACCAGAAGACCCGCCGACATGTCGTAAAAATACCCCCGCTAATACCAGTACACCATTCCTGTATGAGACAGCCCTAGCATGTATTCAATATGGACGGTGGGTGTTAGCGCCGAAGTGGTAACATGTAGAGGTGTATGGTATATAGGAGGACTGCTGGGCCTTGATAGCAGGCTGTGAAGCCTATGCGCAGAGTCGGACACACACACAAAAAAAAAATCAAATGGAGACTGGTGTGATCGATCATAAAAAACTGTCAGAGCTATTAGGAATTTGATATTCAATGACGGGACGGCAGGGTGCAGACGCGAGAGAACGCGTCACGATGTGTTAGTACAGACACAAACATATAAACGCTAAGTCTACTAATACCAAGTCGGATCACTTCCATCTAAAACGGGTCCAAGCTGGCGCAGGGGACAGAGCATCGGAGTGACGTCACTTGCACTAAACCTAAGTTCAGTTGACGCCTGACGGCGGTGGTGAGCGGATGTTTGCTGCAATCTCCAGATCATGACACATTTTCGGTCCGAAGTGAGAGAAGGGACTGAAATATGTAAAGGAAGGCATAGGGGTGTGAGGGAACCTACTGCAATGTTATACGGTTAAACGAGTCCACACTTCTTCCCCTTCTTTTTCCCTAATTATTAATGTTTAATTTAAGTCTGCCCTTTTATACATTTTCTGTTACTTAATCCGACTGACGTCAAACAAGCCACGCCTCCCTGCGCACTGAGGGAAAGTGAACCGACTTGGTATTACTAGACTTAGTATGAACGTATGTGACTATGAGAAGATATTATCTGTGTAGGAATGAAAGTTCCGTAATGAATGGGGATGACAAATACCAATATTCCCTAAAAATGATGATTATTAAGAGCCTAAATGTTGGGGAGAGAATAGAGAGGATTGCCGACTAACGTGGTGTATAATGCGCGCGCGCGCGCGCGTGCGTGCGTGCGTGTGTGTGTGTGTGTGTGTGTGTGTGTGTGTGTGTGTACTTTTTATTTATATATATATATATATATATATATATATATATATATATATATATATGTATATGTTATTTATGCGTCCATCTCAAGGTCCAATAATCCTGTTTACCTCCACATGTCGCCACTTTGGCGCTAACACCCACCGTCCATATTGAATACATGTTTGAGCTGTTTCGTACAGGACTGATGTATTGGTATTAGCGGGGGATATTTTTTTTCGACATGTCAGCAGGTCTTCTGATGGATCAAGAAAGTCTGCTTTATGAATTTCAAATCCTTAAACTGTTCCCTGTCCAAGCCTGGATTCAAACCTGGATCCATTAGGACAGCAGACCACCTCTTTTACAGTACGAGGGTGGGAGGAAAGTCCAAAAAGAGGGGAGACAGACACTGAAGATTAAATGTGAGAACGTGAGACTTGGCAGTTGAACAAGAAAATGAGTTAAGGAAGGATAATAAGAGATGGGTGAGTGTGTGTAAAAATGCATACGACTTTTGTAGCTCTGAAGTCAACGTATTCTCTCTCTCTCTCTCTCTCTCTCTCTCTCTCTCTACTATAGCGGATGTTATTACTGGCCTTATAAGTGTAATATAAAAACATCCCAGGCGTGGGAAGACGTGCCACTGAATCATGTATATGGTTGGATTTGTAACCTTTATTTAGAGTTTCATACTTTAGACTTCATGTGTTTGGAATCCTTAATAGTTACCTGTGTGTGTGTGTGTGTGTGTGTGTGTGTGTGTGTGTGTGTAATAATAATAATAATAATAATAATAATAATAATAATAATAACAACAACAACAACAACAACAACAACAATAACAATCGGTTTATTCGAAAGATGACAGTCTTCTGGCAGAAAATGTACAAGTTGAGGGAAGTCTCGGAAACAAGGTAAGGCTTAATAAGACCATAAAATTAATAATGGCTGTTAGTTTGCACTAAGTACTTGAACAGGATGATTTTGGATGGCACTGGCAGTACCTCTACACTAAGGACATTATATGATTTAGCAATGTTATGAGCTAATTTAATTGGTGATGATTCTGCATGAAACTCAGTTAACATGTATATATACTAGACAGTATGTACCATATTTCATTGCTTATTGGAAATATAATTGCATAATACATGTTCATTGTACTACGCCACACAAAAATGTTATTATTGAAATACATATATAAAATAACTTCTCAAATTATGATGCTACTGCAATGTTAATCTAATAACACAATACCATAATGCATGATAATATTTCAGTGTTCGTTGTGCAAAACTTGTCAATGATAATACACATCTGACGCCGCTGCAAGGACTCTGCACTCCAAGATGTGATTGAATTACAGCAATTAATCTTGTAAAAAATATTCTTCATGCAATAAAGTACTGAATTATCTTACCATACATTGACATTATACCATATTCATTGCATATCACAAGAATTATTGATTATATATATTGCTGCTCATATATGTAGTTGAAGGTAGGGCCAGTGTCAATAGCAACTCTCTCTCTCTCTCTCTCTCTCTCTCTCTCTCTCTCTCTGTATGAGTACACACACACACACACACACACACACACATATATATATATACTGTATATATATATTCCCCCTGGGGGTTGGGGAGTTTCAAGAATACTCCCCCAGTATCCCTGCTTGTCGTGTGAGGTGACTAAAATGATTGGTGGTAGGTTAGTGTCCCACTCCGTGAAAAGAACTAAAAAAGCGATTAACCCCTTAACCGCGGGGCGTCACTTTCGTGACGCTCGGCCACAATGGATCATACCGCGGGGCGTCACTTTTGTGATTCTGTGTTATTTTGAATTATCCCGGGCTCTCAAGTGGTGGCTTGTATCATCTATCAGTACTGCCGATGTCCAACACTAGTCAGCACTCCAAATCTCATCTGTACTCCCATCCATTGTTGACAATTTAGCGATTTTACCCCCTTCGTGACTTCCCTCCCTACCTGCCCTCCATTACCCTGTCCTCTCACCTCCCGCGCCGCGCTGCGCTACGCAAATTTCCCCCGGATTTTTCCACAGATTTCATCCATTGAAATAAGCCCCATGCCCTATATTTGTACAAAATAATATATACCAAAAAAAAAAAAAACAGGTAAGTGATAGTGTTATACACCAGAAACTGGCTAATTATCACCTGACAAAACCTCACGTGCATTCATTCGCTACATCACCACGGTAATTTCCCCTTTGATTTATGCCTTGTAATCGATGTCTGTACATTACCACGGTAATTTCCCCTTTGATTTATGCCTTGTAATCGATGTCTGTACATTACCACGGTAATTTCCCCTTTGATTTATGCCTTGTAATCGATGTCTGTAATAAAAATATATATCAGAGGGGAAGGGAGAATCCTAATTGACATTTACATTCACCTGGAACTACCTATTTCTTTATGTATTGCCCTGATTTTCTACCTATAAAAAATTAGCCTGTAAGTTAGCACCAGTCAGCCTAAAGTGTCATTGTCAACCCTTCCCTTCTCAGGTAAGCCGCGGCATTTAGCTCCTTTTCCTCCGCTGTAGAGAAACGATGTCTCACGCGCGCCCCGCCATTCCTGCCACTTCTGCGCCCATTGCAAAGGGCCCCGTGACCTCTACTCCTAAGAAAAGTAGTGAGGCAAGCAGGAAAGGCCTTAGTGACTCTGCAGTGGCACGTGAACTGGCAGAATTGTCCATGATTATGATGGACAGTGACTATGACGATTCGGGTGAATCTTGTGATGAGCCGGGTGAGGTTATCGTGCCAGAAACAGCAACAACGAGTGCTACAGTGTGTGAATCAGTGTCTAGCTCCAAGGGAAAGGAGCCTTTAGTGCAGTAAGGACAGGAATTTGGGAAGGGAGTAAAAAGGTGGCGTGTTAGCCCCAGAACAATGCCCCCACGTGACCCAGCCCACCATGAGTCACGAGTGCATTCACCTCCCCGTTCCCCAAGCCCCACTTCACTCATTTCTTCATCATCGTCGGCTGAGTTATCTCTGGAGTCTTCGTCGTCAAAGGCACCACCAGCATCAACAGTGAAGGCAGGCCATAGAGGTAGAGGTAAATCAAGGAGAGTGAAAAGTAGTGTAGCTAGTAGGGTATGGGCTGCTAGTGCTGTACGGCAACCTAGGGTTAGTGCGAGTGACCTTGACCGAGATAAACCTCCCTCACAGCCAACCTCCACCACCTCCACCACCACCCGCCCTACACCGCCATGACAGGGAATCCTGGACGCCTTCGCGTGGACGGAAGGGTCAGATTTTGTGCCAGAAAATCTAGTTTTTGATGAGAGCTCCTCAGGAGTTCAGCCTGCCTTCACTATGGACGAAAATGCTGAGTGTGTCGACTACCTTTTGGCCTTTCTAGATGACGAAGTCATGCAGCACATATGTGATGAGACCAACAGGTATGAATCACAATGTGCTGCAAGTGGTACAGGTGCAGCCAAGATGCAACAGTGGTCCATGCTGGGAGTGCAGGAGCTGTATGTGTTCTTTGCCCTCATGCTTCTCATGCCACACTCCAAGAAGCATGAGTTGGAAGAATACTGGTCCATGGACCCCTTACTACCCTCACCCACCTTCAATAAGTACATGGCCAGAGATCGCTTCCAGAACATCATGGGAAACCTGCACTTTGCCGACAACAATGTACCTTCCCAAACCGACCCACTCTGGAAGATCCGGGAGATTCTGAGCAGAATGAAGGATAAGTTTATGTCATTCTTCCACCCCTTTCAGAAGGTTGTCATTGACGAATCCTTGGTTTTGTTCAGAGGACGTCTTCGGTTTGTTCAGTACATTCCAAGCAAACGCCATCGCTTTGGAATTAAGTTCTTTGTACTGTGCGACTGTAAGACGGGGTACATCCTTGACTTCTCAATTATTCAGCCAGCACTGTCGATCTGGATAAAACACACCCCCTTGGCTTCTCAGGCTGTGTAGTGAAAGTGCTCCTAGAAAAGTATTTTGGTGGGAATCATGTGCTGTATACAGACAACTACTATACAGCACCGAAACTTGCCAAATACCTTTCTGAGCACGGCATTGGCTCCTGCGGCACTGTGAAAAGTAATCGTGCCCACTTCCCCAAATTCCCAGAGGCGGGAACCTCGCAGCGAGGAGACATGCACCTACTCAAGTGTGAGAAGATGCTGGCAATACGGTGGCATGACAAGAGGGTCGTGCATATGCTCACCACCGTACATAAGGGGAAGATGAGAGACAGTGGGAAGGTCGACCGTAGGACAGTCGAACCTGTGATGAAACCTGATGCTGTGTTGGACTATAATATCAACATGCGGCTGGTGGACAAGTCCGACATGATGATTGGTGAGATCAACTGCCTCAGGAAGAATGCTAGGTGGTACAGGAAAGTTTTTCTGCATCTGATAGATATGACGATGCTGAACGCCTTCATCCTGTACAAGATGAAGGTCAAGCCACCCAAGTCCTTCTCCCTGAGGTTGTTCGCCAGGACTTGTGTCCAGCAGCAGCTGGAAAGATATGGTAGGGTGACAGCAGCAACTCCAAGGCGCCATCCAGTAACACTTCCCGACCGACTTGAGCAGAGGGCGTATATGGATCAGCACAGATTTGAGCTTATGCCTGCCACAGGGAAAAGGAAGGCTGCGATTCGCAGGTGTCAGGTATGTGCGCATACCACCCGCCGCACACCTGAGCATAAACGCACCTCTTGGCAGTGCGCTGAGTGCCAGGTTCCCCTCTGTGTTACCTGCTTCTTCGATTACCACAGCCAGAAGCAGTTCTAACAGTGCAAGTGTGGAAGCAGAATGACTTGGAAATAATGTGTAAATAATGTGTAAATAATGTGTAAATAGCAGGTGAAAGCAATGGATGTTCAGTTCATATGATTGAACAGTGTATTATAGTTTTATCTTACTGAAAGTGACAGTGAATAACATAGTGTAAGTAAAATAGAAGGGTAAATATTGAAAATAGAATAGAAAATGTAAATAGTAATGTAAGTAATTAGTAATATGAGAATATGAGTACAAATAATTTATGTTATAACAGTGAAAGTGAATCCGTGGCTCTCTGCGTATTTTACTGAATGAAAAATTGAATGACTTCAGTGACAATAAACTAATACGACTGAAGGAAACTTATGGAGAAAGACTCCAGATATATATAAGTGTGATATAGTAATAGAAATATAAAGTGGGAGGGGTTTTATGAATAAAATGACAGAATACGTAGAGCGAAGTAGCGCAAGTGCGACGATCAGACGTGCTTGTAATTTCCATTGCTTTCACAGTGTTTTTTTTTTTGGAGTATGGATCCCAAACTACTTGAAAATTATAGAATAGTGTTTATAGTGTTTGTATCTGGCTGTGGTAATCATATTACGGGTTGTCGGGATGTGTAAAGTGGAGACTTCGTTACCCTACTTCAGAGGTCTCCACAAGTCCTACGGTAACCGACGAAGGCTCAACAAACATTCCAGGAGAAAGCTGAAGGAATGTGCCATAAGCACATGTACTTTTATTATTCTAGGACTAATAACTGATTTTTGGCAAATATTTTTTGAGAGTCTGTCGGAGCCCGAATAACCCAGCGGGACACGCAAAACATTGGTAAACAAGCCCGAGGTGTAGGGGTTAAAGCGCCTCGGACCAGGACGGACCATACGTTGACGACTAAGGAATGGACAAAAAGGACATTTTAAGGGTGGGGACATGGAATGTGAGAAGAGTGAATGATGAAGTGAAAAAGAGAGAGAGATTGTTCAGGTGCTTGAGGATGCAAGTGTGGATGTATGTGGATTGACTGAAACTAAATGGAAAAGATGAAAGGGTGAGAGAATGGGAATACGGTTTAGGAATATGTACGGGAGTAAATGAGAATGACAGGGCAAGAGTGGGAGTATGTCTGATGATAAGCAAAAAGTGGAAGGAGAATATGAGAGAGTATGGAACAATGGGTGCAAGGATTGTATGGGTGAGGATGAAAGTAGGTATACAACCTTGGGCGATTGTATGTGCGTTTGTGCCGACAGAGGACCGAGTGGCAAGAGTGAAAGATGAGTTTTGGGCGAGTGTAGAAGCATATATGGACAAGTTTGAGAGGAGTGAGAGAGTGTTTTTGATTGGAGACATGAATGGCAATGTTGGGAATGTACGAGTGGATGGAGTGGTTGGTCAGAGGGGTGTCCCAGCTGAAGTAGACGGGATTGGTAGTGCTTTGATGGACATCTGTGCTGGTAAGGGGTTGGCAATAGCCAACACCTTCTTTCCGCATAAGATGATCCACAGTTATACACGGAAAGTCATGAGGAGGATGGATGGTAAACTTGATGAACGAAAGGCAATGATAGATTACGTGTGTGTGGATGAGCGAATGAGAGGACAAGTGTTGCATGCAAGAGTGTGGAGAAGGTGGGGGAATGGAATCTTGGACCATCACATAATGATGGCCAAGGTAAGGCTGCAAAGAAATTGGGTGAAGAGACGAAGGGGAAGACAGGAGGAAACAGCTCCTGTGAGAAGAGTGGAGAAGTTGCAAGACAATGAGAAAATAGCAGAGTATAAGAGCATAGGGGAAGAAAAATTGGGAAAGTATGAGTTAGAGCAAATGGAAGGGGTGAAAGATGTAAGATATTCACGGAAGACAGGCGCAACGTGTGAGGTGGTTTGTGGAGTGAGGAGGAGATGCAGGGATGTGCAAGGGATAGCATGGTGGAATGATGAGGTGAAACTAACTGTGAAACAAATGAAGAAGGCATATAGTGAATGGCTAGCGAGTAGAGGTAGGGGAGAAGCTGAAAGAAGAGAGAGGTATATGTGAGCAGGAGAAGGGAGGTGAAGAGATTGGTGAAGGAGAGTAAGAAGAAAGTGGATGAAGAGTTTGGGAGGAATCTGAGTGTAAAATGGAGGGAGGGTAAGAAATTGTTTTGGAAGGAGGTAAAGAAAGTATGACAGTGTGAAAGGGGAAATAGTTGGGGAATGAAAGATGGGAAAAATAGATTGTTGGTGAAGAGAAAGAAATTTAGGAGATGGAAGGAGCACTGTGAGGATTTGTTGAATGTAGAGAGTGACAGCAGTGCGAGTATAGGTGGTTGGGGAATGGCTGGGAGAAGAAAAGATTAAAGAAGGGAGGAAGAGGTAAGTAGGGAGAAGTAGTGGAAGCAGTGAAGATCAAGATGGGAAAGGCCCCAGGATTTGATGGAGCGTATGGTGAAATGCAGAAGTATGGGGGTGAGATTGTTGTGGAGTGGATATGGAAGTCGTGTAGATTGGCTTGGGAAGAGGGCAGGGTTCCAGAGGATTGGAAATCAGGTATAATAGCTTACTTATACAAAGGAGAGGTGGAGACAGAAGTGTGTGGTAACCATGGGGGTACTTGCCTTCTTAGTGTGACTGGAAAAATATGTGGTAGAATGCTCATTGACAGGGTTAGGCATATAACAGAGGAGATACTTGGAGAAAAACAAGGGGGATTTAGGAAGGGAAAAGGGTGTGTAGATCAGATATTTGTTTTGAGATGTTTAGTGGAGAAGTATCTAGGGAAGGGAAAGAAAGTGTATGCTGCCATCATGGACTTGGATAAAGCTTATGGCAGAATAGATAGGCAAGGTATCTGGAAGGTAATAAGAATATATGGATTGGAGGGGAAATTGCTGAGTGCTCTGAAGAGTGTGTACGAAGGAGCTAGGGCTACGGTGGGAGTGGATGGTGAGCTGAGTGAGTTCTTTGATCTAAATGTTGGACTGAAACAGGGATGTGTGATGTCTCCATGGGTGTTTAATATATACATGGATGGGTTGTCAAGGAGATACAAGGTAGATCAGTGGATGTGGGGGTGGCTGTAATGAATGAGGAGATATGGAAGACTCCGGTGTTGCTGTTTGTTGATGATACAGTATTGTTGAGTGAAGATGAATGGGAGTTGCAAGGTTTGTGAATGAATTTGGGACAGTGTGTACGAAGAGGAATCTGAATGTTAATGTAAACAAGAGTAATGTTATGGAGTTTGAGAGGAATGAAGTCACAGAATGCACAGTTAGGTTGGATGGTGAGGATATGGAGAATGTGAGTGCATTCAAGTACTTGGGTAGTGTGATGAGTAAGGATGGAACTTTTGGTGATGAAATGCTTGAAAGGGTACAGCAGGGAAGGAAAGTTGTTGGTTCACTCAAAACAGTGATGAGAAATAGGGAGGTGGATATGGAAGTTAGAAAGTCACTGCATGATAGTATTGTGATCCCTACCCTGACGTATGGAAGCGAGGCATGGACCTTGCTAGATGGGAACAAGTCAAGAGTGAGAGCAATGGAAATGAGTTACTTGAGAGGAGCATGTGGAGTGACATGGAGGGACAGGTTGACGAATGAAGAAGAGAAGGAACGTTGTGGGGTGGATGTGGATGTGGTTGAGAAAATTAGGAGAAATACACTGAGGTGGTTTGGACATGTGGAGAAAATGGAGAATGAAAGACTGACGTAGAGGGTGTATGTAGGTGAAGTGGAGGGAGGGAGAGGGAGTTAAAGACTGAGGATAAGGTGGGGGGGATGGAGTTGAGAGGTATATGGGGGAAGGGGGAGTGAGTTGGGGGGAGGGTAGTCAAACGGTGGGTGATAGAGCGACTTGGAGGCGTTTTGTCTGCGGCCACCCTCTGCGGGGTTAGGGCAGGCTCTAGATAGATAGATAGATATGTATACATACTTGTGTGTGTGTGTGTGTGTGTGTGTGTGTGTATCATAATACATTATAAAATTACAATTAAAGCTAAAGTCGCAATATCATATCACATCATACCAAGTACGACTGAAGATATGGCCAATGTCAAAATGCAATTATTGTAAATATTACCTAATTTTGACTGTATATTGGATAGTATTGTTATGTCTTTCATATAAACCTTATTGCATAATTATTATAATGTGGTGTGTGTGTGTGTGTGTGTGTGTGTGTGTGTGTGTGTGTGTGTGTGTGTGTGTGTCTTTGCACAATGTTTTGCAGACTCGGTTGCTTAACCTGTCAAGATCCATTCTCTCATTTTTGTTAGTATTCACTAAGCTTTTTCTGTGTTTATGCTTAAGTGTGTGTGAGTGTGTGTGTGTTGTGTGTGTGTGTGTGTGTGTGTGTGTGTGTGTGTGTGTGTGTGTGTGTGTGTGTGTGTGTGTGTGTGTGTGTGAAAATGCCTCTCCAATCTTGTTTTATGCTAGTCCTCCATGAGTTTAGCTAATTCTTAACGCATTTACATCCTCAAATGAACCAAATTTGAAAGAGAGAGAGAGAGAGAGAGAGAGAGAGAGAGAGAGAGAGAGAGAGAGAGAGTCTAGTGAAAGAAGTGGAGCATAATATGTGCCAATGAAGAGTAGGAGGCCAATATTCTGGGTAGTTGTGCTTAACGCTTCCCTCACTCACACACCTTCACTCATTTTCTTTTTCGCCTCTTCAGATTTCTGTTCTGTATCTCTTGCGGTTTGTTGTCGTACATTAGCCCTCTCAGTAGTGTATTTTCTTGTTCTACATCAACTATCGTCATATCATTCTATTTTTCCGTGAGTCAGGTTTAGGAGCTTGAACGTAAATAGGGTCATTATTAACCCCTTCATTGCTGGGAAAACGTAAGTATTTTCTAATGCAGCTAATTCCAGAAATTTCATTCCGCTAAGAATAAAGATCGTATGCTTAAACCTTGAACTGCAAAATGGAATGCAAATGCGATATTACTCTAAACCATTGATGTAAAGCTTGTGGCTATTAGTTACTGTCAGCCAGCAGCCCATATATCAAAGGCAGTCAGCAACCACAAGGGAAGACCAAATATGACCCATCATTATAAAATACTTCAAAAAATGTCATCCTAAACTAGAGATCTGCATCTCACATTAGGGTTTCAGGGGCAGGCAAACGACCCTTAATTCACTTGAGGCTGGGAGGGTTGGAATCTTGATTTAAATCGTCACTCAGTCGTTTTATTAATCGTTTAGTCCTTCTGTATTGGTAATTCTCACTCATTCAGAAGGGGACAGGTAATTCTTAACTGCAAATATGGTTATAACAGGGAGCTTCAGTGAAGGAATGGAAGGTGAAGAGAGAACAATAGAAATAATATCTTTATTAACGGTGTCTGGAGGAAGGGCGACCGAGAGAAGAACATAACAAGGGAGGGAGAGAGAGAAAGAGAGAGATCTATTTAAGTGTCTGATGGTAAAGGGGAGAAAAGAAACCAAGAGGAAAATATCACAGTAAGATTGAGGGGCTATATAGCTTATTCACTGGCCAAAACAAATGATATGAAGGTGAATGTATTTGCTCAGGATGAAGTGGAGGCTGACAGAGAAAGTCTAGCATATTATCTCTCTCTCTCTCTCTCTCTCTCTCTCTCTCTCTCTCTCTCTCTCTCTCTCTCTCTCTCTCTCCAGCGACTTACCATGTTGTATAATATCTCTCACGTTTTCACCAGGCTTCTCTTTTATTATCGTCCATTTCTATCTCACTTTGCCTCTTAGTACCTTGTCTGTTTTTCCCTTCCTAACAAGCATGGCTGTTCCTTCACTCCGTCTACCTACTTCCTCTCTCCTTCCATAATCTTATTTCCTAAACATATTTTGGCTTAGGAAGTGAACACTTTCAAAAAATCATTAATGACGAATACGAATGAAGCTTGTAGATTATATATATACTGCATGAATTTAACCTTAACGTATTTCAGCGCAAGATAATAGAAAAATTCTGAGTATTCTGGTTTAGTCTTGCCTAAGAATATACCGTATATATAATGGTTATACAATAGCTATGGCCCCGAATACCAACGACCCTCCTTGCACATTCTGGTGTCCTATCTCTCTTCCTTGTTCTAGGTCTCCCTCTCTTCTTCTCACACACCTCATACTCATACGTTCACCTAATTTTTCTTTGCTACTTCCTATCTTTATCCTACTCTATTGTCCTCTTTAGATTCCTTGACATCTCTTCCATAGCGATACCATAGGAGCCAAACTACCACAAGATAGTGTTTAGTGTCCATAGCAGGGCCTGGCCCTG
>NC_137065.1:26934104-26961604 GCF_032717465.1 Coenobita brevimanus | reverse complement strand
TCCCTTAATTTTTATTTTTTTCATTTTTTTCATTTCTCCTTTGGATTTTTAGTCATCATTAAATATTTCATCGTCGCGTCTTATTGTTTTCTTCTCGTTAAAACCAGTTAATTATAAAATTAGCTGAGAGTGATAATTTGCAGCCTGGGCGTCAACAATGTTCCGGTTAACCCCTCCCTAGTTGATGAGCATCAACTGAGTTCGCAAGATTATGAAAGACTTTCTTTCCCCGTGATCATCTAGTTTTTTTCCCTTTCAAGGGTAGTACAGTACAGTATTATATTTCTTTCCTGTATTTTACTCTCGCACTACCTCCCCACCCCACCCCAAGGTACCGGTAAGAAATGAAATTGACATGTAAATGCAATACACCTGCAGAATCACACTACTGGCTGACGTGCCCAGGTGTCGGATGGGAAAGTGCTAAATATATCCTTGCTGAGAGGCCTCCTTCGGTGGTCTCTGCTTAATGTCAAGTCACTTCCTGTCTTCAGAAGTGAGTCATAACTCAGGAACCGGTGGCCCGAATGGTCTGGAAATTGTTTGATTTTTCAAGTTAGAGCATTTTAACGGTACTATTCTCTCACAAAAATTTACGCTACATGCATCGTTATTGCTGTGTTACGGCCACGCACAAACCCCCAAAACATACAGAAATCGGATCATTATAATATAGATTGTGTACCGTCCTGTCGACGAGGACCATGGTACATCACGTAGAAATATTAGCCTCCACTGTTTATACTTAACCTGGCACCAAGACGTACATCACCAGAAACCGTTTTGTATGCAGGTGATACTTCCACACCGGTCCAAGTTGTCTTGATTATTTGAATAAGATACCAGCACTTACAGAGTGCATACCTTCACCATGACAGCATCAAAAGCCCTTTAACCTCGAACTTTTAGATTTACTCATAATTTGATAATGATTCCCAATCATTACTCCAGATTTGGTGTAATGCTCATCGATTCTTTTCCCGTAATATTGTAAGCAACCAGATAAACCGTGCCAAACACCTATCCTTCTTAGTGGAGGGGAAAAACACAACTCTGTGCTATGTATCCATATAGCTTAAGGAAAGCAAGTAATGTTCTGATGATGTCATTCCTGCCGTTTAATGTCCTGCCATATTTCTACATTGGTTTTCCTAGTTCACAGTAAAAGTGGTCTTTCTAGCAGCTACAGAAATAATAGAAATAGGAAATTCATAGTTCCTATCCATAATGAAAACTAATAGAATTTTAATTTCCACCAGTACTTTCTAAGATTCTTTGTGTTCTTGTACAATGTACAGTAATTCTTGCAATGCAGAACTGCAAATATTCTTTTGAAATATCACACAAACACCACAAGGCCATTATGACTGAGACATTTGTGACAACAGTTTACTTTGAAGCCACTAATATCGTCAGTATGTTTTTGTCAGCCTCTAATAAATTAAAAGTACTAATAAATAAATACTTGTCCTCCACATCAGAATTGTATGTTGTAAGTTGGTTTAGTGTCTCAATATTTTCAGTTTTTATGCAAATGCCTAGGGGCACATAGCCTCACTCACCCTCTGACTCAAACCATGTTGGGCCCCTAGGACAGCCCTCCAGGCAGCGACTTTTTCTTCTCCAAATGATATCTCACGACAGGAACGATCGACCTGCTCCGGCCAAGAGTCTTGTGGCCGTTTCCTTGGTCTCCTCCACTCCGGGTTAACTCTCTCAAAGATCTCCCTGTCAGCAAGAGCAGCCTCAGGAAAAAGGGCCACGTGGTCATATACCTGTACCTGGAGTTGACGCTGCCGTGTTATATGGGTAATAGGCCTCGGCTTGTTATGCACCTGGTAATACCAGCGATATACCATGATCCTGTGAAGGCACTTTGTACCAAAGGAATCAGTTCATCACTTCAAGTTACTGCTTAGTGTTCATGTCATGTCTCACAGTTAAAGAATAAGACAGGAAGCACCAGTGCCTTGAAGTTGCGAATTTTTCTCCTACACCTATCATTACTTTCCAGCTTGTTTTTTTTTTTTTTTCATCCTATGGTATCCTAGCAGGATCACCTTTTACCTCATCATTCAGTTCCTCCTCTTCCTCCCACTGTCCATTATAATCCTGTTTCTTTTCCATCAACTCTTCTTCCTTCCACGGCTGCCCCTCTCTCTCCTCTTGTCCAACTCTCCTTCCACCCACCATCATTGTTCTGTTGTTCAAACAATGGTTTGTTGGCCATACAGCTTTCCTTCCACTCTCTTTCCTTTCCTGTTCCATCCCTTTCTCTCTTTCATCGCCAGTTTCTTCTCCTACCTCGTTATCTCAGTCCACTGTGGCCAGCCTCGCCTCCTTCACCTCACCCCATCCGTCTGTTGATTTATAAAATACTTTACGTGAGATATTGGGCAGTCTTGCTGTTGATATAGGAAACACACAAGCTCGGAAACGAACGTTGGGAAAAAATAAATCAACGAACTTGCATGTTTTATCCATGGTCACCATCATCATTATTACCCTGTCCCATATTACTGGGCGAAATGGTCCGTGAAATGTCAGTGAAGCCTTGGGTATTACAAAGAAAATATTTTTTGTACAAGAGTTACCAAGTTTTAACTTATACATCATATTGTGTATACATTATATTAGTTGCATTCAAGTACTGTTACCATGTGTTGGATCATTGCTGTACACATACTTAGTAAACGTCACCTACAGTGCACTCCACTGAGTGTGACACATTATGAGTGTACTCTGCATTTCATCCTCTCTCTCTCTCTCTCTCTCTCTCTCTCTCTCTCTCTTTTGCGCACACACACACACACACACACACACAAACACACACACTTTCACAGTCCATTCTTACTTCTCAATAATCTGTGTCGCAAAGTCGTTTGTTATTCTCTAATTTGTGATTTATCGTGTTATATTTTACCCAATATTCCCAATCTTCTCCCCCCCCCACTGCCTACTAGAGTAATTTCCTGGACCGATCAGGCTAGTAGACAACACTCCTGTCTCCCCTCATCCCTATTTATCCAGCTGTATGAATAGGAAACTGGATGCATGTCAACCGTGGTGCAATGTCGTTCGGGTTCGGCTCTTCTTAGTACACCCATCCCCTCACGTCCCCGCCTTCCTGTTTGTGCTTCTGGCTAATTTAGATTAAATTATACTACTTAAACAGTCTAGATTTGGTTATCTTAGATTAGGCTAAGTTAGACTATACGATTAGTGTAGATTATATTACGTAATGTTAGATTAAATAGTTCAGATTTCATTAGGTTATGTTAGAGTATATAAAGTTTGTTTGCGTTTTTCGCCGTCTTCTCCTTCTTCATCTGCTTAAATATATTTTTGTCTGGTGCCGACAAAGTAAATTGTTTTGTGACTTCTTTCATCATCCTTGCTGACATTTTCTCGTTACGAGACTCTTCATGTGTGTGCTTGTTTTAAGGTTATATTTGGCTGGTTGCCAGTTCCTCAGCAAAGCAACTGTGCAATCACCGTCATATCCCGATTCCACAAACAATCTCTCTCTCTCTCTCTCTCTCTCTCTCTCTCTCTCTCTCTCGTCACCGTCTTCCTCTCTGCCTGCTTCCCCCTGCTTCATCCATCACATTTTTTCTTGTGAAATTTCCAAGCTACTTTATGTGCTCTTGTTGCTTCCAGCTTTTCTCCCCTCGCTTCGTCACCAATTCTTGTCACTTCTGCATTCTGTTGGAATCAGTTTTTCTTTTTCTGTTAACTCTCTTTTTTTTTTTTTTTTTTTTTAGCCATCTCCCTGCTTCTTTTTTTATTTCCGTCAACGAAACTGAAGGAGGTTAGTATTCATATAAGTTTGTCTGCCTCTTTGAGGATAATATATCTGAAAAGGGTTATTACCGGGTTTTAATTAAATATTGTGGAGAGATGGGCATTGCATCAAGAAAAAGTTTATTAGATTTACTGGTGGATCAGGATGCGAATGCAGGAATAGATTATAGATTTTACTGACATTGGCGGAGGTATATCTTCTTCGAGGCATACCTAGACCTTAGAGCTAAATATCTCCGCCAGTGACGTTCGACGGAAGTTGGTTTATAAATCGTAAATTTCTTTGTCGCTGTAGGAGGCATGCCTTTCGAAAAGTTTTATATTACCTTCGTCAAGGAGGTTATCCTTTTGCCGGCGTTGGTTTGTTTGCCTGTTCGTCTGTTTGTCTTTTGGCAGGATTGTTCAAAAAGTTATGAACAGGTTTTGCTTTTTTTTTTTTTAAGATTTTGGTTGTGATCCGGATATCATTCGGATACAGGAATTGTTTAAAGGATTCTTTACCATTGCAGAATAGTGGCAATTTCAGCATATTTTGCTTCTAACTCAGTAAATAATACCTACAATGCTTGCACCTCCACCCTGGCGGAGGTTTGTAATCCCATATTGTTGTCTTTGTTTTTGGCCATCACTATAGTCTCACCAATCTAAAACCAAGGTTTGGGTGGGGTCTGGCGCTGGGTACAGCCATGCCATACTTCCTAAACGAGCGATGAGTAGATTCTGTTATATATGTAATAGGCATCACAGATAGGCACACACATACTAATACAATATAAACGTAAGTATTCTAGCATATAAAAGGAAGGTAAACTTGTAATGCATATGGCTCTTGTACATCAATAAAGAAACGTGGCATACATATTTTACAGTGTTGCTGAAAAAAATGTAGTTACTTTTACCGACTTTCACGGTAGTTCTAAGTTGGGTAAGTAATGTAACAATTACGTTTATAATATAATTTGAAGGAATCAGTAGAACATACGCTATTATCTTAATAGAAATAAATAAGTAAAAACACTCACGAGCGGCAACATCCAAGTCCATAATAGGAATCATAAATTATATGAGAGAGAGAGAATGCGATTTTTTTATTCATTATTTTGCTTATATTTATAACTTAAATTAGTTTGTCTTTACACACACACATACACAAACACACACACACACAGAAGTGGGTGAAGTCATGTCAGGCCAGGTGGCGAGATGTAAGTGGCGAGCTCTAACGGTGTCAGGTCAGCCACTAGCCAATCAGAGTATAGGAAACAAGGCAACGCTGTACGCCGGGAAATCCCCGGCTGGACTCCACCCAAACCTTGGTTTTAGATTGGTGAGACTTTAGTGCTTGCTGAAAACGGAAGCACTACTAATATTATAGATAAGTAATTTTATAGGTGGTGGCGACCATCATCCACTCACTTGATGTAGTGCTGCCTACTCCTTCTTTTTCTGTGCCTGCCCTCCTCCCTTCCTATTTCTCCCATCTTTCCTGTCACTTCTTATTGCTTTTCTTTCCTTTACAGGTGGCTTTACATTGAGTGACAAGCCAAATGGTTTCCTGCAAGCCAGGAAACCATTTACAACGCTGGGTGGTAACCATATAACCAAACCATACGTGTTCCCTACGTGTCAACAAGTGGGTTGTTGGAGGGTTAGTGCCCCTCCCAGTAAAACAACTAACTCAAAGTCAAATGGCCACCCCTTATGGGATTGTGGCGTCTGACTATAGATATAGATAATTTTATGGGTTTATAACTAAAAAGCACTCATAGAGCTCATACTTCCGCCAATGCCATTGCTAGTAAGAAGGGTCCGGATCCGGATCAGCCCCCAAATTTAAGCAATTCTTTCTTGGTCCATGGCCCACCCTTCCACAAAATTTCATCAAAATCTGTTTAACTTTTCGAGTAATCCTGCTAACAGACAGACAGACAAACAAACGACAAACAAACAAACAAACAGACAAACGCGGGAGAAAACATAACATCCTCGGTGGAGGTAATAAAGGTAACATTCACTATGTAAACATTCGTCGTGCATAGTCGTTTCCATGTTAAGCACAAAGTTTTTCTGTAGTTCTGCTAAGGCCCCAGTCACACTGCAGGTACAACTTATCGCAAACCACCCGCGACCTGCAAGTCATGGGTGGTTTTGGTGAGGTTTACGACAGGCCTTCATATGTCTCGGTCTAGCCGCAGGCCACCATGGTGACCAAAAACTCGTCGCGAGGTTTTTCGTGCTGCACAAAAAACCTCCCCACGACCATCGATGTCGTGGCAGGGAAGCCACCCAGTGGGCGGCTGGACTGCATCTGGCTGGCTTACGGACTGCGACTGGTCGGCGAAACCTGCTTTTTAGCCGGTGGTTGCCACCTGGATGGAGGCCGGTCGCCGCCCACTCTGTGCGGTGGCCATCCGCACTCTGTCAAGGCGACGACTGGACTGCGGCGGCCACTGTTCACAAGCCTCCTGGCCAGGGTGGTGGTTGAAGTCCGGCCGCCGTCCAGCCGGCGATTGGTCAAGCGACAGGTGGTGGGCTGGACCAAGACCAACCGCCGGCCAATCCGCGGCTGGTGTCAGTCTAGTGGTCCCGGTCTAAACTGCAACAGGACGTGGACCGGCTGCCGTTTGTTGGCAGCCTGCCGACGACCAGCCAGCCACCCGTCGGTGTCTTGACCTACGTGTGCCTGGCCATGGTCGCCATTCGGCTGCCCACTGAACGGACGCTGGACAGACACTGGACGACCACTGGTAGCTGATCGATGGCACGACTGCTCGGAGACCTCCGTGGTCAGGGACCGGTTTAGAAATTTTCAGGTTTGCGACAAGTCGTACCTGCAGTGTGACTGGGTCATAACAATATTCAGATTACGTACTCTTTCACTGAGTAGATCTCTGAATTTAGGAAGCAGAGTGTATGACATTAATCGATTAGGGGAGAATTTATGTGAGCTGAATCATTGACAGTGAAGAAAGCACCAAAAAAAAAAAAATCAGTTGAACTTGCATAGAGATGCTTGATGATATTTGTGGAGGTGGAAATGCTACTATTGCTCGTAAACTGCATATGGGTCGTCAGAAAAGCAAATAGTTGTGTTAGACAAGCAAAGAACATTTCGAAAGTAAGGTATCATGTGCTATATAGCTTATTTTCTGGTATTTAAATTGGTATGTGGAAAGGGATAATGCATACAATGAGGCAATAACCTTCAGTTTCCAAAAACATAATTTTTTTCAAGGGATAATTGGGAGAATTTACATTAAATGAAATCTGAACTAAACTGAGAGTCTGAGAGTTGGCTTAAGATGAGTATTAAGAAAACGAACGCTATGTTTAACAGACAGGTTAAGATCCTTCCAGGAACAGCTGGAGATGCAGAACTAAAATGTGTTGAAGCCTATGCAAGTCGTACATTTAGGACAGTTCTAGTTCACGACAACATCATTATTAAAGAAATAATGCAGTAATATATTCGGTGGGCTTTTTAGAAATAAAGTAACATATTGAAAGACAGGACATTGCCGGTGTGAATAAAAATATGTACCGGTATATAACCGGTGGATTTTCCTGATGTAAAAATAAAGAGATGAGTGCCAGTCAAACAATGGCTTAGTATTTCAACTAATACTTCTCTTTCTCCCCCACTGGCTAACATTCCTAATCTATGAGACACTTGGAATTTTTCTCTGCCTATAGGTAACTCTTTGATGTGATGCGTCGAAGAGAAAAGGAAAGAACATGTTCAAAGAGTGAAGGAGATGCACTACAATAATAGGCTGGCATTTGTCGGTGACTATACAACCAAGCTTTCGATTATTTTCATTTTCCCATTGTGTAGCTTTTCAAATTTGCAAACCTCTGGTTCCTCTCTGACAAGCATGAATATGAAATTCTTATGCTTTTTTTTTTTTTTTTTTCACTACAGGTGTAGGCATGGGTACGTGCTGGTTCCTGTCAGAGTCCATTGCCATGAGACCCACTTCACTGACACCGGTAAAAGCATCCATTACCTGTGAGACGAGGAGCAGGCAGAGGGAGAGAGGATGCCAGGTGGATTTGTCACACTACTCCAGAATTCTCTCTCTCTCTCTCTCTCTCTCTCTCTCTCTCTCTCTCTCTCCGTTATTAGTACGTATCATACTTTTCTCCTTCGTTCACCAGCAGGCTGGTCCATCCATATTTCCTTTTTTTTTTTTCTTTTTTTTAATTCCCTAATCGTGTGTACTTTTTTACTTTGCCGATGAGCAGTTAGCTATAATTTATAAGTCATGTGTGCTCTCAGCTTGAATATTGCTCGCCCTTGTGGAATGGTTGTGCTGAGGTTGCATTAAGACAACTAGACAAAATTCAGAGCAAAGCTGTTAGAATCATTAACAACCCTGTCATTACATATAAACTACCTCCCCTGCATGTAAGAAGGAATGTTGCCTCCCTTGCATTATTTTACAGATTTTTTTTTTTGGCAAATGCTCAGACGAAGTTGCGTCCATGGTGCCACCTCTCCATGCCTTCCCTCGTGCTATGCGGGCATCTGGTAGCACTCATGACTGGAATGTCACTCAGCCATATTGCAGAACTTCTGCCTATCAGAATTCTTTCATTCCCCGAACTGGATCTCTCTGGATTTCGCTTCCCCAGAGTTGTTTCCCTCCAAATTTCAACCCACAGCTGTTCAAGTCTAACTGTTACAGATATTTTATGAACAGAGGACCCCAGTAATCTGGTGTATGGATTGTTTTTTTTTTTTTACTCATTTGTTTTTCCTTCCGTTCTGTTATTTATAAAAAAAAAATCAGTTTGAATCACTCTGTTTAACGTCATACATTTCTGATCTCATTGATCAGAAAGATGGTTGTGATAGGAAAGATGCTTTTAAATTTTTCTGTTAAGAATCGACTAGAAAATTTTTGAGACACAGGATGTTAAAGCTATTGGGCGATAATTAGAGGGTTGGGAATGGTCACCCTTCTTTGGGACTGGCTGAATGAGAGCAAACTTCTAGCAGGAAGGAAAGGTACAAGTTGACAGAAAAAGGTGAATGAGTTTACCTAGGCAGGGTGTAAGCACAGAAACATAGTTCTTGAGGACAACAGGGAGGACCCCATCGGACCCATATGTTTTGTTAGTATTGAGAGCAGTAATGGCAGAAAATAAATCAGTTGAAGAAATTTTAATGACATCTATGAGGAAGTCACAGGGTGGAAAGTGATGGAGGAACAGCACCGGAATCGTCTAAGGTGGAATTGGAGGAGAAAGGTTGAGTGATGGGATCTGCTTTATCGGTAGAAGAAATAGCTACAGAGCTATCAGAGTTAACAAGAGGAGAGAATGATGATGAGGAAAAGTTGCTAGAGAGGTTTTTGGCAGGGTCCCAGAGGGAGCGGGAAGAATTCGAGTTGTAGAGTTGAGAGCAATTATTCTTAGCAGAGCAAAGAATAGACTTAGCACGATTCCTAAAAAAAACATAAAAAAAAATGTGATTCAGGGGTGAGTTGGCTCCCGTACCTTTTGTAGGCCTTCTCTATGTTGTGACAGCATTAGAACAAGCGTGAATAAAGCAAGGCTTTTTTGCATTAGTCAAAGGAAATGGGAAAAGAATGTATGATTCCATGCCTGAGAGAATAACCTCCGTAATGCTCATGGCTCACTCAGATGGCTCTCGGATATGGAAACAATAATCACTCCAGGAAAAATCAAGAAGTACTGCCTAGGGCCTCCAAGTCAGCAGCTCCAAAGTGCCACAACTAACGTTTCTTAGGCGGGTACACAGGTCGTACTGGAGCGATAGGACAGGTTAGAGTAATAAGGTTGTGATCAGAGGAGCCCAAAAGAGAGGAAAGATTAACAGTGTAAGCAGAAGGATTCGTTGTTAGGAAAAGGTTAAGTATGTTGGAACTCTTTCCAAGACGGTCAGAGTTACGGGTAGGGGGATGTACAAGCTCCTCTAGGTCATAAAGGATAGAAAAGATGTAGGCTTGTTCACCAGGTGGATCAGTGAAAGGAGAGGAGAACAAAAGTGGTGGTGAACAATAAAATCTCCTAGAATGGAGATTTCACAGAAAGGAGAAAAGGATAGGATGTATTCCATCGTAGAAGTAAGATGGACAAAGAAATTTTCATAGCCAGTAGAATTAGGGGATATGTAAACAGCGCAGACATATTTAGTCAGAGAATGACAGGAAAGCCGAAGTCACAGAGTAGAGAATTCAGAAGAATCAAGTTCAGGAACACGAGAGCAAGATAAGTCTTAGTGTATGTATACACAACAGCCACCTTTGGCTCTGAAATAAGTATAGAGAAAGTAGGCGGATACAGAAATGGGTTTGTTGAGCCTCAGTTAAGAAGGGAAGGTGAGGTTTAGAGGAGGAGAGAAGGTACTCAACAGAAATAAAGGTAGAGGAAACGCCACGAATGTTGCAGAAATGAAGAAGTGAGTCAGACAGCAGTTCCAGGCAGCTCGTTGAGACGTCACCGGTAGAGGGGCGGAAGGTGGGAGCATTTATGTCCCCCCCCCCCACTCTCACGGGACTCCGAGGCTTGGGTTTTAGATGCCATTCTATTATTTTTTTTTTCTAAATTTTGAAAAGGAAATGTAGTGTGTAATGTGCATGTAGTTGGTGTTGACAGTTAGAGAAACTTGTACTGGAGAGCATGCTGGCCTACTCTCTGTTTTACTGAAACACTGAAAAAGTTCAGCAAAGGGGGATGGTCAGGAACTAGTCCCGAATGCTGCAGAAACGGGAGCTCCAGCTCTCCCTGTCATTAGCTTTCCACCCACCTTGGGAGTACTGCCCTGCTCGACTGGTGCGCCTTGAACAATTTGTTTTTTAATACTAAGAAACCACTACACAAGCTAATTGTTATCAGACTTATCTTTGTTTTCTGTATTTTCTCATCCTAATGATCGAATTAGTTGTTTTGTTGAGTTTGGTTGTTGTATGATTACGAATGAAAATACAGTATATACAGGCAGTCCAGTACAAAACTTTGTCTCAGAAAAGTTGGTGAATACCAATCCAGAAGCTTCAGCTTCTTTGGCTCTTGGAACAAGAAGTTTGCAAAACTTAGTTGCCCCGGGAAATCACCATGTGATATATTCTCTCTCTCTCTCTCTCTCTCTCTCTCTCTCTCTCTCTCTCTCTCTCTCTCTCTCTCTCTCTCTCTCTCTCTCTCATCTATATTCTCTTCTGTCCCCCACTTTCCATCAATTCATACACTGTTCCATCCCATACTTTTCTCCCTTCTCTTTTTCCTAGTTTTTCGATGTATTCTTTCCTTCTTCTTAATATGGTTTCTCCCTCTTTAAATTTTTTCCATATAAACCTCCACCTCCCTTGATCTCTTCTATGGGCTCCTTTATTCTCCTCACACTGTACTCGGTCTCTTGATCCATCTTCTCCTTCCAGTCCATCATCCTTCTTTCACCTCTTACTCCGTCTACTTTTTTTGTGTTCCTTGACCACTTAATGCTGCTTCTCCTCCTCCCACTCCCTGCCACATCTCCTCCCACTGTCAAAATTTCCCTTGTCCTTTCACCTCATCATTCTTCTCCTTCCACTTCCAACTCCGATTCCTGCTCACACTCTGCTTCTCTGCCACGCAATCTGATCCCTCTCTCTGGTTTGTGGAAGTGTGTTGCTACCGAGAGAGGGGTTCAAAATCAGTATGGTTCCTTGGTGTTTATAAATGGTTTGTAGCGTCCCCTCGTTCCCCCACACCCACTCACTGTTAAATATTCATACTATTACGAATCATGAAGGGAGGTTTCTGACTCTGAGGGTCTAATCAAAGGCAATAATTCGTAAAATCTCAGCACACTAAGTCACATAATTAGTTATATATATACAGTATATATATACTGTATATATATATATATATATATATATATATATATATATATATATATATATATATATATATATATATACTTGTATAGCCATCCATCATCCAATCCTATGTCTCCCCATGACGAGCGTAGGAACCCCGGACTAGGCAAGTTGGTCCTGGCATTTAGGATGAAAGTGACCAGCTTCACTCTCCCTGAGTGGCATTAGGTGAACAATAAACCCCAACCATCCCTTCGATATAAACCTACACAGGATCAATACGACTGGAGCTCCTTAATTACCAACTAAATCACCAGGCATCATAATTTGGCTATATAGTTAACCACCCAGCGTAATAAATGGTTTCCTGGTGTACAGGAAGCCATTTGGCTTGTCACTCAGCATAGAGTCACCCATAGGCAGAAGAAAGAGGAAAGAATGAAGGAAAGAAAGACAGAAGAGAAAGGATGGAAGACAGGAAAGGGCAGACACCCAAAGCAGCACTGTATATCTATCCATCTATCTATCTATATATTATATACTGTATATATATATATATATATATATATATATATATATATATATATATATATATATATATATATATATATATATATATATATATATATATATATATATATATATATATATATATATATATAGTGGTAGGTGGGGGCGCTCACCATCCACTCACTCAATGTAGTGCTGCTCTCGGGTGTCTACCCTGTCCTCTCCTCCATCCTTCTTTCTTTCCATCTTCTTCTATCTTTCCTTCATTCTTTCCTCGTCCTTCTGCCTACGGGTGACTTTACACTCCCTCTTCTGTCTTTCATTCCTTCATTCTTTCCTCTTTCTTCTGCCTATGGGTGACTCTACACTGAGTGACAAGCCAAATGGTTTCCTGTACACCAGAAAACTATTTACTACGCTGGGTGGTAACCATATAACCAAATTTTGGCGCCTGGTGGTTTAGTGGGTAATTATTGTGCTCCAATCGGATTGAGCCGGTGAAGGTTTATATCCAAGGGGTGGGTGGGGTTTATTGCTAACGTAATGCCACTCAGGGATGAGTGAGGTTGGTCACTCTCATCTTAAATGTCAGGACCAACTGCCTAGCCCCGGGCTCCTACGCTCCTCATGGGGCAACGTAGGATTGGATGATGTATATATATATATATATATATATATATATATATATATATATATATATATATATATATATATATATATATATATAATAAACAGGTGCTAAGGGACTCTTTTGACCTCACTGAATCACTCACAATCTACTCAAAAGAGACCAGTCAGACACGTCATCTAACGGAGTACTAAATGGAAACAGTTACGTTACTTGGCTTCCACGTATAAATTAAAAGCTGCTATCTGCAAGTTACATACAGATTCTTAATTTACAACTTGATGTCCTTCAGTACCTTTACACACTTCTTGCACTATATTACTAAACTAAAAGAGTGACTTTGAGGAGGTTAGAGATGAAATGGAAGTGAAGTGCTCCACCTCTAATCACTGCTTATATATCCCAGCAATCACACCTGTTTTCCACGACTAACCAGTCTGAACAGTACCATCATATCAATTTCCAATAATATTTTCGAGAGCATGGTTACACCAAATGTTTCCAGCCTGGGTTTGGCTGATACATCCTATGAGGATGAACATCAACACTTGAGTTCAGCTCCGTCTTTTTTGACTCCTTGTATTTCGATCCGGGTTGACCTTTATCACTAATGATATGCCGTGCTTCAAACTTGGTCTTAGCTGTATCAGCAACTGGATATTATAGTCAGGGCTAGCCGATGTAGGACGACGACATCGCGGGGTCACTTCACATTGTTAAAATTTAGATATGTAAGGACGCATCACCTTATATTTTTAACATGGTCAGATCCCAGATTAGAGAGGCAGCTGCCAGTAACAATATGGCTTGCTACCTTTTAAACAAACCTGCTAAGTATTCCCAAATTTTTGTAAAATTTTCTTGCAGGAGTGATGAATATATGTTCCTCGTCAAGAAATGAGGTCAAGAAGTATAAAAGTATGTTATTATTTTTTTTGTTTTCTTGGCCTTTCACTTTGTTTCTTGTCCTCCATTCGCATACTTCTTCTCCTCCTACTCCCTGCTTCTCCTCTTCTCCTCTGTGTCCTCATGTCACCTCTTCCCCTCTGTCTGCTTGTATGTCCCTTGTGCCATTGACCATTGACGAGTGCACTACATGGATATTGCACTGTCCACCTGGCGAAGACACTGTTGCCTGGTAGTGGACGAGAAGGAGAGAGAGAGAGAGAGAGAGAGAGAGAGAATAGTAAAACACAAAAAAGACGCAGCAGAGCCAAATGTAAACTGAAAAAAACAGTTTTTCCAGTGACTCTCTTCATCATGCTCCTACCAGTCCACCTTTCTACTAAATCCAAAGTTTTATTCATTGCTTTCGTCCATTCCTCATACTCTTTTTCATTTTAATTACGGTTTTCTCACAATCTATCCAATTTAAATTCCCTCAAGTGTTTCTACTTGATTTATAACTTCCCCACTCAACTCTCTCTCTCTCTCTCTCTCTCTCTCTCTCTCTCTCTCTCACACACACACACACACACACACACTTCCATTTCTTTCTTCATTCAACATGCCATCTTTCCCTCCCATTTTCTTGCTCTGTTCCACGTAAAGCTTGTCTTACTTTTTACCAACTGTACCCAGTCTTCCTCTATTTTCCCATTATTTTCCATTTTGTCCCTATCTTTCCTTTTCACTTCTTGTCATTTCTCTTCCGCTTATAATTTCATTTTCTTTCACAGCTCCACTTGAATACCATTATTCTCTCGTTGCATCCTCCTGGAGTCTTCCTTTCTTTCCAAACACGCTAATAATGTAACTCGAAACTTCAGCTACACTTGTCTTTACCCCGTCCTCTTTTTACTCTTACGTTCTCCTCTCATATTTTTCCTTGCCATTCATTTATTACACCTCTCCTTCTTTCTTCCCTCCCAATAGTTTATATGTTCATGTAATGTTCCTCCCACCATAAAATTCTATAACGATGTACTCTTACTGGCATTCTAAGTAATATAGTCGCACAAATTACACTTCGCTGCCCTCTTCTATGCCATTGATGTAAACTATGTCGATATTAAAACAACACGAATAACAAACAAGTGAATGTTACAGTGCAATATGCAAAATATATCGCTAGGATAGGGTGCTATGAAGCTTTCTATGCCGTACCCCGTACACCTCAGAAACAGAAGAGCAGTTTGAACACGAAGAAAGATTTTAGTGAAGGAAATGACGTGAAAGAATAGACACGTGGTCAACATAAGAAAGCCAAAGTAGTCTGATGGTGGAGCCCGTGTTTACATCCGTGGCAGGTCAGACTCTCAGTCACATTTTGTTTCCCACTTAACACTGTTCACTCGGAAGTAAAATTTTTCATGATGTGGATTTAACATCGGCCCTGAATATCATATTCCAGGAAAATTTGGAACTTAGCAAAAACTAATTGTCTGTCAGAATGACGATCGTGTTGTCTTAGGCGAAGAGTCAGGAGTGACATTGGATAGTTTTCAGCCTTTGTCTTCAAATCTTTGACACAAAAAGGCAACTGAAAGAAAAAAGGAAAGTTTTGGCTCGTAAAAGTATCGTTTGGATTAGTGTTATAAAAATGCCATTGCGATATACGAGGCACAATTCCAATCACACACACACACACACACACACACACACACACACACACACACACACACACACACACACACACACACACACACACACACACACACAGACTGACTGCCAAATGAAATCCTGAAATATAATTACTGTCATTACCATTGTCAAGAGAGAAAACTCCGCAATCAAACTTAACAGTGGTAATAATTCTCAGTGATGGGGCTTCCTGCATGATGAGGGCCATTAGAGAGGAGGCGGGGTAGTAACAAGTGGAGGGGAGTGGGATGGGATCAAGCTGGAGGCTGGTGTGATGAGGGAGAGAAGAAATGAAAGTAACTGGCTTAATGGAAGTCATGGGCAATAAGGAGAACCACTAAATAGGCAAAAGTTTTAATTGTGATGAGGGAGACGGTGGTGGAAGGGGTCGTGCTGTGGTGGTGGTGTAAGGATACAGGTGTGGCGGTGTGGTTATGGGTTGATTCGATGTCGGGTGGTTGGAGGGTGGTGATGTGGTAGGGAGGGTGGTGGTGTAAGGGTGGTGGTGCAAGGGCGGTGGTGTGACGGCGGTGATATGAGGGTAGTGGAATGAAGGGTGGTATTCAAGCCTCCTTTTGGTAATGATAAAAAGAACCACTACGCATGAAGCTAATAGGGTATTTTACATAATCCTGGGCACTTCCACTTCGAAAAAAGTGGGATGCAATAAACACTGAGCTGAAACAGTTGTTGCTCATCGTCACTTCAGTTTTACGGAGCGCTTTAGAATATAAATGATGGTCTGTTTTGGAAACAGACACTAAAAAAATAAAAAAAATAAAATAAAAAAAAAGAAAAAATGCCAGCTGTAACGACCAGAGAAAATATTTTTCAGAAAAGATTTCTCAAAAAGTTGTGTTGTGCTTTCGAAGTTAAAGAGTTAAAAGTTGTGTGTGTGTGTGTGTGTGTGTGTGTGTGTGTGTGTGTGTGTGGTTAAAGTTTTACTCTAAGGAACTGTGCTCACCACTATATATTCATATTTCGCCTCTCCTGCTTCTCAATTTATTTAGTTGGCTAAATATTTCTAAGCTGAGAGAGATTTGATATGTTTCTCTGTCAACGAATGATTAACTTTGAAATGGTACGTCAGGGAGGAAAATTAGGGACATGTACTAAATATAAAGTAGACGCAGTGGGGCGTGTACAGGGAGGCGGGAGAGACAAGCTGATAAAAGTGTGATTCCCGTCGTTCCATTACCACTAACATTCCCATTAGTGTTGCTGAATACGCTAAGGAGGTGGTGGGGCAGGGCTTATTGACCCACCTGCGATCATTATCTTAGACGTGGAACAAGAGGGGTGAGATTTGAAAGGGTATGAACACAATGGTACCAGAAACAGAGAGAGAGAGAGAGAGAGAGAGAGAGAGGTTCAGATTTCCCTTTTATATTGCATTTTTTCACTACGTGCTATGTTTGATTTTCCCAGGATAATCATTGTTACATTTTTCTTTTTTTCACTCTAAAATAATTTAACGTATTCTAGCTTTTATGAGCCTAACAAATTAACTTAACTGACTAACAAACTAACCATGATGAGCCAAGCAAATTAACCTAACCAGCCTAATGAGAAAGGACAGTGTTTGGAAACTCCCTGTACTGTTGTTTGCAGATGATACTGTGTTGTTAAGTGAAGACGAAGGGGAGCTGCAAGGCTTGGTGGATGAGTTTGGGAGTGTGTGTAAGAAACGAAATCTAAAGGTGAACGTAGGGAAGAGTAAAGTTATGGTCGCCGAGAGAAGTGGAGTCACTGAATGTGCAATGAGGTTGGATGAGGAGGAAATGGAAAATGTGAGTATGTTTAAGTACTTGGGTAGTGTGATGAGTGAGGATGGAAGTTTGGAGGGTAAAGTGCTTGAAAGGGTACAACAAGGAAGAAAGGTTGCTGGTTTCTTGAAAGCAGTGATAAGAAACAGAGAAATGAGCATGGAAGTGAAAAAGTTATAACGTGACAGTACTGTCTTACCAACGTATGGAAGTGAAGCTTGGACCTTGTTGGAGGGACACAAGTCAAGAGTGAGAGCAGTGGAAATGAGTTATTTGCGAGAAGCATGTGGAGTCACATGGAGAGACAGACTGAAAAATGAGGATGTGAAGGAGCGTTGTGGTGTGAATGTGGATGTGATAGGAAGCTTTAGGAGAAACACACTGAGGTGGTTTGGCCATGTGGAGAGGATGGAAAGTAAGAGACTGACGAGGAGAGTGTACAGAGTATGTGAGTGAGGTGGAGGGGGAGAGAGGGAGGGGGAGGCCAAGGATGAGATGGAGGGATGGAGTGGAGAGGTATATGAGAGAGAGGGGTGTGAGCTGGGAGCGGGGCAGTGGAATGGCGGGGGACAGGGCGACATGGAGGCGATTTGTTTGTGGCCACCCCATATGGGATTAAGGCATCTCACAATAGATAAATAGACCAAACTGATGTTTTCTATCATAAACTTTTGTTGAAAATTCTAATATTAATAAAAATGTTACTTACTGCAATTATTATTTGGCCAACATTTGAACACTGAAAAAATGTTTCTTGCTACCATCATTTCTTGTGGAATAAAACAAAAAATAATGTGAATGTTACTTGGTCCTACAATTATTTGTAAATGTTCCTAATATTGTCAAATTCATCCTTGCTACCATCATTTTATGTGAGCGTTGACATTTTTAATATCGATCAAATTATTACATTTTACCATTCATTTTTGTTGAAAATTCTAATACTGATCAAGTAAAGGCGTCCACAGGGTGGAACGCTGGATCGTGCCTGAAGGTCAAAGGGTAAGCACAATAATATGATTAAAGATCTGCATTTTTCCCTTTGTCCTTTGGATGCGATTCAGCATTCCACCCCATGGATGCCGTCATCATTTTTGTTGGAATTGTTAACATTGCAAACTTGTTACTTGCTAACATCATGATATGTGGAAAATTTTAATACTGAGCAATTTGGTACTATCTACCATCATGATTTTGTTGAAAAATTTATAACTGATCAAAATGTTAGTTACACCTATCAACTTCCGCTGTAATTTTAAAATTTAAACAATTTCTAACTGGTTACCAACTTTTTCGTGGAAAATTTTAAAAATGGTTTAAATGTTACTCAGTACCATCATTTTCTGTGACGTTTCCATTATTATCAATTTCTTACCTGCTATCGTTATTTCTTGGTAATAATATCTAGTACTGACCAAATTGTTGCATTCTACCATCATTTTCTGTTGAAAATTCTATTATTAATCAAAATGTTACTTGCTGCAATTATTAGTTGGTAAAATAATGACTACTAATAAAATGTTTCATGTTGCCATTATATCTTGAGTAATTTAAAAAAAAAAAATGTTTTTTGGTTGTATAATTTTTTTGTGCAGTTTCCTAATATTGTCAGATTCTTCCTTGCTACCATCATTTTTTGTGAGTTGAAAATTTTAATATTGATAAAATTGTTGCACTTTACCATCATTTTCTGTTGAAAAGTCTATTAGTGAAGGCGTCCACAGGGTGGGATGCTGAATCGTGCCTGAAGGCCAAAGGAAAGCAGTACAGTATAATTAAAGATCTGCGGTTTTCCCTTTGGCCTTTGGGTGCGATTTTGCATTCCACACTGTGGATGCCTTCACATGCTTTGAATGTTACTTGGTATCATCATTATTGTATTCCCTTATCTTCTCTCGTTTCTTCACTAAATATTAGCTTGATGTTAAAGCATTTCATAGCTATATGAATAGAGACACGGTAGATATATGCCGGCATTATTATTAACATATTACAATTAAGCTGATCTTGCCCTGTGACCATGACCTTTGTCCTGTTGTTCTGAAATCTTAATAATTTAATCTATAGCTGACTCTAGATCGTTTTATCAAGGTTAATATAAATTGAATATCAACTAGTTAAAGTGCCGAAAGTTTGAATGTCTTACGACCAAAAAATTTGGCCGATTGTTTCCAAAACTGAAGCACTTCACGTTTTACTGACCCTTCACCTCTCTGCTAAATGTGTGTTTTCATTTTTAATCGGGTGAAATCTATAAGTGCTGACATATTCCCGGCCATTTACCTTTTATTTTCCTCAGCAAAATCTACCGTGCTCTCAACCCTGTGGGAATTTAAACCCTTCTGTGAAAAAAAAAAAAAAAAAAAAAGATGTTCGGTTTTTGCCATTTTAGAGCTAGAGAGGTCTAAAAAATAAGAACAAAAAATTTCTTTGTCCATTGTGTTTTATTGTCTTGACGTTATGTTTAGCTAGTACTGGAAATATGGTATTTAAAGACATATATACCTGAGAAAAAGATTAATACAGTACTTGCAAAAATTTGGCCTCTCTACTCTGATGATGGATTTTTTCTCTTTCTTGCTCATTTCAGAAGATATTTTTGAGAGTTAGAAAGGCTAAACCTAGCTTCCATCAACTCCTTCACTACATGGCACCTTCCTTTAATTCAGTAGTTCTTAAACTTTCTCGTGCAGCGGATCTCTTTTATTAAAACTAGTCATGTGGCGGACCCTTAACCCGCGCCGTCCCGAGGACGTACTTCCACGTCCTCACGTTTTGTCACAGCCAGTCCCGAGGACGTACTTCAACGTCCTGCAATTGCAAGGTTCATAATTTCCACAATTTTCAAAATTCGCGGGAGATTTTCGTTTCGCCCGGGTACCCAAGCCTCCCCTACCTGCCGCCAGGCGGGCAGCGTCCTAGACCCCCGTAGACCCACGCTCGCCCTTGTCTCGGTCACTCACCTGCCAGCAGTGACCCAGGTCAGACATGGCGCGGAAAGGTCTCTCAGATGAGCAAATTGCATCCGTCCTGGAAGCCTTCACTGGAGACAGTGATTCTCCACTCGATGATGATGTGGTGGATCGCGATTACGTCCAGCCAGAGGAAGAAATAAGTAGCAGTGATGAGGAGGTCCCTTCGCCCTGAAAAACGCGGTATGTGACATACCGTAAGGCAAGGGAAGGCCAGCCTGCTCCCCAACCACGTGCACAGCTATCTCTCCATCACGATTCTGATCAGGACGAGGATGAGGACGGTGAGGATGACGGAGGCCTAGGACGTGATATCGCCGAGTGGTTGGGAAAGGAGAAAATATCACCACGTGGATCAGAAGGTGGGGCGAGACGACACCTATGGTATGGTTCAAGTACTTTGTCTGGGGAAGTAGCAAGTGGTGTGGTGGGATTACTTGGAGAAAGGGAAAGTGTTGTGGCAGCAGCGCGGGGTGAAAGTGAGAGTGGTGTGGGGGTAGTGCGGGGTGAAGGGGCCAGTGGTGTGAGGGGAGGCAGGCACGAGCACGTGGTGCTCGTAGGCCTAGGGGAGAGGAGGCTGCTGAGTCACTCCCCAGCACTTCTTTCTGCCCCTGAATATTCACAAACTTCCTCCCCACAGCCCCAGGATGTGGGGAAAGGAAAGAAAGGGAAGGGAAAGGGCAAAGGAAAAGGGAGAGGGAAGAGAAGTGCGAGTGATGAGAGGCACCGCTCTCCACCTCCCCAACCACCCCCACCACCCTCACCTCCCCACCCAGACGAAGGGGACGATGGTGACGGGGCTGGAGACGGTGGTGTCACGTGGAACTGGGAGGATGGGAGTAAATTTACTCCCAACATTCACCAGTTCACTGAGGAGTGGCGGTCAGGTTGCACGGCTCCAGGTGTAAATGCAGGGTCGTCACGTTGCTTAGATTTTTTCAACTTGTTTTTTGATGAGGCGTTTGTTGGGCGCATAGTAGAACAGACAAATATATTTTCACAATCCCAGCGCCTTGAAAGTGAACGCCTAGGAACCACAAGCAAGCATGCAGAACAGTATGACTTTCCCGTGACTATATCAGAGATGTTCCTATTTTTTGCCCTGGTAATCTTGATGGGTGTGGTGAGGAAAAATCAAATTCCTGCCTACTGGACAACGGACCCAATCATCCTAACACCTTTCTTTGGAAAGGTGATGGGTCGTAATAGATTTCAGTTTATTCTCGGCCGCCTCCACTTTTTTGATGCGGATGATCCAGCCAATGCAAATAACACCGATAAAATGAGGAGAATTAGGCTGGTATTTGATTATTTACGGGAAATGTTCTGCTCCTCATTTTATCCCTACAGAGACCTCGTCATAGACGAGAGTCTTGTGTTGTGGAGAGGCAATATTTCCTTTAGGCAGTATATACCCAGCAAGAGACACTGTTTCTGGGTTCAAGATCTTTGTTATGTGTGACTGTAAGACTGGTTATGTGCAAGACATAGTCTTGTACACGGGCGCACAGACAGATATAATAGAAGATCGGAGTATAGGACTCTCTGGGGCCGTGGTGAAGACAATGATAGAAGAGTACCTTCATCGTGGTCATGTTTTGTACCTGGACAACTGGTACACTAGCCCTCTTCTCGCTAGGTTCCTCCACCAACACGACACCGGAGTCTGTGGTACAGTCAAGAGAAACCGTCGCCATATGGTCAAGATAGGGAGGAAACTTGACAAGAATGAGGTGGTTTTCTTCCAGGCCAATAACATCCTTGCAACCCTGTGGAACCACAACAGGGAAGTTTGCCTCCTATCAACTGTTCACAGCCCCCTGATGCACCGCACAGACTCCGTGGATCACCCTAGCGAGAGGAGGCGCAATGTATGGAAACCAGAGTCTGTACTTGCCTATAATCTGAACATGAGGCAAGTTGATCAGTCAGACTCGATGATTTCAAGTGTTGACTGTGCCAGGACAAGAAACTCTTTTTCCACTTGCTCGACATCAAGGTCCTGAACGCCCACTACCTGCACGCAATGACCACCGGAGTATCCGAGACCTTTGAGGGGTTTGTGAGGGAGCTGGCACGTGAAATAATCGCCAAGCATGCCCAGGACAGACCCACACACCGCCCCCGCGCCCCCCATGCTGCTCAGACTCCCCTACGTCTTGCAGCCCGCCACTACCCCAGCGCAATCCCTTCCGAACCAAACCGTCGTAAACCCCAGCGTCGCTGCCATGTATGTAAGCACTCGACAGTCAGACCATCAACGCAGAGAAAAGACACAAGATACGAGTGTGTCGAGTGCAATGTTGCGTTGTGCCTTCAGCCTTGTTTCAAGGAATATCATAATCTCGTACACTTCTGAAACTGTGTGGGAAGGCGAAATGACGCTCATGATAATGGTAAGGCCAGTCAGTAGGTGCTAAGTCAAATATAAAGTTGAAACGGGTGTTATTTTTTCAGAAAAGTAATGTATAAGATGAGAATTAGTGTAAGTGGAAAGAATTGTTATCAAAACTACACCCACTGTGTAAATCTGGTCAGTAAATATGTGATAGCAAGGAAATAAAGTGGAAACGGGTGTAATGTTAGCATGAATAAAACGTATAAGTTGAACATTACTGTAAGTTGTCATAATTGATGTCACGAGTACACCCACATTCTGGTCAGTAAGTATGTGATAGGAATTATATACAGTGGATGATGTTGTAATGTTAGTAGTAAGGTATTTTATAAGATGATTACTTGTGTAAGATGAAACAAATGATATCGCGATAACACTCCCTGTGTAAGTATGCGCAAATATGACGCTAAGTTCCATCGTAAGTTCAGAAATGATGTGATATCAATTATATCAAGTGTTTACATGTGCAATGTTAGTGTAGAATTATTATATAAGTACAAAAATAGGTTGTAAGTTGAATTAGTTGTCATAGCGACTTCACCGTGTGTGTTATTATGCGCTATTATTACGCTATATATTTACGTAAGGCCTGAAATAATCTCAAAACAGTTCT
Source organism: Coenobita brevimanus (assembly GCF_032717465.1). Classification (NCBI taxonomy): domain Eukaryota; kingdom Metazoa; phylum Arthropoda; class Malacostraca; order Decapoda; family Coenobitidae; genus Coenobita; species Coenobita brevimanus. Next base: position 26,938,507 of record NC_137065.1, on the reverse strand, counting down.
ATAAAGTTGAAAAGTGTATAATAATATTAGAAAGGTATTATGTTAGTAGAAAAAGCACAATACGAGTTGAAACATCAGTCACAGCAAGTTCACTCACTACGTAAATTAGCGCTACCATTACGCTAAATGTTATCAAAAGGCCTGTGAATACGTAAAAACAGTTCAATATAATGTAAAATGGTATAATGTTATTGTAGAAGTATTATGTAAGTAAAAAAAATTATATGTATCATGATTTTAGAATGTTAGCGATTCATGGGAACCAAGTTGGCCGATTTTGCTCGTTTCTCACGATGGTACAATGGTTATTTCTGCTCTATTTTTGTATAAAATCCAATATACTCTTTTATCACATGTTTTTATGTTTGTAATAAATTCATTTCTACTTACTTTCATTGGTTTCCCAAACTTATAATACCATAGAAAACGTTTGATGCTCACACCGCATAGGGAGAACACGGGGCCAGGTGGGACCATCGCATACCTGGTTAAGCTAATTAGGGACCCCAGGGACCACTTTCTTTGCCACCGGCCATTGTTTCTGACCAAAAGCGAAAGTTTAAGCAAAAAAAAAAAAGGTCGAAAATTGCCCGGGATTGGGGGGTACCAGTGGTCGAAAAGTGGCCGGGACGGGGCGGGTTAATTATGAGTAGATTTTCCTCCTACTCTACCTCTTGAGTTTAAAGGTTTGTAGGCTATAATATAGCAAAATTTTTACTGAATTATTTATTAACTTGAACATAACTTCAGTGGCGTATCCAGGATTTTTGCCGGGGGGGGGGGGCAAACACTTGGGATATTTCCCCAATATATCTGTCACCGCACTGGCGTGAGTGTCCCGAACACACACACTTCCCCACATTCGTGATACTATCTCTTTTTTCTATTTTCATTTGCGGTTTGTATTTCCTCTCTCTCTCTCTCTCTCTCTCTCTCTCTCTCTCTCTCTCTCTCTCTCTCTCTCCACTTAGCACATATGTGTAAATTAAAATTCGCTGCCGCACCCAGCCTCAGTCTGGAATTCAGTTTTGTACTACTGCTGTGGTGGTATCCAATAGAAATTCTGTTTTCCACTACTTATTCTTTTAGTTTGATTCTTATTGGCTCAGGCATCAGGGGTGGTGCATACGTCAAGACTGACCTAAGTAAATACATCTGGTGGGATTAACCTCTTATTCCATGACTCAGGTGACCACTCGACTTGCCCCGCACAGCAGGGAATGACTTTCATATCACCTGAACGGTACTGTACTGTATAGATAGGATTTTTCCACCAAGGAAAAAAAAAAAGAAAAACGACGTAAAGCTATTCATCCTGAAAAGTTTCACCTAGAAAAGTGGAGAGAACAATAGATACTCTGTCACTCAGGCTCCCAAAAAGTAGGGGGGGACACGTCTCCCTGTCCCCTACCCAAACGAGGCCCCTGGAACACATATTTATATCTGCTTACTTTTTAATATGTAGTCTGAGGCGATCAAAATGCTTCATGTAGTCTTCAAAAATTTTGCGTGTTTCAGCTGTTTGTAACAATAATTGTGCAGTGTTAACTGGCTACAGGGTGAGAGGATATGGCTGCAAGGTGAGAGGATGTGGCTGAGGGGAAATGAAGGACATTTTTACACCTCATCAAGATTCAAGTGCAAAACATCATTAGAGCTCTATTATTAACAACATAATCTAAGCTGATAGGGCAGAGTTGTCATACGTCCGGATTTTCCCGGACACGTCCTGTATTTAGGTGTCAAAATCTTCGTCCGGGGGGAATTTTTAAAATTCTCCAAAACTCAGGAATTTTGAGCTTCCATCACTTTTTCCGAAAAATTTTATTTACCATTACACTCTAATGACGAGAGAGAGAGAGAGAGAGAGAGAGAGAGAGAGAGAGAGAGAGAGAGAGAGAGGCTTTCGTTGTTTTCGTCAGCTGTTAAGTGTTGCCAACTTGGCTGGTTTAGTGCTAGCAACTAGCTAAAATGCCCTGCCTTTTCCTGTTGTTCAGCCACGATCTTTTTTTTAAATTCCTTCCATAGTGCTGTTATAGCCATAAAATACATGGAAACTGCACACAGTTATTGGCTTAGTTTTCATGTTTACACTGTAGCATTTGTTAAATCCTGCATCTTAAGCGCTTTAGCATTTTTCAGTCATAATCCAGCCAGTTCTGTACTTTGCCTGTTTCTCATTATATTGTAAAAACATTAAAGACTGTGATACAGTACAGCAGTACTGGCGTGTGTGTGTGTGTGTGTGTGTTAGTGTGTATATATATATATATATATATATATATATATATATATATATATATATATATATATATATATATCCATCATCCAATCCTCCGTTGCCCCATGAGGAGCGTAGGAGACCGGGTCTAGGCAGTTGGTCCTGACATTTAAGATGAGACTGACCAACCTCACTCATCCCTGAACGGCATTACGTGAGCAATATATATATATATATATATATATATAGAGAGAGAGAGAGAGAGAGAGAGAGAGAGCTTCTGTGGTACAGTGGTAGAGTGTGCGTTTCGCACGCTGGTGAGAGAGGGTTCGCCTTCCACCAGAGTTGTAAAAACTTTGGGAAGCGGTCACCAAGCCACTTGCTACTTTGGCGGACACAAGGGGTGCTGTGGTCGAGCTAGTGTCGCATACTAGTATCCTTGCACCCAATCGGCCAAGGCGGGCCGATTACACTTGGTTCACAGACTACACATACATCCAAAGCCACTACAATCACACTCACAAGCACTTCTCACCCTACATACGGTCTCTACCAGACAGCCTAAGCCACGGGGTAGAGATACACTGGCTGTATCGTGCCCGCTTCGGTAGGGATAGGCCGGTCCTGCAGTGAACCTCAAGGGCTGATGATGATATATATATATATATATATATATATATATATATATATATATATATATATTATATATATATATATATATATATATATATATATATATATAGGTTTCATAACGTCAAAGGCCCAATGTGTGTTAGGGGGCGGGGAGAGCATGGGTTTCAGCGGAGGCGTCCGGTATTTTGACAGTTCAGATATGGCAACCCTATGGTAAAGGAAATTATTAACTTATAACTGGTCATTTTTTCTCAAGAGTTTTATAATATTTAGTCAAGCTCTCAAATTCAAAGCAAGTTATTGTTCCCAAATAGATATTTTTGGAAGCAGATAATATTGTTTATTATACAAGTGGTAAAAGTTAGGAAAACTGTATTGTCATACAAGAATTATGCCCAAATCCCTTTCAGCATTTCCCCAAAATTTTGCCAGGTGGGGCAAGCTGCCCCCCCTGCCCCCCCAGTGGCTACGTGTATGCATAACTTCAAATTTTACTTCACATAACTGTCATAACATTATTAATTTTACAATTTATTACATGTTTTATCTTTTACTCAACTTAGCCTGCGGACCACACTTTAAGAAACACTGCTTTAATTAAATAAAATCGTCTGAATAAAATTTACATCACAGGACTGAAGGGATTAAAACTTCCGTGCTTGGAAGTTACGAAGGATTATATTTCTTTGGGCTTATGGGCGCGTTGCTTCCATTCCTTAATTCAGTGTCTGAAAACAATGCTAAAAACGTACACAAACACAGCCTATATAAACAGACATAATTATATATATATATATATATATATATATATATATATACCTAGGCTGCTTCCCCCAAGGAAAGGGAGGTAGCCGAGACAGGACGACTCACTCTCTATTTGCTCATCCATTCAAACACATTCATTCGCATCTTAGCCCCAAAGGGGAGAACGGACAGATCCTCACCGCACCACACCGCACAAGGATCAACTGCGCAATGCAATCAGTGACATCCGCAGCAGGGCTCGACAGCAGAACTGGTTTACCCCTGCCACATCATAACAGACCCATCCCCTTACCCGCACCTGACCTGACTAGCTGATCAGACCAAATGCGGGAGAATATCCCCTCAGGGCTGCGTCATCCCTTATTCATTCACAATTTCTCTCCATTTATTTCTGCCACGCACAGCCACTCTTCCTTGCTCAACAGACATCCCTCTCGCATCCAGCGCTCTCTTCACACTGTCCATCCATCCTATTCGTGGTCTTCCTCTCAGCCTTACACCTCTCACATCAGATCTAGTTATCTTTTTCACCAATCACTCATTATCCATTCTCTCCATATGCCCAGACCATTGCAACACCCTCTGCTCAACTCTACCAGCCATCTCCCGAACAACTCCAGTTCTCCTTCGCACTTCATCATTTCGCACCCGATCCATACGCGTCACTCCACACATACTCCTCAGACATCTCATCTCCATTACATTCAAACTCTTCCTCTCTGCTACACCCATACTCCATGTTTCAGCCCCATATAATGCAGTCGATACCACAACACCCTCATAC